>NW_004524632.1:3645080-3649927 GCF_000260255.1 Octodon degus
GAAGAAGAGGAAGAAGAAGAAGAAGAAGAAGAAGAAGAAGAAGAAGAAGAAGAAGAAGAAGAAGAAGAAGAAGAAGAAGAAGAAGAAGTTCATTTGCTGTATGTATATACTAGACCGAGTTTTTTATACTTTTTATTAAGCATTCCATTTAATTCTCAAAGTAGCATCTAAGGGGCCATCCAGATAGTTCAACAGATTAAAGCACCTGCTTAGCGGAAATGGGGACCGAGGTTCAATCCCCAGTGTATCATGCCACCCCAGCCCTCAGGGGCACATTGAGATGGTGATTGAGACTGGGTGTGGTGGTGTGTACCTGTAATCCCAGTGCTTGGGAGGCTGAAAACAGGGGGATCACTATGAGTCCAGTCTGTGTAGTGAGATCCTGTAGACCCTGTACTAAATACATAAAAAAATTAAAAAACAGCATCTAAGTAGGTATGGTCATTATATTTATTTTAGAAATGTATTTATTTATCTATCTATTTATTTATTTGTTTTTGGTACCAGGCTCCGACTCAGGATATTGTGCTTGCCAGGCAGGCACTTAAGCCACGGAGCTATCTCCTTGGCCCTATTTTAGAAATTTATACCAAATGTATGCTGTATAGAGATTTATAGTTTCATACAGAAAGGCTTTGAAGACGCTTGACAGAGTGCAAAGGCTCAACTCTAGTCTGATGGATTCCAGAGTTCAGGAGCATGAATTTTAAATGCCTAAAACCCAGTCACAATCCACCCTTCCTTCTGACCCCCAGCCCAAGGGGATTTCTAGGACCCCCCTCTCTCTTCTGTGTCTCCCCCTTAGTCTTCTGCTTGCCTATGATCCACACATATGGAAGTGCTTGGGAAATTAAGGAGCAATCACAGATATATAGACCTGAGTTTTCCAAAAGCCTTCCCACAGCAAATAATGTGCTTCTTTACTTTCTCCATTGTGTAGCAATTTTTTTTCTCCCTTTACTCTACCTGGTTGCTATATACCTGTCTGAGGGATCCATGGGCTTAATAAAATAGTCCCCAAACAACATAAAAAACAATGCCAGCCTAAAATGAAGTTGTAGAAAACACAGTACTTCTGGCTTTCAGAGATTCCTTGGGCTGTTTTTCTTTTCAGTGCCTTTATTGCTTATTCTTCTCGATGAACCGTTGGTCCCTGATGACTGGCTCAAGCAATTATTTTTCTTCCGTGTTTCACCAGAGGAGCTAGACAATCTCAGGGTTCTGACATCTTAATGAATGTAATTTTGTGGCATCCTTGTATATTTTTTCCTACTCCTCCCATTTACTGAAAGGTAGAAGTCACAGTAAGTCTTACAGTGAACTGTAGTTTCCTGGAGGTCATGGCATCTGGAGACTGGAAATCTAGGACAATAGTATGGGTTTGAGAAGAGCAACCATGTGGATAACAACAGCAGGGCTGGGAGATAGCTCAGCGGTCTAAGCACCTGCCTGGAAAATGCAGGGATTTTCAGTTCCATACCTGGTACAGCATGTGTGAGAACCCTAGAACCCCGGGCGCTCAGTGGGGGCCGCTGTAACCCAGCATGGGGGCCCACACCTGTAATCCCAGCACGGGGGAAGCTGAGAAAGGAAGATCACTATGAGTCTGAGCCGCATGGCAAGACCCTGTACCACATGAATGAATGAATGCATGGATAAGAATAAGAATAACAGCAGCAGAGCTGTATAGTATAGAATCCAACGTTCTGGAAGATGATCTTTTCCCAGTGAATATCTGTCTTGTTTTGTTCAGAAAACATAGATGGTGGTGGCCCCTTGTCAGCCACAGTGCTCCTGGCTATGGGAACTGCCTGCTTTCCTTTCTTTCCCCTTTATCCTAAAATGGTCGGGCTGAGCAATCTCTTGGGCTCCCAGCAGCTGTCACACTGCTGGCTTCCTACTTGGGAACTCAGTAGTTGGAAGACTTCTGTGCAGTTCATGCGTCATTTGGGGGCTTAGCTTATTCCCCAATAGAAGAAATAGTGGAGGACAGGATGGAGAAGAATGCTGAGGATCCAGGGAGACGGGCGCATTTCAATCCCACAGGCCCATCCTGCACCTTTGTTGTCTTACTTCATTTTCACAGAACTGCCCATCATTGGCACCATGGGTCCATCCCATGAAGAGGTAGAGGAATGACCGCGATTACCTGGAGTCTGACAAGGGGGGCTTAGAGATCTCCTTTCTCCACTGAGGAACTGGGGAATCCACAATAGTGTGTGCAGAGGGTGAGCTCAGGATGTTGAATTATCTTTGATCATACCTTGGGTTCCTCATTTTCTCATTCTCCTGCCATTGCCTTTGTTTAGGATCTGAGCAGCCTATTCCCATAATATCAGGGAAGAAATCTAGCAAGTCTTTAACCTATTTATTTTACTGCCCCTACTACTAAACCACAGTAGTTTTTCAATTTGTATCACCTAATTCATAGATACATAGATATAAATGTAGGTATATAGGTATCTATATAGGTATCTATGTAGATATATAGATACTCATCCTGTTTTTAGCCTCTCCTGTTTTTAGCCTTCCCAGATCTGGGTACACAGGCATGTGCCACCATGCCCCATCTCACTGGCCAACTCACAGGGCCCAGGGCAAGGCTGGTGCAGCATGTGACTCTGGGGATCAAACCCCAGTCCCTGCACTTGTCTAAGCAGGCACTTATTCTGCTGAGCCATCTCGCTGGCCCTTATCATCTAATTCTAAATGCAAAAGTGAAGCCCTTCTTATTCCCTTCCAACCCATCTGTCTCCTTTATCCCCCACCAGAGCTCCCCTTCTATCACACACTCTCCATTTGAGCCTCAAAGGTCATTTCCACCTCCCATCCTCTTCCTGCCACAAGCGTCCTTCCCACTCCTGAAAGTCCAATCTATGACTCTGATAGCTCATTCATCTCACTGTTACCTATATCCCATTTGAAACAAGCTTATTGATTTATACATAAAGTACTAAACATGCATTTTTGGAAGCTGATGATATTTAAAAAGGAGAGTTTTTACTTTCTTTTTAGTTTAATATATTTCAGATACCCATAATCTTGATTTCAGTGCACACCTGGTGTAGGCTTGCAATTCAGTCATTTATTTTCTATAAAGTAATATTGGTAATGCTTAACTCCTTCTGATTTTTAATTAGTTGTCCAAGTATGTAAACCTGATGATTGCCAGCCCAATACAAAGATTCCCTGCCTCAGTGATTGGTCAACATAGAAGTCTGGGAACACCGTGACCCTCCAAAAGGTACATGAGTAGCTCCTCCCTACCACAAGTGGGCTCTCAACAGGCAGTAGCAGCAACTTCACATACAGACTTCTTAGAAATGAGAATCTCCAGTGCTGTCCCAGATCTACCAGGACAGAGTCCACAGTTTACCAAAGATTTTACTGTTTCACAAATTCAGGAAAGTGTGAAAAGCACTGAAGAAAAAAAAAAATACACATAAAAACATAGGAAGTATTAAGTGGACAGTTCGTTGGAGATGAAAAATGAAGTAAAGCCACCCAGTTAACTTTGATGGGGCCCAGGCAGCAGATGGGCACACCTGACTCTTAAGCCAGCCTTTCAAGTGACAGTTAGATATCGTTGCTTTCATTTTCTGAAAGGAGAAGATCGGAGTTTAGGAGATTAAGAGCCTTAGCTTGGGTCACACAATTAGTAAACAACAAAAACATAGGCTGGGAAAACATATTTGCAAAACACATTTCCTATGAATAGCCCCTATATAAAATATTCAAAGGCATGTAAAACTCAGCCAAACAAATAACTCAGTTACAAATAGACAAAGTATTTAGACGCATCTCATCAAGCAAGGTATATAGAGGGCAAATAAGTACATGAAAAGATATTCAATGCCTTATGTCAGGAATTGAATAACAAATCTGAGCTACCACTCAGTGCCTTTTAAACTGGCTGATAGCAAGAAGTTGACACTCCCAAGAGCAAGAAAGGATAGAATCTAGGAACCTCCTTCACGACTGATGGACGTGAAATATTGTGCTGTCGTATTGGGGGACACAGCCTCTTGCAAATTCAGCGTGGTCTTTTTCTACATAATCCTGTAATCCCACTTCTAGATATTTGTACAAATGAGATGAGAACTTATTTCCATATGAAAAAGTTACATGCCCATACACATAGATGTTGATCACAGCTATATTCATAATTGTCAGAACTTAGAAGCATCTAGAATGTTCTTCAAGAGGTGGATGAATAAATGAACTTTATACCTCCAGCAAGTGACACTATTATCCAGTGGTTAAAAACGGGGAGCCGTGGAAATGGCTCAGTGGAATAAGTGCTTTCCTGGCAAACAGAAGGACCTGAGTTCAATCCCCGGTTCCAGAAACAACAGCAACAACAACAACAACAACAACGACTGTGCTTTCAATCCATGAGAACACATGAAGAAGTGATCATTGCTCTATGAAAGAAGGTAGGCTGAAGAGGCTGTGCATGATTTTAACTCTGTCCCACATATGAATAGGTGAAATGGTGACAGTGGAAATTTCTGTGGTGGCCAAGAGTGCCAGAGCAGAGAGAGCAAAATGCAAGGATGGATTACAAGATGTTCTTTGGGTGGTGAAACTTCTCTAGGATCCTATAAAGGAAATGCATGCCTTTATACATTGTGGAAACTCACAGGAAGAGTGAACGCAGATATCATCTCTGGACTCCAGGTAATAATCGTGCATAAAACACAGGATTGTAGGTTCTTTAAAAAGACCATGTAAAAATGTTAATGTTAAGAAACACTGTGCAGGGGCCGGGGAGATGGCTCAGTGGAATAAGCGCCTCCCTGGCAAGCGCAAGGGCCTGCGTTCAATCCCTGGTTCCACCAAAAAAA
>NW_004524632.1:3650416-3666971 GCF_000260255.1 Octodon degus
TTTATTTATTTATTTATTTGATACAGGGTCTTGCTCCACTGCTCATACTCTTAGTGATCTTCCTGCTTCAGCTTCACCAGCACTGGGATTACAGGCATGTGCTGCCACGCTGGGTTTCAGCACAGTGCGTCTGGGGTTCCAGGACCAGCACAATGTACAGTACCGGAGATTGAACCCGGGTCCTTGCACTAACCAGGCAGGAGCTTAGACTGCTGAGCTATCTCCCCAGCCCTAAGACTGCTTTTTCAAAAAATTAAAATCTATTTTAAAATGTCTGAAGCACAGGTAGCATTTGAGTCTTAGTCTACCTGAAGATGGTGCTGCAGGAAGATTCCAAATTGACCCTTGAACTTAGGATCAGAGACATTGCAAAGCATGAATGTTTCTGTCTTTCTCCTGACATTTTTAGGTTCAGGAAAATAAATTTCTTAGGAATTCACATTATGTAAATTGCAAATGAACACCCATGAAATGAATCTCAACATGCAATAAAGAAATCGGGGGCCAGGGAGATGGCTCAGTGGAATAAGCTCTTCCCCGGCAAGTGCAAGGGCCTGAGTTCAATCCCTGGTTCCGCCAAAAAAGAAAGAAAGAAAGAAAGAAAGAAAGAAAGAAAGAAAGAAAGAAAGAAAGAAAGAAAGAAAGAAAGAAAGAAAGAAAGAAATGGTATGAATATTATTCCAGAAAATAGAAGAAACACTTCCTAATTAATTTTATGAGCCACTGTACTCCTCTGATTTAAGATTCAAGTATAGGACCAAAAAGAATAAATAAATAAGACAAAAATTTTGTGATTCGGGAGATTATGACCTTTTCTATTTTTTCCTGCAAATGCCAATCCACTGCTGAGAAAGACTCTGACTTGGGCTCCTACGAAGTTTCACCAAAATAAACTCAGTTACTGATGGAAAAATAGAAGGAACAGCAAGAATGACAGCACCAATAAAACCTGTGTGTCCTCAGTTTATGAGAGGAAGAAGCATGTGAATAACATAAACCTCTTGTATCACCCGGCCACAGGTCAACACCACAAACACATAGCCTCTCCCTCCAGCCAGCTATAAAAGCTGTTCCTGAAGTACTCTCTGAGGGGGAAGACATCAGGTCCCTGCAAAGACTGAGATACTCCTGCAATTCAGCTCTCTGACCACCCTAACTGGTATGTTCTTCATCTTGCAGTTGGTGGTCCTGCTCCTAGGAATTATTCCAATTCCAGTGGTTAATGAAGAAATTAAAGTGAAAGTTTATGGCAATTGTTTTTCCATAAATTCAGAATACCTGGGGAACTTGATGATAAATATAATATAAAATTTTGTAATATCCTTTTATTTTATATCATTTAATCACAGAAAGAAAAGCTGGTCTCTTCGGGGGTGATTTGAAAGGAATTATAAGTGGTTCGGCTTTTGTATTTCACTCCAAAAATATGAAAATGTTTCTTCTAAGTAGTAACTGAGTTTGTCTCTGTGGATTTAGCCTATTGAAGCTCTATGCCTAAAGCAGTTCTAGGGTTTGGGTCTATACCCAAATCTTCGGTAAGCCTTACCTCCATCTTGCCAATTTAGGTAGACTTTTGTCTAGTGTTGCTCCCCAAAGAAATCTTCTAGTCACTCTGAGTGTCTATTATTGATTCCTGTGTCTTTAATTTACAAGGTGAATATCCTTTATTAAATATGCTTAACATCTGAAGTGTTTCAGATTTCAAATTTCTATCTTTGCATTTCAGAGTGTATAAGCTGTGGCTGAAATGAACAGTGACCTTAAATTTTTAAAGTTACTACAATGAAAGACACATTACTATTAATCCCCTTCAAAATGCCCCTCTGCTTCAAAGATACTTTTTTATGTCAAGTTTATTGGTGCAATTTATATATATACATAGTAACTGTACTCATCACAGGAAGTTTGTACTTGTATGTGATATATCTTTATTCCTCTTTTTTTTCCCAGCCCCCTCTCCTCACTTCAATCTCTCTTCCCCTCCTTATTCACAAGGCTTTGTTTTCATTTTATCCTTCTTCTATTGGTTTTTCTTCCTTTCTATTCCCTCCTTTCACCTCCCCTTACTTAATCCCTCTTTTCTCTTTGCTCAGATGCAAAATCTGAATCTCTCTTCTCAAGGGAAAAGTTTAGAGCCAACTTTGCTCTGAGTCTGCTGCCAGTGAGGACCTATCTCAGGTGGCTGTGCAGCCCACCAAGATGTACTCTTGGCCAGTGGTGAGTGTTCCAAGTCAGAGTTTGCTTGAGCTCTACTTCAGCTCTAGAGTACATGGATGCACTGTAGCACTGGGTGAAAATATATCATGCAAGTTCACCTAGAATTCCTCCTTACCCCCTTGAGCGGGATGTAAATGTCTGAGCCTTTGTGAGCCTCTTGCCTTCTGGCACCCTCCACCTGTGATTTAAAGGACCAACAAGTCGGGCCAGCTTGGCTCATTGACAGGGCACACCCTATGAGCCTGTCCCTGTGTCCTGCATGCCTCTGCTGGAACTGGTGACAACAGGGATGGCATAATAGTGCCCTCTAGTGATGACCAAGCTGTGTCCCATAGTCTGTGACACAAGTTCAGAGCCCCTATTTCGGTCCACTGAAGATAAGATAGATTAATGATCTGATTTCTGAGTGTCCCTGTACCCAAGAAAGGATGTGTGCTCCCTGAGTGAGCTAATTATTGAAGACTTTCAGAATTCATCAGACCTTCTCCTCACCCTACAAAGGCCTCCGGTGCTCTCTTATTAAAATAGCTTGATGGAGATAAAATTAAATAATATCAAAGATCACCTATGATGTGTAAGCAAGGCCATGATGTGTTTCAGCACATTCACAGGTCTCTGTCGCCATCACTACAAGCTCATTGTTGAATAAGTGCACCCCACAAGAAATTTCAAACCTACTTGCAATTCTTCTCTGTGCTCTTCCCCATCCACAGCAAACCACTCATCAAGTTTCTGTCTCGGAATATTTGCCTCTTCCAGATGTTTCACACAAATAGAATCCTGGGAGGTGTGGGTTTCCATGCCCAGTGTCTCTTCCTTGGCATAATGCCTCGGAGGTTCACACCTGCTGAAGCATCAATCCAAGTCTCCTTCCTTTTTATGTTCAGACAATGTTTCATCACAAGGAGATGCATCATTTGTTTATCTACTCATTCCACAACCCTCTTCAAATAACCATATTTATGAGCTGAGGTATCAATGCAGTCTCTACTTCCTGTGAATTAGAAGTTGATTCTGAAAAGTTTGAAAAGTAGACTTCCAAGGGCTAGGGAGATAGCTCAGGGGCATAAATATCTGCTGGCAGGGGCACAGTCCTGAGTTCAATCCCTGATACCCTCAAAAACAATTTAAATTAAAAAGTAGATTTCTAGAAAACTACTGACATGAATTCTATCCTTTTGTGAGAAGGTCATAAATGTGGGGAAACGATCCAGATTCACCTTTGCTGGGACAATGATTGTGTTCGGTGTCTATAATATCCACTACCTTCCAGTCTGCATCATGAAGCTCCCCTGCAAGGTCTGTGAAATTTAAGAGTGTTTTATATTGAAACAAATGTGAGACTTGGTATTTCCTGTGACCCTCATCTGGTCACTTTTTTTTTTTTTTTAGTACAGGGTCCACAGGATCTCACTACAGATCGAACTCATAGTAATCCTCCCGTTTTCAGCCTCCCAAGCCCTGGGATTACAGGCATGTGCCACCATACCCAGCCTCAGTCGCCGGCTCAGCATGCCCCGGGGGTGGGTCTGCCATGGCATGGTACACCAGGGATCGAACCCTCGTCACAAATGTTTCAGTTCATTGTGGACGCTCTTACTTGTCTTCTGAATGTTATTCCAAGGCCAACACTAGCAAATAGATTTGAGGTCTGAAGTGAACTTCCTGGATGGTACCTGTCCATCCACACAGAACCTCTCCCCAGCATGTTCTGGAAAAGAGAACAATCCAGAAATACCAATCTAGGGGTTTTCCATTGTGTAACGTATACCAGGATGCTGTCCTTTATTTTTATATGTAAATTCTCTCACGGGCCTATTCTATAACATACTTGAAGTGACCCTCAGGAAATGAAGCATTTTTCACATTCCCTGGAACTTCTAACAGTATTCACGTAGCTGAAGACCTAGTTGTACTGCTGATCTTCCCGCGGGCGCATTCTCATACACGTTAAGGCATGCCTCTCGCTCATCATCGCTGCCTTTTATCTGAAAGCAAGATCCCAGTTCCCCTGAAGTGGGATTTCCTCCATCATTCTTATTCCTTCAGCTCTGTAACAATGCGGACAGCGAGGCTAGTGAGCGCAAGATTGTCTGGTCACCAAAAGGGTGATATATTCAAAAGACACAATAGAAATTAGCCTGGCATAATTCTACCAAAGGCTTTAGAGCTTGGATGAGCAAACAGTCATTTCTTTGTTAGCAAATATTTATGGAATATTTAAGAACTGGATAATGGCTCCTGCCTACTATGTTGTGCTTTCACGTTGAACCGGAAGCCAAAATATCAGACATCTGTGCTTCGGCTGTTTGTTTAATACTGAGATTCGCTAATGTTAAATAAATAAAGTGGGTCCTAAGAAACAATGAGTGATTCTTGCTTCAGTCTTTCTCTCTTGTAAGGATGGGATCGAAACAGGAAACTGCCCTTGTGAGCAAGGTTAGGGCAGCCCCAGCATTCATCTTAGCACAGTCTATGGCTTCACAGTAGCTCTGCAACGTGATGTAGCGATTCCTCTAACAGTTCTGTTGCCTTCACCGCACAGTGGGGGAGGAAAATGCCTGTCTCTGTCATTTTTGCTAGAACCAATGAGAGGGAAGATTTATGGGTACAGTTTTAGGATGGCAGGAGACAGGGATTTCAGACATCGGGTTGTGTTCTTAAGTCAAACAAGACTGGGATGGATGACATTGCTAGGACCCTCTCTGTATCTCAATGAACAGCTGGAGCACGATAATGGAAAACTACAGGGCAACCCAAGTGGCTCGGATTTTTCTTACGAGGGCAATAGCTATGACTAAAAATCTAATAGCAATCAAAAGCCAGTCCCGGGGGGCAAATTCTTTTCCTTCAATATTGCTGAACAATAGCAGCAGCTCTTTGGATGCGAGAGAGCTGATGAATGGGCAAGGTTGCTGCAGTGTGCTAGAACTTTTCAAAGCCATTTTTGACTTTTTTGGAAGAAATCGGGAAGTGTGGTAAGGAAGCTTAAAAGTGGCAATGGTTCTAAAGTAGTCTAAAAATTAACACAGAGCTGGCCAGCTATAATCAGCATAGAATACCTGAAGAACAAGGAGTCTGCTGACATCTTCTAGTTTTGTGAGGCTCCACAAGTTTCTTGCCTTTACTTCCGGTTACTTAGCTGCACAGCAATCTTCCCATAGATGCTACCTCCAAAAGTAATGGGGTACCAGGGACAGGATCAGCCTGCATTCCTAAACTGCCCCTTTATTCTTGACTTAGTTTCCCAATCTGATTTAATTGAAAAATAATGAGATATTTATAATAAAAACCACTCCACACTGACTGGCTCTAAGGGCACATTGGTTTACTTAATTTTCACTGTAAACAGGAATTTGAAACTTATTACTGGTATGATTTTACAGAAAAGAAAAGGAAAGATTGGTTCGTTGAAGCAACTTGCCCAGAATTATTCAGTTACTGAATAACCCAAATATAACTTAAGCCTAATTGTTTTGATTCTGTAATTGCTATGGCTGCTGGCATCCCCATTTTGCTGAGAGCTTGTTTGATCTACTGGCTTCATAGTAGGTATTCAATGAATGTTTACATTTCCCCTTTTGGAGTCTGTAGTGAACCAAATTTCCCTCTCAAATAAATTCCTATCATAGTTCTCTTTGAAGGAATTTGCATCAGTGCTAGAGAAATAAACTGTGATCTGTATCTATTCAGAGCAGTTTTCACCATTTATGCTAAAAGAGTAGCATTGTTTACATTAAGAGAAATTCTGAAATGGAAGAGTGATCTATGGCTATATCATCCTGAATGTGCCCAATCTTGTCTGAAATCAAAGAACAACATGCCTCATCTGAAAGCCCATTACACAGCCATGTTAGATATGATGATGCAAAAGCTTCCCAGAACAATATTCATGTAGGGGATATAATATCTGAACTCTGGAAAGAAGAGTTATGTAAAGGAGGAAGGAAGTCTTGGCACTTAGAAGATGTATGTCCACTGGACAGTGCCAAGTCTACCATTTCCCCACCCTTCAATGCTTGCATTATATCTGAAAATTGGTATAAATTGAATGTTTTCAAAAATTAAATTCTATCTCCCTACTGACCTTAGAGGAAAAGCTTTACAGAGATGAGGGTCTAAAGAAAAGGTTGTCCTCAGGCATAATCAAAGCCCTATTTGAAGATAATCGAATGCCACAGAGAACAGCAAAGAATCTGCACTTCTGAGTGAAACTTTGCTGTAGTCAGTGTGCACCTCCAGCAGTTCAGACTTAGCTTGAAGGGTTGGAAGACCAACCCCAGAGGGCGGCTGTGGAGATGGGCAGCAACCAGCAGGCAGGCTCCTGGGGACGTGGGCCCATCAGCTCATCTCCAAGATACTCTTCCTGGGAAGCATATTTGAAGTCATTTAGCCCTGGGAAACCTGGCTGAAGCCAATCAAGCACACATGGGATTGATGTGGTATTAGCAACCCACTTTAATAAGTTACAAGGAGAAGCCTTGCTTGTCAGGATTCCTGCTATCCACAGCAACCAATCAGTGCACTCTCTTCCCAGCAGGCAAACCTACTTGAGAGTCTTGCTGCACCACAGGCTCTTGCTGGAGAATTCAATCATCAATTGATGGCCAGCCAGTGTCAGCTAAGGCTTATTCAAGATAGATGATACCAAAGAGGAAGAATCTAATGGACTATATAAACAATCTGTTCTTCTAGAAATTCTAAGTTGCCAAATCATCAGAAAGCAAAGTGCTTGAACTCTATTAGCTCAACATTTCCTACCGAGGAAGATGGATCTGCTGCCTCCCGTGTTTGCATTCAGTGAATGAAGGTTGTAGCCGAATAATCCCGGAGTCTCCTTATAGAATGATGTGTAAAAGAGGAGATGAAATCTGCCTCTGAACCCTTCTTTTTTGTACTTTATTTAGTTAAAGTGTACAACAGATGTCACTAACTTTTACTGAATGTTACTTCCTCCCTAAGATGCTGAAATTTATCAGACATAGTCTGCATCTCATGAGGACTTGTGGTCTATAAGGAAGTCATGTACTTAGAATTGCAAACATAACTGATATTAGAACAGGTTAAAAAGGAGAGGCATTAATTTAACCAGCATAAGAAATAGCTCAGGAATATGTTACAGAGTAATTCATAAGAAAACTAGGATGTCAAAGATACACAGAAATGTATAGGTATTCTAGGCAAAAAAAAAATGTTTTCTGGACAAAGTACTTGTGGTTGAAATTAGAATATTCTTTGCTGTTGTGTTGTCTCACAGATAGATGATTGTTCAAAAAGTAGTGGGTGGTGAATGAAGGCAGGAGACAGAAAAAGGGATGTTGTAGGACTGTCCTGCTTCAAGGTTGTATATGGTTAGATTTCTGGACTTACGTGTAAACATAAGAATTATATAATTCTTTACACCTATTTTAAAATATATTCTAATTTTTAAATGTTTTTTCATCATATTCTGTAGGGACTTAAAGTTCAACATATCAATACTTGATGAAAAAAATACCTGTTCCATGTTATGCCTAAGATGTTTCATATTCAGACAGATAGTGAGGTTAAGCTTAACAGCCTAGGTTGTATGGTAATAACAATAAGCTTGTCTTCTGGAGGGTTAACAACCTAAGTTTGCAGACAAAAATTAGAGAAAAAGGAGGGCTACAAGGAAAGCCAACATTTTGGCCCTAGCCTTCCAAGGTCAATTAAGACTCAGGACATATGAGAACTTGTACTGTAATATCACGTAACTCAAATTTTCTGATCAAGGATATTATGGAGCCAAAGGGGAAAGTGATCGATGATGTAGAGTGTGCCTAAGGAGTCACATGGACAGAAAACATTCTCTCAGGCTTTCACAGAGAACCCATTGGCCAAGCAATGGCCATGACTCATCCACATGACTGACACTGACAAGGGATCTACAATCTGAGGTACAGGATCTCAGGATAAATCCTGAGGGATTTCACTGACCTTATCAGATCCAAAGGCTACAACTCTTGTTACATAGGTCTTGCTTTATCTTGGTCTTAACCATCTAGCAGAAAAGTATAAAAACGAAGTATAAGAAGTAAAGCCATGGTGTTATGTTGAGCTGTAGGGGACTCAGGTCAATAATTTCTGAAATTGCCAGTGAAGTGGAAGAGCTAATACTATTATGGACTACTGGACTCTTTTAGAATATTTTGCTTAATTTACACACCTATAATATTCAAATAACAGAACTAAACCAAAAAAGGGGATACAGATGAATGTCTATTTTGCATCTGTGTATTCAAATTGGTTAGGATAGATACATAGTTACATTCTCTTAATGAATAGAGGGATTCGTTCTAATAGTGTTTGTAAATAGGATGTCATGTCTGCATCTTGTACAGCAATTAACCACTAGGAAGAATGTATGCAATGTGTTAATTATTGAAACTGTCCTACCAATTTTGTTTGAAACTGTTTAATTGTTATTTGTTTCTCAATAAAATTATGGGGGAAAAAGAAATTAGAATACTGTGCATAGAATAGGTTGAAACAAAGTACGGATTTGCTTAGTAAACTAGGATATCCGTGGAGTATGGAATATTCGCTCTTTGTGTCAAGGGCAGCTGAAACCAAACAGTCACATTACCTGACTGGTCTCTGCCTATTTTCCATGCTTTCATCCATTAAGCCCTATACTTAGGGTGCCTGGCTCCACATGTTTATGGTCCTAGGAGGTATTAAGAGCTGTCTTTCTCAACAAATTCCTGCCAATGTACAGCAAAGGACTCTTTGTCCTTAGTATGAATGAGACAAAATCTCTGAGAAAAAGGAAGGTATGGAGCACTGACCCTGGGAGGGCCTTTGCATTTCAAAGACTGTTGCCAAGTCTAGGGGACATTGTGAGTGACCAGGGATGGGAATATTTGTGTATATCATGGTGGAACTGAACAGACTAGTGCTATATATAAAATAAAACTGCTTTTTCTTCCCATATGACAAACTAGCTGTTCTTGGGGATGTGGGTCATACAATGGCACAAAGCAAAGGAATGATGTCATTGCTTGTGTAGTCTAGTCTATTAAACCTCTTTCTTTCCCTGGTGCTAAGAGGGAATGATAGTGAGGACAAGTGCTACTCATCCAGCATGTCCCCCCTGGGGCTTCTGGGTACAGTCTGGTGATGTTCTATCTGGTTCATTGTCCCTGTACACTCTTCTGTTTGTACGTCTGAATCCGGTCTCTTTATACATGTTAGCAAGCATCCAATCAACTTTGTCTCATATACCTTCTTCAGGTATTTTCTTCAGTCCCTCAACAGCCTATTGGACTGCCCTAGCACAAGTGCATTGTGGACAGGAGACACAGAACACACGCACCCAAAATAATTGTGGATTCTACGTGTTGAGATGCTCTTAACTTGTCGGTGGGTTTTGGAGACGGAAGGAGGTTATCGTGACATCAGAGTAAGTATTCTCTGTAGGAAGGAAAGCTTGAAGATAAACAGTATGTCCCCACAACACTGCAAAGGTCTAAACATGTAGAACGTGTAGGTGTGGCCACAAATGAATGCAATTCAGAAAAATAATGAAAAATTAGTCAATAAGGTCAGGTTGTTCTAATGAAGCTTTCACAGGAGTGGTACATCTGGCAAGGCGATCTATAAATAGTTCCGTAAAGAGATTGGTGGTCACTGCCAATGTCAGCAGGAAGCAGTTAGACTGGTAATTTAAAATGTGACTGATCCCTTGTGCATAAATAACTCTCATGTACTTCACTACATCTTTTCCCGGGAATCTCTATCAACTGGACACCCATTTATCTCCACTTCAGAGATGGAGAAGGTGCTTATAGGTGAGGAAATGTGTCCAAGACTCGGGATAGAAATACACCCTTAAATTATTTTATTTGATGCATAAAAATATACAAATATGCATATTAATGAAGCAATACATGACATCTCAAAATATATTATTTTAATATTTTAATCAGTTTAAATGTAACTATTTCTGCAAACATTTACAATTGTCTATAGCGAAAACTTTTAATATATTTTCTTCTAGGTTTTGTGAAATGGACTTCACTATTATTATCTGTGGTCATCCGGCATTACAATAGCGAATAAGAACTTCTCAAATTTATCTACTGTAAGAGTCCACTCACTACCCTTTCCCCATCCCTTTCTTGCCAGCCTATGGTAACCACCATATAACTCTCCAGCTCTGTGAAATGAATGTTAGTGCCACGCATGAACAAGATCATACAGTCCCCATTTTTCTGTGCTTGGCTGGTTTCACTTCACAATGAGCTCCAGTTCCATTCACGTTGTCACAGATAATGGCATTTCTGTCCTTTGCATGGCTGAAGAGCATTCCATTATGGGTATATGCCACACGTTCTTACCCATTCTTCAGTTGCTGGATGCTTGGGTTGTCTCCATCTTTTAGCCATTGGGAGTATCACTGCAATTACCAAGGGCGTGCAGGTGACCCAATTTAAAAAATGGTCAATGACCTAAATGGGCATTTCTCAAAAGAAGAAATACAAGTAGACAACAGGTAGACAAAAAAAATGTTCCCCATCACTAATCAGAAGAACATGCGCATCAAAACCACAAAGCAATATCATTCTGCCCCCTCCCTGCCCAGTAGTAAGCATGGCTATTATAAAAAAGAACAGGCTAAAGATAACAAGTGAGGACACAGAGAAAGTGGCACTTGCATACTGTTGGGAGAAATTTAAAATAGTACAGCCCTTATGGGTATTGTCACAAAGACTGAAGAGAATGAGCCCTGTGCTCTTAGTCCCTGGGTAGACACACATGTATGCATGGATGGCGTGAGGTTTAGGTGAACCTGTCCTCATGAATACAAATGGGTTCAAAATATCAGAGAAGTCTTAATTGAGAAAAAACAAAACATGATTTAAGACTCTCCAACAATGGCCCAGGGTGACTATCTGGGAGACTTGTCCAGAATCTATATTTATATCTATATCTATATCTATATCTATATCTATATATCTATATATAATTTTTAAAAAATATTTGCCTATTGATTTGGTACAGGGTCTTGCTAAGCACCTCAGACTCATAGTAATCCTCCTGTCTCAGTCTCCCTAACACTGGGATTACAGGTGTTCATGCTTGACTTCTGGATTGACTCGGCAGCATGGCACACGGTACTATGAATCAAACCTGGGACCTTGCTCTTGCCAAGCAGGTGCTTAGACCACTGAGCTATCTCCCTGGCCCCCAGAATATACTTTTAATGGAGGAATGTGATGCATCTATTAGCATGACCGGACATTAAAAATGCTTTATCCATAAGGGAAATCAAACCTATTTCCCTTGATCTTCATCAAATGGGTCACTGGTTCCCCATACTGTATGTGTGACTAACATTTAGGGTTTTTTGAAGCCTGATTTAGCAGGTTTAATTCAAGTAGAGCAAGTATTAAGCTGATACTGATGCTCAGGCACATTAGGGACCCGTAGTACCAACTGCCTTCTAATTGAACATGTTCCCCATCTGCATCAGCTTTTATCCCCAGGGCAGAGGGCTAAAGTGCTTAATAAAATCACAAGATATTGCATATGACTTGAAAGAACAGGGCTCACCTGTCCTAAAAGAACTCATAGTCTTCTGATTCAAAATGAGCAAACCTAATTCCTTTTACCAGCTATTTGCTCTGATTTTTTTATTTCAAAATTTATTATAGGTTTATTTACCCCAGGCAGTCTGAAAAATTTTAGAATTGGCACAGATTCACCCTAAAAATCCCTTTAACTTTGAAAGACCCGTGATGATCTCAATAGCTTTCTTTCCAAAGTTTGTATATTTTCCTGTTCTTTGGCAAAGATTTCTCTCCGTTGTTTGTATTTTCTTTAATAAGTTAGGACTATTTCATTTTGAATGTTTTATGGCTACATTTGGAACCAACGTTTATTTTTGTTGTTTTGTGCACTTTCTCAGATAATCAGATAATCATTTTATTCGTGTTGTTATGTGTGGGAAGCTTCACTGATTACAGTAGAAATGTCAGTGTAAAGCAAATCATTAAGAATGAATCTCTCAGGAATCAACAACTGGACGTGCAAAAAAATCTACCAGAATCTTCCCTGAAATCCGATTAAGGAATTCTGAAGATATAAATGTCGTGGGAACACTTTAATCGAGCCAGCCATGAAGGGAAAAGGGGAATGTGACTTGAAGAGAGCTCACAAATGCTATCTCTTCCTTAGTTCTCTACAAAATCTCTCCTTCTCGAAGTCTCTAATAATTTTCAAAAATCTGCCTACTTTATGGGAGAGACAACAGCGTGGACAGATGCTTCAACTTTTCATCGTGTAGAAATGCACTTCAACTGAGGGGGGCAAGTTCAAGGGCATCTATGCCTTATTTGCTAAGATTTCCACCTAAAAACAAAAATGAACTTGTGATTTGGAGACCAAAACACTTATCTTCCCTCCCAGAGTAAGTGGAGAATCATCACAGGCCGGAATATTTTGTGTGGGGCACTTCATTGATGTCTTATATCCATGGCAGGGATGTGAGTGTAGAGCAAGGAGAACTGACTACTTGCTAGTAAAAGAAAGCAAGTTTTCAGGATAGGAAAGAAAATTAAAGTTTAATTATCTGACATTTTCTTAAAGTTAATTTTCCTTGCCTTTGTCTCAGTACATGGCTCTCTACAAGAGAGAAGATTTATGGGTGTCTTATTTTAATTAGCAGTCTGGAAGTAAATGTTCTGTGGAAAGTGTGTGCATCCTCGCTACTCCGGGCTGCTCAGGGAGTACACTGGGAAACATGATACATAAGCTTCCTAATGCTGTATGTTATCTGTTCGGTTGTTTTCTTTAAAAGAAAAAAATAGTTTAAATGTGGCCAGACTTAGGTTAAACACTAACTTAACAAAACAAAAATTGCATGGCTTTTCCTTTGTACAGCAGCATTCCAAGACCCCAGAGAGGCCCTAGCAGTGGCATGTGGTCCTAATTTGTTTATAACATTTGTTAAGTAACATATACTTGCTGTCATCTTGAAGATCAATTTCTCTCCCATATTACTGGCTCTCATTGATACTCTGTGCAATTGATAGTCAAGGTCATTTTTGGACTTCCCTTAGTCAAAAGTTGAGTTGTAGGCTGTACTTATTTTCTGCCAAGTGAGATAGTTACAGAGTTTGTGATCATTTCTGTGTACAGTTCACTTAGTGTCAAATAATTATTGCCGGAACAGGAATGACTTCCAGGAGTAGTACTGGCCCTGGGAAGACTCCCTATGCCATGCTGAGAAAGTACATGGCCAGAGTTGGAATCACCATGTGCAGCTACCCTCAGATCTCAGTCTGCAAGCAGGAAGAGATGCAAGTTTTGAAGTTTATGGAACCAGAAGTTAGGCTCTGTGACACTCTTCCAAAGATCACATGTGTCCGGTTGCCAGCAGAGGGTCTTTTTCTTAGTGATATCTGTTCAAAGCAGAAGTTTTCCTGTCATAAATATGAGCCAATGCAACACATACTCTTACAAATGGACGAGGCATCTGTACGAGTATCACATAAAAGTCAACTTTGTCAGAATTTTAATTTTCATAGAGGGAAGACCTCCAACAGATATGCAGCTATGTATGTGGGAGGAGTATATGTTTTATTAGTACTCAATAGCTGTACGTTTTTAGTGCTACTTTTGGTTTTTCATACTAAAGGAAGGGGTAAATTATTTGCACATAATATGCATAGGGGTTGCTTCAAAATTATTGTCCCTTAAAGTGGTTTTCTATTAAAGAGTATTTGGCCAAATTTAAAAGGTAAAAATATTCTATCATGCCATCAAACACTTAATGAATAAGATGGCTGTTATTTTTCTGTATTTTGTAATATTTATATTGTTTGTTGTATCAATAGTTTTTTTAATGTACTGTGGTCTCTTAGAAACTTTAGCTATTCATTTTCATAGGTAAATTCTATTTTTAAGCTCTATGGATATATTCTTAATGACAGACCCCAAACCTAATAAGCTTCCAGTCCCTCTACACCTGGATATGTCTCTGTTGGCAACTTCTAGAGCTATCAGCTGCAGATAAATAAAAATAAAAATAAAAATTTCAGGGAGGGTGCAGTTGTACTTCTTTCTGGAGAGGACAAATAGGATCTGTTCCAGAATGGTTCACTTTAGAAAACTCTGTTAATCTGATCTGCTCCATTTATTGATTAAAAGGGGAAAACTTATATGCTCATGCCAATAAATACAAGTGATATGAGATAAAATGTAACACCCAGGAGTGATAAAATTCTTAGCAAGTTGATACGGGAAGAATTTTCTTTAAGCTGCAAAATGTTGTCTTTCTAATAACACAGCAATGACTAAACTGCACGTTTAACATTGCAATCCATCACTTTAATATCAGAAATAGAATGAAAGTGTCCATTACCAATGCTGACCAAAGAAAGAAGACAATAAAATCCCTAAACGAAGGGATTAAAGTTTAGCTCAGTGGTAGAGCCCCTGAGCAACATGTGTGAAGAAGCCCTAGATTTGATTACCAGCCCCACAAAAAAAAAAAAAAAAGGAAAAGTGGAAAGGAGAAACTTTTCATTATCTACAGATTACGGTTGTCACTGTCTATTGTGTATAATGTATAGGAACTTGCCAGAAACAATAAACAAGATTGTTGCATTAAAGATGAAAAATTAATCACATCTTATATCCTAGAAACAACTTGTAAAGAATATTCTAATTATTCTTAAAGATACCACTCATTGGCAAAAGAACATAGAACAACCAAAAATAAAGCTATCAAGAAAGAACTGAGATTATATGGAGAAAATGAATGATATCTGTATTGAAGCACATAAAAACCCCTCAACAAATGGAGATACTTTTGGTCATGGCTGGGAAAAGACAATGTCTTAAAGATGTCAATTCCCTCTAAATTCATCAATAAATGCATGGAATTCTGATCATAATCCCATTACAGCTTTTTGTAGATTGTAACAAGCTAGTCTGAAAATGCATATGGAAAAAGGTTTAGCGGAGAGTGATTAATTTCAAAGAAGAATGAGAAAGAGGAATTTCCCTTTGCCAAGTAATAAGACTTATAATGTTACAGTGATTAAGAGACTACTAATTCAAACATAGAGAAGCTGATCTTTGCAACGAGGACTCCATGTCTGCAGAAGTAGCATTTTGTAATCCCACAGGGAAACTGAATGCTCAAAGGGTAGTGCTGAGGCAAGATTTATACAGAAAAATATGAAATGAAAGGCCACCCAAATAGCCCAGTGGATTAAAGGGGCCAGGAGTTCGAAGATATAAACAGGGTTCAGAAGGACCAGGGATGCTACTGAGCACTATGCAAACCTCAGAACAGCTCCTCACACCTCTGCAGCAAAGATCATCCAGTCCCAACACAAAGTGTCTCTACGAGAAAGGGAATTTAGCTGAGACAGGTTTCCCCAGCTGAGGTAAAGCAAACTTTCCTACCTCTCTTGAAAAATGTTCAGATGTCACCTTAGCATAAGACTGACCAAACAACTTCTTTTAAATTGCCACTACTTAGACAGTGTTGCATGCCACTAATCCTAATCCCAGCACTCAGGAAGCTGAGGCAAGAGGATCACCATGAGTTCAAGATTAGCCTGGACTACATAGCATGACCATGTCTTAAAAAATAAAAAGTAAAAAAGCAAAACTGCTACTTCTATTTTTTTCCAACAGCGCTGCTGATCCCTTTTGTTCTTCCTTTATTTTAATTCCAAAGCATTTATCTTCTAACAATTTCATGTATTTAGTACAGGGTTTCAGTATGCAGCTCAGACTCTTAGTGATCCTCTTGTTTTCAGCCTCCCCAGCACTGGATTACAGGTGTGCAGCACCACACCCAGTCTTGCTGGCCAGCTCTGTGTACCTGGGAGTGGGCTGGTGCAACATGTGATGCTGTGGATCAAACCCATGTCTCTGCACTTGCCTAAACAGGCCCTTAGCCCACCGAGTTATCTGACAGGTCCTACATGTACTTATTTATTGTATTTGTTGCTTATTATCATTCTGTTAGAATGCCCTGTTTTGTTTGGTGATGTATCCCAAACACTCAAAATAGTAGTTAGCACACAAGTAACCAATAATATTTACTGAATAGAGAAATAAACAATACCAATCACTAAATAGCCTGTAGAGTAACAGGATCCCTCCAAAACTGCTTATAGATTGTGTCATTTTGAAAAGAAATGGAGTACTTTCAAGTGTATGTACTGAAAGAAAGATAGTACAGGGTCTCACTGTGAAGCTCAGACTCATAATGATCCTCCTGTCTCAGCCTTCCCATGCTGGGGCTACAGGCATGTGGCACCATACCTGGTTTTGGTGGCCAGCACAGGGCTCT
>NW_004524632.1:3667811-3671715 GCF_000260255.1 Octodon degus
AACTACGTTCTCCTAATATGACCCCAAGAACCAATATGTATAAATTTTGCTTTACTTTGGTTTTTAGCTGATTCCAATTATCAGTCAAGTTTTACAGTTACCCATTAGTAGATTTTCAAACATGGACTCAGAAGCCTTGTGTATTTGAGTACACATGAAAATATTTTAGGAGCCGTTCTTGGGTAGTTTGAGAAAGGAGATGGTTCTATCTGTCTTTCTGTCAGTCTGCCTGTCTATGTATGTATGCATGTATGTGTACTATATCATTTCTTTTTCTGATAACATGATAAGCCATTGATCTGGTGAAAGCCTGATGGTAAACAGAATGACCTTTGGGGTGTGGCAGATGCTGGGATGTGCAGTATAGAACTTCAAGAATAAGGACATTTTTTCTCCCAGTTGTGTGATGATGACCCTCTTGTTCCGTCTAATTTTAGGGATTGCCTCAATCTGAAAGCTCCTCACCCATGGCTGATGCCTTATTCCACAGAAAACTTACATGTAATAACTGACCATGTCAAGTGTATAAAGTCATAGTCTTTGTGTTCTACTGGGACAACTTTGATCAGCCTTCCCACTCCCCTGGACACCATCTGTGGGGCTGACGAGCCTTTCATCAAGAAGCCCCTCAGCTGCCTAGGCCTATCTGCTCATTCCCCTCCCAACATTAGACCTGAGCACTCTTTAATCAGCCTCTTGTCCACTGATGTGCCTGTCAGTGTTTGCTTCTGAGAAACTTAACCTGAAACAGCAAGGGAACCTAGAGCATGACTATATGACCGGCAGCATTCTAGGATGGCCTGAGTGAATGAACAGACCAAACGAATGACAGATAAAAGAAAGAAAAATGTGTCGGGGCTGCAGCAGGCGAGTATGCATTCACAACAGATGGAAATGGATGGTCTGCAAGCTATGCATGACTTACCAAAACCAGAGAACCTGCAAAGTGTCCTGGGGTGATGTTAAATGGCTCCACAGATGTCACGTGAGCTCAAGTGCTTCCACTGTCACCTACTTAGCAAGACACTATTTGGAATCCGCATTTGTAACAAGAGTTAGAAGGAAACAAAAACAGTAGCAGGCAATTACTGAAGTCTGAAAGACTAAACTTTTGAAGAAAGATAAAGAGGTGTTAGAGAGATGGCTCAGTAGAATAAGTGCTTGCCTGGCAAGCACAAGGGCCTGAGTTCAATCCATGGTTCCACAAAAAAAAAAAAAAAAAAAAAAAAAAAAAAGCAAGCTAAAGAATTTATTTTAAAGATCTTAATCTCTGTAACCAAGAATGGAAAAGAATTGAATGTAATGTTATCTTCATCATCCCAATTTGTGAGCAAGTAGTGCACATGCAGTTACTTCGTTTATCTGAGGAAACCAATAGTAAAATAAATATGAATATTTACATCATAGTATCAGGGAAAAATGCATATCAAAGTTTTAGAGGTCAAGTGCTGATTGTGCATTTCCACTAGAGTTGATGGGATTCGTCATTGTCCTGATTAAGAACACAAGACCACCGTGGGAAATGCTCTCCTCCACTGCCCCTATGCTGTTCTGAGGCTGCCTGCTCCCTTAGAAAGGGTGTGTATGTGTGTGTTGGGCAGGTTTTACAGGTTTATTGCTTTTGTTCTTGTTTTATTCATAAGCAAGTTCTTGTCTAAATCAGTGTCAGCTAATGTCATAAGGAAGCATTCAGATGATGAACCAAGGTGGAAAACATCTACATGGTAAAAAGTACAAACATTAAAAAATGCTTCACAGTGCTGTTGGGAACATAGGTAATATGAATGTCGGACACTGACTACAAGGATGTCTTCCTATACAAGACAGAGGATGACTTCCTCTGTCCATGGCAGGGAAGATAGAGGATCAGAGAGCTAATC
Organism: Octodon degus; assembly: GCF_000260255.1. Lineage (NCBI taxonomy): Eukaryota > Metazoa > Chordata > Mammalia > Rodentia > Octodontidae > Octodon > Octodon degus. The sequence goes on from NW_004524632.1 coordinate 3,669,692, forward strand.
ATTTATCATGTGGCTCAACTTATCACTGTCTGATAGTTTTTTTAATGTATTTATTACAGGATCTGCAGGGTCTCACTATAACAGATCTGACTGGTAGTGTTTCTCCTGTGTTCAGCCTCCCAAGCGCTGGGATTACAGGAGCGCACCACAGTGACAAAGTCTCAGTTGCTGTCTTAGCATGCCCCAGGGGTGGGGCCAGCATAGCATGCCAGGGATCGAACCCATTACCTGTGCTCTGCCTAAACAGACATCTTAGTCCGCTGAGCTATCTGACGGGCTCTGTCTGATACTTTTGAGGATACACATTTGCATGTATCAATTGTCCCCAATCTATGTATTATCCCAATAAGGACAAGTAGCTAAGATCTCAAAAGAAACAAAAAAATAACATGAATATGACATTTCCTCGCTTTCTATAGGATGGATTCTACTTTTTCTTTTCATAAGAATATGTTTTGGGGGTTGATTTTTGTTTCAATTCTTTTCTATGTAGAAATCCAACAAAAACTAGGCAAAAACACAAGCATGAACTTGTGAGAGATCAGGTCAGTTTTCTGAAATTCAACATGATAGTTACTGACCCAAACTTTCTTTTATGCCCAAAGGTAACTCAATGCCACTGCATGAACAATATTGCTTTGAATTTTTAAATATAATCAAAATGCTTAGTCTTGCTCCCAACTTGAATAACTGCTAGAGATAAAATGAAAATGTTCTTCTCTCTTCAATAACTCTTCATTATAATAGGCTATTTAATAAAATAGAGTATGAATTATTTAACTGCCCGCTATAAGAAATGTAAATTATCTGTGAATTGGTAACAAAATTGAGGAATACAATTAAAACTTTAAAATAAAATCTCTACCTCACCCAGATGGGTAATGGAGAAATAAGACACATTGTCTAAGAATTTAATTAGACCGGACCAATTTAAATTCACAAAAGGAACCAAATTTTAAGCCAAGTAGGAAGGCACAAAATAGAACTAACCTGCTATATATAAGAATGCAGAAAGTATTAGTTCTTAAATTTAAGAAGAGCGGATGAGAGTAAGAATATGGAAAGGAGGGAGAGAGAGAGAGATGGAGGGAGGGAAGCAGGGAGACAGAGATGGATAAAGAGATGCAGAGGTGCAGTATGGGAATTTATAGAAATTGAAAATCAATTCAAAACATCTGACAACAAATTGTTAATGTCTCTCCTTGTTGCAAAACTTTCCATAAAGTAGGCTATTCCTAGAAATGCCTCTCCGTGAGCGGTAGCTGTGTGCTGTGATTAAGTGTGGGAGTGTGTTATAAATGAAAGGAATTCTACGTGAATCTGTTAGTGATGAACTAACGCAGGGACTCAAATCTAAAGTGCACTTGAGAAAAGAAAAGATCTCTCCCAGGATTCTGCGGATTTCTTGGGGATAGCCCTGGCCTTTGCACAAATCACAGAATGGAGCAGGTTTAGTTAGTCTTACTTAGAATTTACCAGTTGACATTTGCAGTTCCTGTCTGAGATGGTGCTGGTATACTTTGTCATTTAAAATCCAACAATGCCAGTGATGGCTAAATCTAACACTGGCATGTCTAAGAACCAGGTTGAACATCAGTATGGATCTTTCCTTAAGGTCAGAAATCTCCTGAGTTAGGCTGATTCAAACTTAAATTTGAAGCCATGCTGACAGACCCTCCAGGTCCTAGGCCTCTCCTCCACCTCTTCAGCTTTACACCAGTCTTCCCACCAGCTCAGTAAACACTGGTTTCCCCCATGCTCTACAAATCTTTGTCCCTTAACAAATGTTTGAAGGAAAGCCTGTACTGTCACCAGTACATTGAGGCCTTCCCACTCTCTGCGCCAGGCACTTCTGATTTAGTGCACATTTAACTGCTCTCTGCAAATCCTTTTCAGCTTTTAGACCTTTTATCATCTCACTTTCTATTGAGAGAAATAGCCTCTCACTAAAGTAGCTTTCCTTAAAGCCACCACCACCTCCATCACCACCACCACCACTACCACTACCACCTCCATCACCACCA
>NW_004524632.1:3672529-3677519 GCF_000260255.1 Octodon degus
CTCCCGAGCACAGTGAGCAGGCCACCAAGACCAGACGTGGTGGAGCGGGCCCATAATACCAGCACCGGGGAGGCTGAAAACAGGATTATCACTAATTTGAGCTGTGTAGTGAGACCCTGTAGCAAACACATAAATTACAAAAAGGATATAACCCTTTATTTCATGTTCTCTTTTCTTTTGCTCTTTAATTAATTTGATTTTTTGATATAAGAGGAACAATGCAATATTTAATCTTATGTGGCTGATTTATTTCACTTAACATTATGGTGTAAAGGTAGATCTATTTGCTTATAAATTACTCAAGCTCATCCTTCTTTACTCCATTATGCATAAACACTGCATTTTTTTATTCCTTCATCTGTTGTTGGTCATATAGACCTTGTCCAAGGTTTAGCAACTGACTAGTCCTGTTATAAATTTAGGTATGCATATCATAGTAACATGGTGTCTTTTACTCATCTTGGAAAATGTATGAAAAGGAATTATCTGGGTTAAACAGAACTTATACCTTTAGTTCTTTAAGGAATATCCATATTGATTTCCATACTGGCTGTAGTAGATTACACTCCTGCCAGTAACGTGGAAATGTTCTTTTTTTCTTACAGCCTTGCCAGCATGTGTTGTTACTTGATTTACTGCTGTTGACCATTCCTTCTAGAGAAAGGGGGAATCTCAGTGTTATTTTAATTTGCGTTTTCCTAACATCCAGATGTGTAGAATATTTTTTATATACTTATTGGTTATTTGTCCTCTTTTGAGAAGTATCCATTTTAGTTGCATATATAAATGCAACTAAAGTCTACAAACACACACACACACACACACACACACACACACACACACACATTCTGTTTTTGTTTTGTACTAGGGACAGAGCTCAGGACCTTGTGCTTGCCAGGCAGGCAGTTAAGCCACAGAGCTATCTCCCCAGCCCTATTTTGTCTTTTTGAAAGAGTCTCGCTATGCAATTCAGACTGTCCTGGAGCTCATTTTGTAGCCCAGGCTGGTCTCAAACTTGCAATGATCCTTCTCACTCAGCCTCCCATGTGCTGGGATTACAGGCAGGTGCCACCACACCCAGCTCAGTAGCCCACATTTTCGAGCAGTTCTTTTGAAGGGTGTTAATTCTTCTGAAGGAGATCAAAATGTCAGTGCAGTGACCAGTAGTAATTACAGCCTCTGTGGGACTGCAAAGCAACAACTTGTTGAAAAGAGAAGAAAAAAAAAGAGAGAGAGAGATCTCTGTAACTGGGAGCTACTAAAGAAAAAAAACTATGAACTATAGAGAAGATGGAGAAGTAGAGCATCATGCAGAGAAAAGGAGGAAACAAAGGAACCCAAAACAGTCTGGAAAGCTCACCTTAGCTCTTGCAAAGGGAGATGTCTCTCCCTTGATACAGGTAGTTAATCTTCCAGGAGAAGGTCAGCCGCTCTGGGGAGAAACAACAGACTGGGCCAGAGTGTCAGCCCCAAGAGAAGCCCATTCTTAGTACTGTTCTTTAAAAGTATCAGTGTATGTGCCCATTTTAAATGGACAGCATGTTGATTTCCCTACATCCGTTTTTAAATTAATTTTATTGAGAAACAAATAGCAATGAGTCAGCTTCAAAACCGATTAATAGGATAGTTTCAATAATTAATACATTGCATATTGTTGTCTTTGTAGTGATTATTCACAGTACAAGATGCAGACATGCAACACTGTTAGTACAAATCCTGTCCAAACACTGTTAGTACAAATCTTTATTCTCATTGAATTAAGAGAAAGTAGCTGTATATCTATCCTATTTTGTATATACAGATACAAAATGGTCCTTCATTTATATCCCCTTTTTTTGTTTAGTTTTGTCAGAGATGGGTATTCCAGTTACATTTCTTGTTATATAGGTCTTGCTTTATCTTGGTCTTCACCATCCAGCAGAAAAGTATAAAAACAAAGTATAAAAAGAAAATCCATATTAATATGTTGAGCTGTAAAAGGCTCAAGTCAACAACTTCTGACACTGCCAGTCTTACGGATAACCCACTACTATTATGGACTACTGGACTATATTGGATTATTTTGTTGAATTCCCTACATTCCTTGTTAAAATAACTTTGTTACTCTTTTCAACCTTGGTCAATATAATACATAGAGCTTGGCCTGCTATTTTAATCTTTGAACTTTGAGGGAAGCTAATTATTATGTATATCAGGAAAGGGAGAGAGAATAGAAGAGTAGGGGTAGGTAACAAAAGCTGCAAGATTTCCTAAAAGGTCACTAATTAGTACAGCAACTTAAGCAGTTAAACAGGAAAGCTATCCTATTACAGTTTCTGATTTTGCTGTCAGTTTTGGAGAGTGTTTCTTGAGTCTACACATGCAAAACATTCAGCTCTACTTTTTCTAGTGCTTATATTTTTAATTTGTCAGAAATTCATTTTGGTACGAGGTTTAAAGTAGAAATCCAATTCTGTCTTATACAAATAATTGGCCATTTATTACAATTCCCATTATCCTACGAATCTGGCACTTTATTATTTATTATGTCTAAATCCGTAAAATGTGCTTCTGGCTATTTCTGAACTTTTGTCTTCTTGCAGAGATCTGCTCATCTATTCTGGGACAATGCACAGGATGTGTTGAAGTTGTCCTCTTAGAGTGCATTTTTAACACTTTGAACATTAAGCCTCGGCAATGTTACATTTTTGTTGTGTTGTGGGTGCGGGTGTGTATACTTGTGTGTGCTGCATCTTCACTACTTTTATCTACTGCACATTCTAGACTCCTTTGTCTACTCCACAGAAAGTAATATGCAAATAATATAATTCAGATTTTAAGTTGTATTGCATTTACAGGTAAGTGGGAAAACCGTCTGACCAAGTTGTAATACTGAATGTTTTGCTTCAATTATATGCCTGTTCAGTCACATGTGTGAACTCTCCCTTGTTTTCTACCTCCTAGTGGTACAGAAGAGCCTTCAGCCCTCCATAGATATGAATTTATCAGAAGAATTAAATGCTTTCAATAAAAGGTAGAATGAAAATATTTCTGTGAGAGCTAAAGGAACACTTAGGAACTCTTTACTACAAACAATTTTCAAATTTCTACCTGAGAAGTAATGCTTAAGTAGTGTACAAATATAGTGACATGGGCTGGTGAGATGGCTCAGTGGTCTAAAGCACCTACTTAGAACAAGCTTAGCAAAGCACAGGGACCGCGGTTCAATCCCCCAGCACCACATGCCAGCCAGCCCCGCCCCCTGGTGGGCTGAGCTGCCCCCCCCCCACCACACACACATAAATAAAATTAAAAAAAATTCTGGAAAAAAAAACAAATATAGTGACATGATATTCAGCAGCAGAGTTTATTGTGTTGCTATTATAAGGGGCATCAGATTATTAATTCTGAGAATTCTGAGCTCCTCTGATTTTTCGCTTAAAATTTATTTTATTTTTTATTAGTGAAAATAGTTCATCAACAGTTTTTCTCTTTTCCAGCTGTGTTTTAGCTTTATTGTAAGTAGGAGCTTACGTGAAATTCTGCCTAATAGCTATGAGAAGAATACGTTGCATTTTGAAAGATGCAGGTAGAAAGTTAAGAGTCACTTGATTTAAAATTTAGGAACAGCAGCAGTAATTTAACTAATAAAATTTAACAATTTTAAGCGCATTTTCACAAATGCCAATGTTCATATTTTAGTAATTAAAAAATAATCTGAGGCAGTGATAGTACTGTAAGCTGTGTTCAATAGCCCTGGTTGGTAATAGCAGCACGCATGAAGTACACTTTTGCGATCGGTGACACAGTACAGCTATTAACAACAAAAAGGAGAGGGCTGGACAGATTGTCCTGTTGATCTGAAATGCAAAACCCACTCACAATTAGTGTTGATGATACTCTAAAGATAATGCCATTCCTGTGCTAAACTAATAGGTGTTGAGTCTGTCTATAAAACCATGAAAAAGGAAGAAAAAGCTAGTCACTATTGAGAATTATGACATAAGCCAACAACTGTGACACTTTGCTAAACTTCCCTTATTTAATCCTCAGGAAAACCATGTGACATAGGCATCATTATTATTTTAATTCACGGAAGAAAAGGTACAAATTTATCAGGATTAATGTGCTAAAAGTCAGACAAAGGATAAACACAGGTGCTAGATTCCACATTCATGTCTTCTGCAATCCCAAATCCCACTTCTTTTCACTGTGTCTCATTCCTAGACACTGGGGCCTCCAAGAAGCATAAGACATGGTTTGTTCCTATTGGCAAAGCGTTACAGACTTGTGGAAAGACAAAACAAAAAGCCATTAATTGTGCAAACATGTTGACCCTCTACAGTGAAGAATACTTTATAAAAGTGGGGGAGAATCGCAATTCGATAATAAACGCATTATAGAACCTTTCTACTGGGAAATTTATGAGTTAAGTTCCTTTTGTTCTTTGCTTAGCAAATGAAATTATCTCTTTTATTTTTAATCTGTTGAATAAAGTGGCCCCCTTTTAACCTTCTGTAACAAAGTGCACATTGACGTTTTCCAGGAAGTGACAATTTCCAGACACTTGAGGGCTTGCCCAGGGTATTGGATTTAACTTACTACACAGAGGTTGTTCATGGAAATGTAAGTGGTACCGTGTTCACGCATTTTCTGATTCTATGTGATGCATGCTTGAAGACCGTGGAATACCTTCTCTCCCGTGTTAAAATAGCTAAATTGGTTTTCATACGTCACTTGAGAATTAGATTTTTCATTATGCCAAAAAAAATTACTGAATTACACACACAATAAAAGACACTTTTTAAAAAAAGCAATCACCTCCATAATCCACACTTTCTATTTTCATATCTACCATATGTACCTCAAAGTCCCATTTATCTCCATTTCCACCCACCCCATAGTAATCCCAACACTTTATACTGAGCCGATAGCAACAGCCACGTCACCCGTCCCCCTGCTACCACCTCTATTCACTCTGTCTCTCCTCTGAACTGTGGTTAAAGCAATC
>NW_004524632.1:3678103-3688710 GCF_000260255.1 Octodon degus
TGGCATGTGGTGCTGGGGGATTGAACCGCGGTCCCTGTGCTTTGCTAAGCTTGTTCTAAGTAGGTGCTCCAGACCACTGAGCCATCTCACCAGCCCCAAAAGTGTACTTTTAGACAGAGGCTCACTATGTGATTCAGACTGACCTGTTCTCATTATGGAGCCAAGGCTGGCCTCAAACTCATGGCATTCATCCTGCCTCAGCCTCCTGGCCCTCAGAAGTATGATTCTCTAGTTCTCGAAGAACTCAGCATAGGAAATCACCCAGTGTGTTCTCCTTTTTCATTCCTGGCCTCAAAACATATGAACCAAATCTAAATTTCTATATAGCTTAATGGTGGTCATTTATCTCCTAAATTCCGGTTAATTAATTAATTTCACCAACCAACAGTGCTTCTCTAAAGATAACACTTGCTCTGAAAGTGATCATATCTCAAAATGCTTTTTTTTCCTTTTTCACATGTGCAGTTCCAAGATTTTTCTCATTAATATGCCAAGAAGAGCATCATGATATATAAACACTCTGTGAAACTGTTCTCATCTCACGCTTTGACTCCACTGGGAGCTGGCACTGCTGCAGGAACAGGGACTTCTTCGAGTTTTTGAAATAGATGGAGATACAACTCTATGTCTCCAGGAGGCTTTATTTCTCCCCCTTAGCTTCAATTAAAGCATGTTCATGTCTCACATTGGTTTCAGAGGAGGAAAATCTATGACTCATAAGGGAAGGGGAGATTATACCGTGTTCCTTAATCCTTAAGGAAATATTTTGAAAGCCTACTTTAATGCAAAGATCTTCTTTGGAGTGTAAGTTCCTTGGTTCCAAGAAGATCAGTTAGAGCATCTGCAGGTCCATGTGGACTTCATTGTGGAGTTTCCTGGGACGCCTGTAACTCTATTTGAGAGTCCAAGCATGCACAGTCAGAGTTTCATAATTCTTAGGAGGCACAGAGCTTCTTTTCAATGTGGAAGAATCAATTGGTTTAAGAAGACTGAATATTCACAAATGGTAGGGTCAAAGTGCAACACAGTGGGCAGGGGAGATGGCTCAGTGGAATAAGTGCTTGCCTGGCAAACGCAGGGTCCTGAGTTCAATCCCTGGTACTGAGAAAAAAAAATGCAACACGGTCAGTCCTAATTACATTAGGAAGCACTAATCCACCAAGAAAGTGTCAGTCCCATGAGCTGTCATCACACCGTTAGAGAGACAAATACTGGCCTGGTACCCTCAGGTGTCCCCACATAGAATCCACCAACTTTGCAGTCCTCTCATTAGTGAAAAACAAGTGGTATACCTATTTAAATAGACACTGATGAAAGGGTCTCCTGTTGCATTTTCGGCACCACATGAATTTTTATTAGTGAATGGCTAGAGCCAATTTGAATATTAGGAGTGCTCTGCATGCATTCCTACCAAGTTATAATGATTCCAGGAATTACAAACGATACAGAATTTAAGTGAAACCAGGCAAGTAGAAACAAAAGGAACCACGCAAGAAACCATGCAAGCGAAGAAACAAAAGGAACCATGCAAGAAACCATGCAAGAAACCATGCAAGGGAAGGCATCATTTATTGACACATTTGTCCTTTTGCTTTTTAATTTATCTTACATAGTTTGACTAAAGGTAGAGGGTAAAGTGGAAAGTGCCATCAGTACCTAAAACAGTAGTGCAGCAATGAGAACACTGATGTCTGGGCTTCCAGAACAAAACCGAAATAGGGGCCTATGTAAAAGCTTATGGAGGTTGTGCTCTCTGATATGAAAAGCTTACAAATTCTTCAGAAGAGAGTTTTCCCGGCACTAAAGACAGAAATGTCATATACTATCTCAAGGGTAAATATTTTTTTTTCTTTAGTAAATTATTAACACGTGGCAGTTGAGAGTATGGACTTCAGAGTACAATTCTGGAGGCCAAAGACTTCACTCTTCCTTGAAAGACTCCAGCTTTCACATCTGTAAAATGGCAATAACAGCAACTTCTATCGCATAGAGCCTTCATAAAGACAAAATGAAAGGAAAAAATGATAATATTAATTTTAAGAAAAATGTAAAATAAGAGACACATAAGGAACTTAAGTTTTGCGCATAGAACAATGTAATTATGTTGATTATTATTGCTGAAGTTATTCTTAGACATTTGATGAGGAACATCAATAATTTCTCACCTTAACCATAATCGGCCCGTCCAGCTCCCAAGAGGTCCTGAGTTTTAACCATGTACATGTTTAGTTCTTCTGACTACTACTGCTGCAGTGCTACAGCCTGTGCTGCCATTTGATTTACCAATGTATGCAACTTCCTCATCCCTTCTGTCCTCAACGCTGGTGCCCCCACTCTCGTTCCTTCACAAGGCAAATCTGGAACTTCAGGGGCTGAAGCTTTGACATCTATCACTTAGTCCTTTACGTCCGGTAATGTCCTATAACTCTTTGGTTAAGGATAATAAGTCACATTTAAATATTAGTGTTAGCCTTCATACAAAAACTAAAAACACAAGTTAGCCAGCAATTTGTTTATACTGATCTAGGAGAAATTGTAACGGCACCGTAACAAGTCATTTTATCGCAGAATATATTCAATACCTGCATAAGTCATGTTAAAAATGCTCTGGTTAGGCCACAGGGACAGCTAAGTGGACTAAGCACCTACTTAGGCAAGTAAAAGGACCAGGGTTTGATCCCCAGCACCATGTGCTCTACCAGCACAACCCACAGGTGCACTGAACCATCCACATGGAATGGGCGTAATGGCACATGCCTGTAATCCCAGTGCTGGGGAGGATAAAAACAGGAAGATCAGAGTTCGAGCTGCAGAGTTAGATCATGAACCAAATACATTTTTTTAAAAAAAAATGCTCCACATTCTGCTGATGAGACCTCATAGAAGATTTCTGGGAGAAACAGTAGAAATAGTCGGAGTAACTCAAATACTATTCAGTTTAGCTCTCTGTTTTATAGAAAACAAAACATAGGCAGCCTAAAATTATGGTGTAGATTGATTATGTGCTATAAAGGTTACTGATTGTAGAGACACCCATGTGTTTAAATTGCCAAGATTTTATGTGTTAAGAAGAGAAAATTTTATGATGTTCCAATAATCACAATTTCTTATAAGATACAGATAAATTAAAATGGATCATGAGGCTGGGGAGATAGCTCAGAGGCATAATCACCTACTTAGCAAGTTCAAGGTTCTGAGTTCGATCCCTGGCCCCACATGCCATGCCAGCCCCAGGAACCCCAGAAGTGCTGTGTCAGTCCCAGAACCAGGTATGATGATGCACACCTGTAATCCCAGCACTCAGGAGGTTGAGGCAGGAGGATTGTTACTAGTTTGAGACCAGCCTGAGCTACAAAGTGAGGTCAAGGCCAACCTGAACTGCACAGTGAGACCCTGTCTCAAAGTACAGGCAGATGAAGAGATAAAATGGATAGCTATGCATGGAGCAAATGTAGGTTGCTTCATGCATTTACAAGGGTAGGTTGTAGCATTTGCATGATAGGCAGACAAGTGTCCACCACACAGTTTTTTCAGCTTTTCTGTGTCCCAAAATTTTCACAGAGATGAAGGGAAATAGAAATTCTTAATTTCCTTCAGGAAACATTTAAAAGGTATTAAAGTTATTTTTATGAATGTAGATATATATATTTTCTCCAGAGAAAAGGAAGAACAGTTATTTTAAGGAAAATTCCAGGTGAGGAATATTGTAAGTCTGACGGCTGTGTAGGCAGCTCGGTGAGATCACACTTCAACATGAAGAGTCAAAAGGGTTGGGGCTATAGCTCAATAGTTGAGCACTTCTAGATTCAGTCTCTGGTACAAAAAATGAATAAAGAAAACCTACTGTGCCTCACATACGTTTCACTGGCATTTCCCTCATAGCAATCTCTTAGCACACTGTGTTTCCTCACCATGTGCACCACCTTTCTCCTGAAAGCTGCATGCAGTGATCTGTAAATTTGAAAATGAATTTTTCTCGAGGTTGTCAATTAAAATGTAAAACTTACTATCCCACTGCACTTTGGTTAACCACTTCTGTTTTTGGAAACAGTACTGGTACAATATTTCTTTCTTTGTGCCAATGTGTATGTGTGTGTGTGTCTGTGTGTGTATATATATTAGACAAACTGACTCTCAACCAGTGGTGTGAACAGAACTCCTAAGGAGCTTGATAAAAATGCAAGTTCTTAGACTGGGTGTGGTGGCATGCACCTGTAATCCCAGCTCTTGGGAGGCTGTAAACAGGAAGATCACTATGAGTCCAATCCAGTAGAAACCCTGAACATCCTGTAGACCCTTCCTAAAATACAATAAAAAAGGAATATGCTAGGGTTCCACCTAACCCTAGAAACAACTCAAAACAACTCAGGAGCTAGATACTCTGAGTCTGCTATCAAGTCTATGAAATAGAATGATGTCTCTAGAAATGAACTTTTAGAAAGTGCTGGTCTGATCATTTCATAAGACCAACATCTGTCCTGCCTTTGGCTTAATGTTCCATTGAATTTTTATGAAAAGAATGATTTGATGTCTGATTGAACTCTCTCAAAAATTAGTGTTCTAGCTATATTTGCCTGAGGGGTTAATGCATAAAAATTAACAATTGCTTTATTATCACAGTGAGCTGGCATTTCAAGTCTTACCAAAAAAGAAGACAAAAAAAAAAAAAAAAAAAAAAAACAAAAAAAACACCTTTGCCGTCATGGTCTGGAGGATCTAACTCCTGAATTATTTTCTCTTAATACTAAGAAACCAGAAGAGCTTAAGCTCCTTGAGGACAGGGTGGGAGCTGTCTTTGAGGACACAGGCAGTAGCCTTGAGCCTCCTGCTGCTAATTAATACTGCCCTTGCTGCAAGAGAGAGAGGTGGCTCCCTTCCGGGTCACCCATTCCCACTTTTAGTCACTGCTTCTTCCTGTCCAGTATTTATGGTTCTTACCCATTAGGAGGTTTTAGTGTGACCTAAAATTATCTGGACAGAGAATTCATACCATTTAGTTTCCTAAAGAAATTAAAGGAATAGTAATAAATAAAGCCATTTCCCACTGCCAACCCTAAACCTGTGGAGTGGGAAGGTCTTTTACATTTTAGGACATAAGATCTGGCTGTGTGACTGACAGGCACTTATTTATTTATTTATTTATTTATTTATTTATTTATTTATTTTAGGCACTTTTTATATGCAATTAAACTTCCTTCATCATGAGGCATAGGACTCAAAATTAGAAAATCAGGAAGTATTATATGCCTTGAAGAAAACTCTGCTTCAAAGGTTTCTTATAGGTGGTTAATAGATACCAGAGGACCACAGAATTCAGTTCCCAAAGTGTGAGTTCTCAGAAATGCAGCACAGTGAATTAATGACAAGCTTTGGACACACCTGTAAGTATGACCTGGGCACCACTAGTTTTGAGTCTAGGCAGAGGGTGTGATTTGTGGCCTTTTGACATTGCCATAATAGACGTTGTATCTGTTCTGGTTTGATGCTATCTCTGGATCCCAAGCAGTTTACATTGGCCAGCCAACAACCTAGCAGAGTATATTTCATGGGATAGGAGTTAGTATTTCCCATTCTTGTGGACAAATTGAAGGTTAGCCAGAGGCCTGGCTGTAGGCTGAAGCAGCTGGTCTCAAAACACTGGAAGGAGTCATCACTCAATCCTAGATACCAGAAGAGAGTGAGTGAGCCCCATCGACATTCTCGGTCATCGCTGGAAAGGCACAGGGGCTGATCCAGAGAAGAGTATGCACACTGTAGTCACAGATGCCCCAGAGGATGCAAGGGACACAGTAGTCCTGGAGGGAAGCTTGACATGGACCTATGATTTTTGGCAAAGGATGTAAACAAAACAGGAACTCCAAAAAGAAAGAGGATGACCTGGGAGGACTGGACCTGGCTGATATTGGATGAAGGCTAGCAACAACAATATACAGATAAAGTAAAAAAAGGCTCTGGGGAGGCCGACACCAAGGGAGGGAAGTTTTCTTCCTTAGTACAGCCTCCCTTAGCCTGCTCAGTCCAAGTCACAACACCAACTTTTATGTTTTCTTGGCACAGTAAAGAGACAGGAAAGATAAAAGAGGCCCTTATTGTGTGCATAGGGAAGACCACAGGAAAGGTGAAACATGGGGCTTCCAAGGACCCAGCAGGGGAAACAAAAGCTATATAGGGCCAGGATGGATGTGGATTTTAGGGTGCAGTCTGACTGCCATGAAGACTTAGCAGAATTTTATTTTTATTAAGGCAGAGAAAAACCATTAGAAGTCTGTCAGACCTGGTGAAAAGTTACAGCAGTAGGGAGCAGCCAGGTCCTACATGTTCCTGTTAAACCTCCAGGAAGGGAAAGCAACCTAAAAGGATAATTGTCACTACACTGCCTTAGTGAAGGGAAGCCTGAGATCAGTTTATTTAAACAACAACAGAAAACCCTTGTATCTGAAGGTGAGTGACTTTCATTGGTTACAAATGGATTCAGTTATCCCTACCACTGCCTCAGAGGATTAACTTGTGAAAAACACCAAGATCTTCTATTCATCCATAAAGTGGAGAAAACTTCTAGCCCTCTTATTTTGGAGAATTACTGGAGGGTCTGTGAAGTAGTAGACAAGAAAATACCTTGAAATTTGTGAGTACTATCTGTATAAAATAATCAAAATTATGATAACAATCCAAATGTTTCATTGTATACTTAAGTAGGTTTTGAAAGAGAAGAAATTGGGTATATATTAATGCGCATGTGCACACATATATGTACACACACACACACACACACACACACACACACACAGATGCTTGAGGCACAGGTAGGTTACTTAATTTACACAGGGTCAAAGAGCAGGAAGAGGTACATCTAGATTTAATGCCCATTATATTTAACACATCAAACCTACTTCTATATGTCTTTTTTTCCTGCATTTTTAGGGCAGGGTCTACAGGGTGTTCAGGGTCTCACTACTAGATCGGACTCGTAGTGATTCTCCTGTTTACAGTCTCCCAAGTGCTGGGACTACAGGCATGTGCCACAATGCCCAGTCTCAATTGTGTCTCAGCGCACCCAGTGGGTGGTGCCGGTACAGCAGGCCAGGTGATCCAACCCCTGGCCCCTGCACCTGCTTGCAGGTGCTTTAATCTACTGAACTACTTGGCTGGCCCTTTATATGTCTTATTAAGTAAACTAATAATAATAATAATAATATAATAATAATAATAATGTAGAATTTTGAAAATTTTCACTTCAAAACTTCCAAGTTTTGTTTTGTCTTGTTTCATTTTTTTTCACCTATATTATGGCCAAATGTGCGTATTTCAATGGAGCACATATCACCATGACAACTGATCCAACCCCAAGGCTAGCTCTGCTTTAAACTGTTCCAAATTACCTCTGTGGCCACGGTGTTCCCGAGCTTGCTGGCCTTGTGAATTAAATAAAGAGTCAGTCAGTGATGAGTAAACAGATTTCCACTAAACATCTGGACTTATTGACTTACAATGTGCAGATCCAGATTTCTGGGTTCAGCCAAATGCCCAGAAAGCCTGACAAGGAGAGAACTGAACACTGCACAAGATGCAAGAGTTCAAAATAAGAACACAAGACTCAGCATCCTGTTCGAAAAGGCACAGATTTGCTGACTCATTTTCTCTCCCTCCTCCTTGTCACTGTCAGCACAGACATCTGGTGGTGCTATGTTTGTGTGACTCTCACACAGTTTAACTCTGACCATCCTGAATCATACTTCCTGGATACTCAAGGGCACCATGGGAAATTCAGTCATGTGATTCAAAGAAAGCCTCCCTTCATGAAGCCTGCAGTGTAGAACCACAGAATGAAAACTAATCATTCCATTAACAATAATTCCTCTTTCAATTACCTTCTTAGTATATTGGACCAACTGAACATCCCATGTTGTCCACTGAAAATGTATTATCAATGCAGATTTTGAAGAACTTCTTCTACTCCAGACAACCTGATTTTTAAGTCTGGGCCATAGAAGTTGTGTCTGGGTGAGTTTAGTTGGATAAGTTTGAAGGTAGGTGCTGAGCAGAGCAATAGATTGATGTTTAGTTGGGGGAAATTTGGGGCATATCTTGCCATGAGTGAGATCATGAAAGGAAAAGTTTTCATGATGTGACTCCTTTCCCATGCCTTTCATGGTCTTCAGAAAGCTATGCCCATTCCACACAATGCTCCATGTGAGGGGATTTTTACAGAAACTGAAGAAAGGTTCACCTTTGAGTCTGAGCTGATATGAAACAAAACCAAAGCACATGTGCCAAAACTGGAGAGAGATGTACATACACTGATATTAAAGTGGGAAGCCATAGGGACCACATAGTTATCAGGGTTCACAAGACAAACAGAACCAATAAAATATGGCAGTAGAGACAGATATGAATGTGGCCACACAAGAGAGTGTTTCTTCAGGAATTAGGTCACATGGTATGGAGGCTGAGAAATCCAGTGGCATTCTTTCTGTAAACTAGAGAACCAGGTAAGCTAGTTACCTGGCTAAAATCTGCAAAACCAGAGAAGCCCATCCTGTATCTCTTAGTCTGAAAGCACAAGTCTGTGGATGTAGAATTCAGATCACCAATATCAAGGTAGTATTGAAGCTGCATCTCCAGAAATTGGAGAAATGGGGTGACTTGGTGGTGCCTGCCCAAACCACAGAGAAATGATGTTCCTTAATGAGCCCACTTACGTAAGTGATAACCTTGCTGGAAACCTGCTCACAGACATTACCAGAAAGCATGTTTTGCCAGATATCTAAGAATCCTTTAAACCTTTCAAATTGACACTTAGGAGCCAGGTGTGGACCAGGCATGCTGTGCCAGCCCTGCCATTGGCGCACACTGAGACAGTGATTGAGACTGGGCACGGTGGCATGAGATTTCACATGCATCCATCATTTTAGTCACTGGTTCATTCATTCAGCACTTACTGCTAGATAAACAGAGTAGAGAATTAAATGTCAAAGTCCAAAGCTACTCCTATGTGTTAGCATCGGAGTTATCAAGTAATTGATACAAAATGCAAATTCTAAACATTTCTTCACTTCTCTCAGTAATCCAATTTATAAGTCTTGGCTCGGGAACTTGGAATTTGATGCATGTTGTCTGCGGATTGCATGTTAAAAGAATATAAGCCTAATTTTCCTCTCAAGAGATTTACAACAGAGCTAAGAAGACAGACTCATAAATAAAGATGATCAGAGTAACTACTGTGGTGGCTGAGTACAGACAGAAACAAAGGAAAGGCTGCTCTTTTCTTCTTATTCAAAGGACTGAATGAAAGAAACAACTCTGATGGTGAAATAGAAAACTGACTAGGAGTTGATGAAGAAGTGTGGGAAGGAATTTCTAAAAAGGAATGACAAACAGCAGGTATGCTCTGAGGAGTTGGTACAGACAGCTGAAAAAGATTAAGAGTAACTGTGTGCAGCGAGATATGAGCATAGGAGCCACTATGGAAGGTCTTGCAGCCAGGCTCAGAGTTGTATAATAGGGGAAGACACTGGTAGAATTCACCAAAAGGAGAAGCCACTAAAGTGACCAGGAGGACAAAACAGACTGGCTTTCATACCTTGAGACTTAGTACAGCTGCAGGGTAAGAATCTAACTCTGAAATATGGTTGACATCTGGACAAGAGTCTAGAAAAGCTGATCCTGGTAGAATCTCAAAGGCATGAGAGTAGTCCCAAGAAGATTTAAAAGAACTTCAGGGCAACAGGGAGGGAGGACGTCAAAAGCATCCTTCCACAAAAGCGCCAGTAAGCAGGATTCATTTCTACTGTGCCAACTGATATCATCTGGAATATGAAGTCAGATTAATGTATGTCTCAGATGAATCATCACATAATGGTTGCCAGTCTTTTGAAAGACTCATAAGTCCTTCCAGGTCCTCCAGAACTCACTCGTGTATTTCTTAAAATCTGAGCTCTTACATCTATAGACTGAAATATCTAAAGGAGATTAGATGGTCTTTTATTTTCCTTCTATCCTGTCTGCCTCCGTTATTCTGTATGTTGCAACTAGAACTTTGCCACAGCCCTAATTTCAATATACAAATTGACAAACTGAATTCAGTATTTATCATTTAAAAAGTCACAAAGCCCATGGTAATTTTGGATCTAAATCAAATGTCAGATTGTAGCTAAACCTGTCCAACTGAGAGAGCCATGGCTTTGTATCAGATTGGGCATTATAGTCATTTAGTTAAAAGAGAAGCATCAGAGACAAACATGGTCATATTTCATTTTATATTTTTAATTAATCTCTTCAAGTTCAGTTTCTTAGATCTTGCTGGTTTGGCTTGATCTCCAAAATATCTCACTTATATTGTCTTATTCAGAAAATCCAATTTATATACAGGCATTTCTTCACATTTTCTTTTAAAGAGTACAAACTGATAACATAAAAACTAGTATTAGAAACAACAGATATTTCACTAAGCAAATTAATAGGAATTCAACAGTGGTTGCTGTATTGCATGGTGTTATCTGCAAATTAGTTGTTTAGGTTACGAGATATAAACGTGAAAGATGGGCTTAAACTAAAAACAAAACAAAACAATAAGGAAAAATTCTAAGAGATTCAAAAGAAAAAAAGAA
>NW_004524632.1:3689740-3708646 GCF_000260255.1 Octodon degus
TCTAAATAGGAGTCCTTTGTCCTAAGGACAGGTCACTACTATTTTTTTCCAGTTTGATTTATGGGTTTTCTTTTTACTCTGATAGGGATGCCTATCTTTCTTTCTTTCTTTTTTCTTTCTTTCTTTCTTTTCTTTTTTTTTCTTTTGTTGGAGGGAGGCTGGCTCAGACTGTCCTGGAACAGGGCTGGCATGGCATGTGGAGCTGGGGATCAAAGCACCCTAACTGTGTTTCCTTAAACTTACCTAAGCAGGCACTTTACACCCGTGAGCTATCTTGGTATCCCCTAGAAATTTCTTTTGACACAGAAACTTGAGAGAGAGAGAGAGAGAGAGAGAGAGAGAGAGATTCCAGGCTGGGGAGATAACTCAGCAGTCTAAACTCCTGCCTGGCAAAAGCAAGGACCCAGTTTTAATCCCAAGGACCACATGCAGTGCTGACCCCAGAATCTTAGGCACACTGTGCCAGCCCAGAAACTGAGTGTGGTAGTGCATTACAGGTGTAATCCCAGCCCTGGAAAGACTGAGACAGGAGGATTACTATGAGTCTGAGCTTTATAGTGAGACCCTGTACAAAACAAACAAATAAATAAAAGATTTATTTTTTTTAAAAAAGATGACGTTCAATTTGTTGATTCTTTGAATTATTTCTCCCTTCAGTTTGGTTTTTTTTTGTTCATGAATGCTCTACCTACCTCTATGTCCTTAAGATTTCTACCTACTTTCTCCTCCAGAAAATTTAGTGTTTCAGTTTTAGTATTTAAATCTTTGATCCATTTTGACTGTAGTTTTATGCATGATGATAGGCCTGGGTCTATTTTAAGCCTTCAGCATGTGGAAAGCCAATTTTTCCAGCACCATTCATCAAAAGAGGCTACTTTTCTTCCAATGAACATGTTTCGCCCCTTTGTTAAAAATGAGGTGGCTGAGTGTGTTTGTAGCTGTTTCTGCATCTTCTAATCTGTTCCACTGATCCTCTCATCTGTGTTTTTTCCAGTTCCATACTGATTTTAACATAGCAGCTTTGTAGTATAATTTTAGATTGGGGATTGTGGTGCCTCCTGCTTTGCCTTTGTTACCCAGGTTTGTTTTTGCTATTCTTGGCCTCTTCTGGTTCCAGATGTATTTTAGGAATACTTTTTCTATATCTGTGAGGTATAGTAATGATATTTTAATTGGGATTTCACTGTATCTGTGTATACAGATAATTCTATCAAAAGCATATTGCTTATTTGAGACCTCTGTCATTTTTCATAAGGGTAAGAAATTATCAACCCTAGTGAACAAACATTAATTCTTGAAATTATTGAATAAAGCAGTAAGAGATGCATGAACATAACTGACCGCATCATCTTAAATAATATAAACCAACAACTTGTTATCACTCATTTGAAAGTAAAGCTTTGTACTACAAAACACTTAGAAACCTTCTATTTGATTACAATGATATCAAACAGTGCTGATTTAGAATTTAAATCAAAGTCACAAAACCCCATAATCATTAAGTATTTGAAGTGTGAACAGTTATTTATCACCAGGGATCAGAAGATTCTTGCCCCAGTCAATCTTCAGAAACACTAAGAGACAAAGGCAGCCTTGAAGCTTAAGTTGAAGCTATACTAATATGCATAGCCTTGGAAATTTCATTGCTATTCTTTAGCTGTCTATAACAAATGCTTCCTTGACACTTCTGCCTATGGGTGGAATGGAATCCGAACACTGAGCCTGAATAGTGAGGAACTCAAGATTTTTGTCTTAAAATTTGTCCTCCAACTCTTGATCATGCTAACACTTCCTCCCTGTCCTCATATGTGCATTTTCTATTGTGCTAGGATTGTTGTAAGAGGCTGGATGCTGCCATAGAGAAGAGGCACAAACGTTCAGCTGCTTTTGAAAACTGGACAACCCACGTCCTCAACAAGGTATAAAATGGTGCACTTGTTCTTTTGCTTTATACTGTAAAGCACAGTTAATATAAGAATAGGAAAAACAGTCAAATCATGTTTTCTTGAAGCCCTTATCATAAATGAGTGTCAGTGGATGATAATAAGATACACCAGCACCCTTGTACCCAAATGGTCACTCCAAAAGCTCAAGAACAGAGGAAGGTACTGCCATGATATTTAAAAACTGGCATATTTTTACAATGACTCTTCTTAACAGACACTAATTTCTTTTCTAAACAAGAAATATTGATGGTATTCCTCACCAGTCACCTCCAGCATTTAGTAGGATCTGTCATTTCTTTATCCTAAGCCCCATTTACTAATCTCCAAAATAGATTGATTGAACCAACTGACTTCTAGATCCTTTCCCTAGTTCTTAACTATGTAGACCTCTAAATAGAAGAGTTCTAAATGAAAGAGTTCTAAATAGAAGAAACAACTAGTATCCACTTCCTGAGGCACCGCAACTTTTCTCCCTTCTTTGGTTCCTATAGGATCATGAGTAGGGTGCCCATTTTAGATGCTACTTCAATAGATTCTTTTTTTTTTTTTTTTTTTTTTTTTTTTTTTGGTGGTACCAGGGATAGAACTTAGGACCTTGCACTTGCCAGGCAAGCACTTATTCCACTGTTCTATCTCTGAGAGACTGAGGGGGGCGGAGAAACGAAGGAAGGAAGGAGGGAGGGAGGGAAGGAGAGAGGAAGGAATAAAGAAAGACAGAGAGAGAGAGAGAGAGAGAGAGAGAGAGAGACAATATTGAGGCAATTATTGACAGTGCATGTCTTAGCACAGCTTTTTTGTCATTGTTTTGTTTTTTACTTTTTGTAATTGCTGTAAGTTTCTTACTTTCTTACACTCTTTCTTTGTGGCAAAGTGATTGGCTCCATGTTAGGCTTTGATTTCTTCTTTATTGTTTTTGTTTTTCCTACTACAGTTACTTGTTTCATGGCTACATCAAGAACTACAGAATGTTTTATTCACCTATTTTTTAAATAATTTTATTAAAAACAAATAGCAATGAAACGGTTTCACAACCGATTACCAGCACATTTTCAATAATTAATACATTGCATATTGTTGTCTTAGTGGTTATTTATTGCACAAGATGCAGACATGATATCCTGTCTCAAACACTATTAGAACAAACCTCTCTATTCATTGAATTAAGAGAAAGGAGCTGTATATCTATCCAATTTTGAGTATACAGATACAAAATGGTTGTTTTATCTCACTTTTTTGATTAGTTTTGTCAGAGAAGAGCATTCCATTGTCATTTAAATACTGTAGGTGCATGAATTCAATAAAAATATTCCAATATAGTCCAATAATCCATAGTAGACTGGCAATGACCGAAGTTGTTGACTTAAGCCCTTTACAGCTCAGCATATTAATATGGATTTACTTTTTATAGCTCATTTTCATACTTTTCTGCTGGGTGGTTAAGACCAAGATAAAGCAAGACCTATATATCAAGAAACATAACTTTTTTCTCTGATAAGTTCAGACAAATCCCCTCAGGATTTAACCTTAAGCCCTGTACTGCAGTTTGTAGATCCTTTGTCAGAGTCAGCCATGTGGATGAGACACGGCCATTGCTTGACCAATTTGCTCTCTGTGAAAGCCTGAGGGAATGTTTTCTCTCCATGAGACTCTTCTTAGGCACACTCTACATCATCGTTCATTTTCCTTTGTGGCCCCATAATCTCCTTGATCAGAAACTATCTTAAACTGATTGAAATTTAACACAATTGTAAAAATAAGGAAGGAACAAAAGTGTGCTAAAATGTCTTTATTCTTGCTCTTAATTCCTTGCATTTTGAATTTTTGATATCCTGACTTACCTTTCTATATTAACTATCTATTAACATATTATGGAAGTTTTTGTTTTACACGTTCTATTTTTAAGACTCCATATTGAAAATGTGGCTTATGCAATATGTTTACAATGTAGGAACATTGTGAATTTTCCTGCACACTTCCTCTTACCAATGAATTTTGCACCCTCCAATCCTTGGATTTTAATCATCAATGTCTCTTTCTTTTATGTGACAGAAATCTCATGAGAGCTTGTTACAGGACAGTCCCAATGAAAACATACCTCTTAGATTTTATTTGCCTGGGAATTTTTTTTCTTTCCTTTATTTGTAAAGGACAGCTTGCATAGTTGTCTCAATTAGGAGGCTTTCTTTTCCCCTACCTTTTTATTTATTGTGAAAATTGCTGGATTTTCTTTTCTGACCTGTTAATTTTTTGCTGAGAAGTTCTGCAGTCAGAAAAATTAGAGAAGATATTATTGTTTTTCCTTTTCTCTTGCAGATCTACGAGTTTTCTCTTGCTCTCTCTCCTTTGAGAGCTTGCTACTCAAAAGTCTTGGTTTGGACTTTGTTGAATTAAATCAGAGTCCTACTCAAGTTTCTCTTCAGGTCATAGAAATCTTTCACCTTTTTAAATCTGAGTGATTTTCTTTTACCTTTCAGGACCTGGTATTTAAAGCTTTCTCTAGGTTTGTGATGTTTCTGTTACTGTGTCTTTTTTGTACCAGGAGTCAAACTCAGGACCTTGCACTTGCTGTTACTGCATCTTTGAAGAAAATATTTTATTCTTTTGACATTCGCACATCCTTCTTGAACTACAGTGACGTGATTATTTGGGTTTCCAAAATGCTGTCTCAAAAGTTTTCTCTATTCTGCTCTATCTCTTCTCCTCAAAATATGTGTTTTCAAGCAATTTGTAGTGAATTCACTAATCTATCCTACTGTTGACACAGTGTTTCTATAATGTCATGCTATATTTTCCACCTCGAAGACTTTTCTTTTTTAGTTGCTTCCATTTTTAGCTCAAATTTCTGTTTTATAAGATTGAATTATTTTACTCCATTTTCTCAAAGTTCATTGAGATAATTTAAACAACCAGTTAAAATTCTCTGAGAGGTCGACCATATCATTTACTATCAATTCTCGCTTCTATTGTCTTCTGACCATTAGATGTTGTTACAGTTTCCTGAAACTTCTTCGTGCTTTGTGTGTGACATTTTCCGATCACTGAATACACAGGTACACATTGCAGTCTTTACACTTGGACTTTTCAGAAATACATGCAGGCTCATTACTTGTTTGAGCTTGCCGTCATGGGGGCATGAATCAAGCTTTGTTCCAAGTCTACTCTTGGTGTTTTGTCACTGTTTCAGTACTAGAGGGCAACCTAAGCCCAGATGCGCCCTACATTCACAGTTTCTATGTGAAGAATGAACCAGCAAGGTACTCAAAATGGTTACAAAATGCCGTTGCATCCCTGAAAGCCTCTCCCCGAGGGTGAGTTACAGCCAGATATCTCAAGCTGTGGCACCATGTATTCTGCCTGACCTTGGGTAGAGTCACCATGGAGAGACCACCCCAGAGTTCTACAGCTTCTTGCTGTTTTTTGGTCTTATAAAGCTTCCACACTCTGACTCTTAGGCTGCCAAGACTGATACAGCACTAGGGTATCACCACAGCCCACAGAACTATGGGCTATCTTCTACTAAGGTGAAGGTGTGGCCCAGAGGTACTGCAACCAGTTAATGCTTGCAGAACAGGTCACATCTTTGCCTGGATGTAGGGCTATTCCAATAATTTTATCCATGGACATTGAACTGGGAATGGGTTTATTAAGATTTACTCAGTTTTCGCCAAATTTCACTGAGTTCCAAGACAAAGGTCTGTGATATCTGTCCCTATCTCCAGTGAATGGAGTACTGCATCATCCTACACTCCAAGTTAGGGGTGAGACTGATGAAAACAATCCACTGGTCATCAAAACTGATGTTAAGCTGGATTACAAGGGCCATCAAATAGTTCAGCAGATTAAAGCACTTGCAAACAGGTGCAGGGGCTGGGGTTCGATCCCCTGGCCTGCCGTGCTGGCCCTGCCCCCTGGGACATGCTGAGATGGCAATTGAGACTGGGCATGGTGGTGTGTTCCTGTAATTCCAGCACTTAGGAGGCTGTAAACAGGAGAATCTCAGACTCTGATCTAGTAGTGAGATCCTGAACACCCTATAGGCCCTTCCCTAAAATACAAAAAAAAAAAAAAAAAAAAACCCTGGATTACAGCTAAGTATCATAGCTAAAAGGACTTTCTGCCTCAGGGAAGTACCCTGGTCCATATAACAGCTGTCAATGATGCAGGCTGATCTCACAGAGATGCAGGCCTCTGCCTAATCTTGGCATTGGTCCACACACTTCATCTGGCCTATGGACAGTTGCATTATTTAGGGTTGAGAGGTGGGTAGTAGAGATAAGACTTTCGTCTAAGTCCTATCTGAGTCACACAACTACAAGATTTTGCTAAGATAAATCCTACCTGATTCACACAGTTGCAAAGACCTCTGCATTCTGCAGGAAGTTGAGCCATAGGCACCATTCAAGGCTAGTAACCATGTGGGCAGAAAATCAAGTTGGCCCCATGAGTGCACAGAACTCCATCTGGTGTTTGGGCAGGCCTAGAGCCTCCATTTCTGACTCTGTTCTAGGTTGTGGGCTTACATTTCTGACTGGTGTGCGGTTTCCTCATGATGGACCCAACACCGAGGTTCAAGATAAGCCCTTATGCCAGATTTCATGTCCTTTGGTGCCCACAGACAGAGGAGGGGTAGAGAAAACAGTCAGTGTCTTTGCAATGTATCTCTAACAGTCCATTGGCTCAATCTTGCACAGTGGCTTGGGGAAAACATTGTGGTGCTCGACCTGGTATTAGGCTGCAAGTCTAACCCTTCATCTAACTGCACCAGTCAGAAGACACCTGTTTTCACTCCCTAGGACCTAGAAACAGATGATGGCAACAATGCTTTTCTTCTTGCCTACTTTAGTCTGTTCTTGGCATTATACTGAAATCTGCCACTATGGGCTCTACCTGGCTTGCTTAGCTCTTGGAAGTGTATTTTGCTGTGTGGGTAGTTGTTCCAATTGGTGAGTTTGTAGAGAGATAATCACTGTGGGACTTAATCGCCTATCATCTTCCTCTCCCTTTTTGGGTGATTTCCCTGTAGAGCAAGGATAACCAGGGCATTCACCTTGTTATATTTCTTCTTACAAGTCTATGAAATAAGACCTTCAAAACGCATATTGCCAGGCACCAGCAGACTGACCAGTAAATACTAGCACTGATTCTTGATCAGAAATTAAGCATCAACCACATGCTCTGAGTTGCACACTACTATTACAAATCGTAACTCTTCCAATGCAATGAGCTCTGTTTCAGAATCATGCAGTAAGTAATTAATGGCTGTCTGATTCCAAAGCCAGGAGGTCTTCTTCTATATCCTTTCCCCTGCAACAAGACACTGTTGATAAAAGCAAGTAGAAAAAAAAATCAACAAAAATGTGATGATGTAATAAAACTTAAATAATGAAAACAAAAAAAGTAGCAGTGATTTAAAGTGTTAAGATTCTTGTAAGGTTTTTTTTTCTTCTACCACTAAACTGGAAACATGCTTAAATGATTCACATGCTCTCTCTCTGTTCCAACTGTCACACATATACTTTAAAACACTCCATGAACCAGGAAAAAATGATTAAAAACAAAGAAACTATGCAATTATCTGATGGAGTCAATGAAAATCTAGATACAAAAAAATAGGATTCTTCTTAATGTCGAAGAAAATTTTGAAGTCTTGAAATCCATTATAAAATACACAGTACAATCATAAAACAGTTCAAGAAGAGAACGATGTAAAGTTAACAGAAAAACCACGTGCTCATTTTGATTAATAAGATGTTCAAATTGCATAATAGAGCCACACCTACCAATGATGGTACAGCAATGAATTCCAAATGGCAGCACATGTGCAAATAAGCTTTGAACTACAGTCAAGGTTTGCTTAAAGAGTTTGTTATAATTAATGTCACTGCACTGAATGGCCAAGGAATTGATAGTGATTAGCCTCTGATTATGAAGAGCTGCCTCTCATGGTTATTATATTAATATTTGAAATGACTTGCTTTGTTAAAGCATTTGTTGTTAAATTATCAACAACAGTCTGAAAAATCAAGGAGTTGCATTTTTCAGGATCAAGGGTCTCAAATAGGAGGTTGGTTTTCTCATTGGAGTTGTCTCACATAATTATATTATTCATGCAGATGATCAGTTTGAAAGGGGGATGAAACTAAAACTTCCTTAAAAAGATTTTAATGTTGCACACTATGTCTCTAGGGTGATTAGTCTATTTACCTAAATAAATTGGAAGCCATGTTTACTATTTGAAATGTAGAGTGATTTTCTTTCTTTTTCTTTCTTTTTTTTTTTATTTTAGGGAACAGTCTACAGGGTGTTCAGAGTCTCACTACGAGGTAAGACTCATTGTGATTCTTCTCTTTACAGCCTCCCAAGTGGTGGGATTACAGGTGCCCACCACCATGCCCAGTCTCAATTGTTCAGTGTGCCCCGGGGGAGGGGCTGGCACTGCAGGTCCGGAGATCGAACCCCGACCCCTGTGCCTGCTTGCAGGAGCTTTAATCTGCTGAGCTATTTGGCTGGCTCGGATTTTCTAATTATAGTGAAGTCTAGGACTAAAGAAACCAACATATATTTGAGAATTCTTAAGTGCTTTAAATTCTTGAGAAAATTTTCCTGCACAATAGTTCACTATTTAAAAACTTATCAATGTCATAAATATTGTGAACCTGAAGAAGAAACTAAAAGTTGACCCCAAGGAAAAGAGCCCCTGAAGACATGTTCACTCCATTATATGAGGGAGCCCTCCCCCATCCCAAACAGGCTGTCTCCAGAAACACAACAAAGTTCTGGACTTAGAACTTATTTCCTCACTCAAGAATCAAATTTGCAGTACTACCAAATCTCAGAGAATCCCATCATCATTAGTGCTAGAAGGCCAAGCACATCTCACATTAGAATAAAACAAGAATACTTGTATGTTCAACCTCTGCTAATTAAACTCTAAGAGCTACATAGTAGCAATTGCCATTTCTATCATTTTGAAGTTAACTTGAGAATCTGATTCTAAAATTATTAAGCATAGAATGCACTTTATCTATGTTTTCTATTAACTTAGCCAGTATTTACTCAACATCATCTGTGTGCAAGATTAAGAAAATTGTATTAGGGCTTGGGAGATAAGTTGGCAACATAAGCCAGGCAAGTTCAAGATCCCAAGTTCGATTCTCAGTATCACATGCAGTGCCTTCCTGGAATAAGCTCTACCAGCCCAGGAAGCGGGTGTTCTTGCTGACTCATGCCTGTAATCCCAGAACTAGGGAGGCTGAGGCAGGAGGATCACTTCTAGTCCAAGCTGCATGTTGAGACTGTGTCACAAGAAAGAGAAAGAAGAAAGAAAGAAAGAAAGAAAGAAAGAAAGAAAGAAAGAAAGAAAGAAAGAAAGAAAGAAAGAAAGAAAAAGAAAGTTAGATTATGTAGTAGTAGCACAGGACTTTAGAATACTACATCTCAAAAAAGGCTTATCACACCAGCACTATCATCTCCCAAAAATTTATTAGAAAGTACAAGTCTGAGCTGCATAGCAAGACCCTACACCAAACAAATGTATAAATAAATAAAGGGTTAAAAAATTTTGATGTACAAATATTTGGGCCCTGTTCCTGTCCTAGTGCAGAAGAATTGCTGTGTTTATAAACCAAGAATTCATGCTTTCCCATATTCATAGGTGATTTTACTGCTTATTAAAGCTTGAAAGACAGATTAAGTAAAGGTTTGAAATCTGGATTTATAGAAATAGAACTAAACTGTCTGCAAAATGGATTTAGCAGAATATGAAAAACTACACTGTCCATAACACTGATAAGGTGTAGTTTTTCATATTCTGCTAAATAATTTTGCATTTTTAAAAAATTTTAGACATTATAAATATTTTACAAGTTCACAAATGAGCTGATTTTTTCCCTTTGTAGGTATACTCTCGAAGAAAGGTGGCTAAAACACATTCTTGCTGAGCTGGTAAATGTGTAATTTAGTTTGCAAGGTTGCTTTATATGATTCTTAGGTTTCTTTAAATAAAAAAGAATTGTTTCTTATTGTTATTTATGTTCATCCTGAAGAATGAAGATTCTATCTAAAAAAAAAAGAATATTCAGGACCCAGAATGCAAGAAATGGAAGACTTTGGTGATCATCAGAATTATCCCGAGAAAAATATAAAATCCTCTCATTAGTATTCACCATACCTGGTAAGCAGCGCTTTTGAGCACAGACCTTAAATCAAAAGCTTTGCCCAAAATTCTCATCTCTTTGCAAATCACAATGAATATCAATGACGAAAAAATTACAGCAAAGAAGACTGCAAATGGGCCTCAGAAATCATCTGACCCAGCGCTGTCACTTTACAAATGAAAAACCTGAGGTGTGGGGAGATTAATTGTCTCGTCCATGGGTATGGTGGCGCAGGAAGTCAGTGGCAGCGCTGGGACTGGCTTCTGGGTTTTTCTTTCTCTTAGGGGAGCTGTAGATATTTACAGAAAGTCCTAAAAGCAGAATTTTTCTCAAGTGTACTTTTCAGTTTATCACTCATAAAGTAGCAGTGTTCATACAGGAAGGGCTCTCTGAGCTATTTCCATGAGCTATATGAGGAATATTCAAAACGCTGCTGACTGTAGGGAAGCCAGAAGTCCTACTAAATTAATACATGTGGAACAAATTGAAACAGAACAGAGAGCCGGTGTTTGTACATATGTTGAATTTTTCTGTTAAAATTGGTCCAATTTTAGGTGAGTAAAATATGCCTATGTGGAGATTTGTCATGTAAAATTCTGTAGTTATGTATCTACCTGAAGGTGAAGTGAAGGATTTAGAAATTTTGACGAGAGTGAATCAAAGAGGAACTAGAAAAGCAGCAAAAGTAGAAGAAGACATCATGGGGAGACAAAGGAGCACAGAGATAACTTTCTAGGGAGAGAGAAGACTAAGAGGAAAAGAGGCACGTGGCAACTGTCTGCGAAATGGATTTGATTCCTACCACTGCTGCTGGCCGGCGGAAAGTTCCTTAATAAGGAAGGGGCTGCAGTTGAAGAAAGGGAATGTAAATGACCTGTAATAATAACATGAGTCAGTGAATCCCTAATGCATGCAACCACACCTGAGCAAAAGTGTAAATTCAGAAGAACAGTTGAATTAGCTCATGGATGACCTAAAGTGTCAGTAAAACTTGTATATACAGGCTTCAAATACTGCAACCATGTGAGGTGTATTTTGCTTTGGAGACTAGAGTTGTTCAGAAATTATCAGCATCTATATATATAGACATAGAATTAACATTGAATTAATAGGGGATAGATACTTTGGGTTAACTATGCTTCTTCATATCCCTTTAGCCTAAGAGTATTTCTACTATATTGGTGCTATTTTCAGAATCCTATAAAAAATTTACATGTTGCTAAAAAAAAAAGAGACCAGGAAAACAACACATGGCAAAATCTATGAAAATATCCACAAGAAGATGCACTACAGAAATAACAGTTATTCTTGGTATATTCATCATTTCATTTTTTCTTAATCCTGAGCTACTTTCAAGTTATTTAGAAACTACTGTACATCTATCAATGCTCTAGGTTTTACAAAGTATTATGTGAAGAATTAGGACACAAATGAGTGTATAGGGTTGAGTTCTGCCATCATCAGAAAACTGGGTGCCACAAATTAAGTATTCTCCTACTAATATAGGGGGTAAAGATGGTACAAAACAAGGAAAAAGAGTAAAGTCAAGTACAGAGAATGAAGGGTCAGCATGGCCTAGACTTGACAAAGCTAATAGAAAGTAGACTGGAAATTGGATCTTAGAGAGTAAATAGGATTGTGGTTGATGAATAAACGCTCATGGGCGTCAGGTTAGAAAAGAGAACCCAGACAAGAAATAGCCTGGTGTTAAGCTTGAAATACTGAAGATAGAGGGGATGAGTAATAGGCTTTTGCAGGTACCTAGTATGATTTTGAGCAGAATATAATGAATTAGAATTGGGGCCTACTGACCAATAGCTGACTTAAACTTGAGGATGTTTATCTCAGGACTGAGGTAGACTGTTTGCTTTAGGCACTGAGGTCCAGTCCTGCCTACACACATTTAATCGATTTCCTAGCTTCCATGGCTCCCAACATATCTCCTTTGTTTTGTTTTGTTTTGTTTTGTTTTGTTTGATCAGAGATGCGTGCTCCACTGCAGCTAGTGAAGCTGTATTTGGAGAAGTCTTTAAAGGACCTTTTCATAATTGGTGCCAGTCCAAAGATTGTAGGTACTTGAATTAAGCAAAATAACCCAATATAGACCAATAGTCCATAATAGTAGTGAGTTACCTGGAAATTGTTAGAAGTTGTTGACTTGAGCCTTTACAGCTCAAGAAACCTTGTGTCACATGTTACTAACTTTGCAGAAGTATAAATAAAATACCATTTTGTTGTGGGAAAAAATATATACATGCACAAGATAGGATAGATATACAGTTACTTTCTCTTAGTTCATTGAGAAGAAAGGTTTGTACTAATATTGCTTAGACAAGATATCATGTCTACATCTTGTCCTCTGAATAACCACTATGAAGACAACAATATTACTTATTGTTACTGTCCTACTAACCTGTTTTGAAACAGTTTCATTGATATTTTATCTTCTTTTCTCATTAAAATGAATAAGAATAAAAAGGAAAGTGGCAAGAATGATAGGTGAACTGTGTTTGAAGAGGAGTGGGGGGTATTTTGAGGAGGATACGTAACAATGTGTCTTCAACTATAGTAAATTTTAAAAATTTAAACATTAAAAGAAAAAGAAAGGAAGGGAGGGAGGAAAGAAGGAAGGAAGGAAGGAAGGAAGGGAGGAAGCAAGGAAGAGAAAAGAAAGGAAAGGAAAAGAAAAGAAAAAAGAAAAGAAAAGAAAAGAAGAAAAGAAAAGAAAAGAAAAGAAAAGAAAAGAAAAGAAAAGAAAAGAAAAGAAAAGAAAAGAAAAGAAAAGAATTGGGACCTACTGAACTTGAGTGGTAATACTTTGGTAGGAAACATACTCTGTTTACTATTCTTACTTGATTGATTTATTCTTGAGTACACAGGGCAACTATATTTACAAGTATCTCTCAAAGTTTACTTGGCATTCTATGTCCAGCTTCTGGCCAATGGAACGTGGTTTGGGGCTGTGTGCTCTTGCTCTACCTAATGCATAGGTTTCACTAGCAATGTCTCTGGATTTCTGAGTCCCTGTTTGGAAGACAGTAACCACTAGCATGAGTAGAAAGAAAACTACATATTGTCACTAATCTTCTGGGCCTATTTCTTCTGAATCTGATCCTTTCCTGACCTGATTAATACAAATGCAGCATCTAAACAGAAGTAGAGAGTGATGGAATGAAAATAAATACATAGCTTGAAATTTGGATTTGGAATTTCTCTTTGTGGTAGGGAAAGTGGAAGAGACAACAGTGGGTGAGCATTCTGAGGGGACTACAGGGCAGGAACCAAGACACAGAGGACAAGGGTGGATAGAAATTCAGTTAAGTAACAGGAAGGGAAATAGAAATGATAACGAACTACAATATTTTACAGAGGATGTTCAAAGAGCCTAGGGAGGTTTGGTGAGAGAAAGAAGAAAGGGGTTTGTGTGCACTGGGTAGGGAAAACTGAAAGGTTTAAGTAAAGAGACCAAAAGGTAGGATCATTAGCGTGAGGAGCACCATACGTGCTGTGCTCGTGTCTGCATTGAGCCCTTTCAGCCAGCTTGACTTATTCAAAGAAGAGCCCCTCTTACCTCAGATTTGCTTAATTTTTCTTGAGTTCATCTCCTCTGGCATTTACACTCTAGCTTGATATCCTTGACTTTGACTTCACCTGACTATCAAAGACGTGCTGCCTTAATGTGTGTTTAATCTAGTGTTTGAAGTTTGGCTTGTGTAAAACAATCTGTGTGCAATGCACAGAACCGGTCCTGCTCACAGCACGCACACATCGAAGGTCCACAGTAATAATCATAAGCACTATTATAATTATCATTTGACATCTGGTCTTAGTTATTCTTTTTGTACCTCACAAACCATCACTGTCTTAGAACTAACATCTTTTATATCCTAGAAATAAGCAAGATTATATTACAGAAAACTTGGAATGACAGAAGTTACTACTTCAATGTTGTAAAGCTCTAAGGCTGGCCAAATAGTTCAGCAGATTAAAGCAACTGCAAGCAGGCACGGGGGCCAGGGGTTCGATCCCTGGGCCTGCCATGCTAGTCCCGCCCCCGGGGCACCCTAAGATGGCAATTGAGACTGGGCATGGTGGCGCCCACCTGTAATCCCATCTCTTGGGAGGCTGTAAACAGGGCGATCACTATGAGTCTAATCTAGTAGTGAGACCGTGAACACCCTGTATTTCCTTCCCTAAAATACAAAACAAGTCATAAAGCTTGTGTAAGCATTTGCTCTTCTTCTTTGTCACTTGTTATAGCCCCATAAGTAGCTCTTGGGAGGCTGCTATTGAAAACAGCAGTTGAAAGAATAGGTGCTGGGAGGAGCAATGAAAGTGAACAAACAAAGTCAAACTGAGTGGCTAAGAATGTTATTGTTGAGAGGTTAGATCAAGCCAGACAGGTATAAGGACAATCCCAGATTTCATTCATTTTGATTAAACTTCAAATCCCTCTTTTCTCTGCTATAAAATATTCGATATGATATAAATCATATTGAGGCATATAAAATGTTTAGCTTGGTGTATGAGATGCGCAACATCAGTGTTATATATCATCCGTTTTAATCATTTTCTCATTTCTAGGACAAAATACCTAACACCTACAACTTAAAACAAAAACACTACACCTGCTGAAACACAGAACAAGTGGAACTCTTGAAGACCAGTGTAGACAAAGACTTCATGAACTAAACCCTGGTGGTACAGGAAATACTACAAAGAATCAACAACCGATATCTCATCTTATTAAAAGGCTTTCACCCAGAAAAAGAAACTACCAACAGAATGAAAAGGCAGCCCACAGAGTGGAAAGAGA
The DNA here is from genome assembly GCF_000260255.1 of Octodon degus. Classification (NCBI taxonomy): domain Eukaryota; kingdom Metazoa; phylum Chordata; class Mammalia; order Rodentia; family Octodontidae; genus Octodon; species Octodon degus. The sequence goes on from NW_004524632.1 coordinate 3,704,659, forward strand.
ATCTTAGCTAGTAGTTCTTCAGAAATGGGGCTAATGCCTAGAATATATGAAGCACTGAAAAAATCAGATCCCCCCAATTTAAAGTCCCTACCACAAGTGCAAATGCATTGACACTTCTTAGGAGTGCAAAGAGCCAACAGATATGTGAAAAAATGTGCAATGTCATTAGAGAGATACAGATTTAAACAACACTAAGACTCCATCTCACTCCAGAAAGAATAACTACCATCAAGAAATCAACCCAAAAAAGAAAAAAGAAATCAACCAATAACAGATGCTGGCGAGGCTGAGAGACAAAAGAAACCCTTCTCCACTGCTGGTGGGATCTCTATAATTCTAACAGTAGCTAAGCAGAAAGCAGCATATATGTAAAAGAATCATGAGACAAACTAAGTCAAGACATGCTTTTTAAAATTGTATTATTTATTTTTAAGGTGTGAAGCAAGATTTTTTGATATATAAATACAAAGTTAAAGGATTGATGCAGTGCAGCAAATTAATATATCCATTACTATAAAGTTAACTACTTGGGGTTATGAAAGAGAAAGGACACCAAAAATCTACTATCAGAAAATTGGGGGGCATGGTACTGCACCATATTATTATCCAGAATTCATATGAGCTCCTTAGAGCTTCAGACCTACTTACCCCAGACAACTCCAAATTCGTACCTTTGGCCTACACTTTTCCATTCACTCTTCTTTTGAGTGCCGGTAACCACCTTCCTACTCTGTGTTTCCATATGTGATTCTTTCAGATTCCACATATAAGCAACATCATGCAGTAGTTGTCTTTCTGCAGCTGGCTTCCTTAGAAAAATATTACGTAGTTTTTATTGTGGACAATGGCAGGGTCTCCTTTCTTCTATGTAAGCCCCAGACCATTCTGTGTTCTACATAAATGTGAGTACACACACTCACACAAACACACACACTCACAGCCCAATTTTTCCCCAGTCTTCCTTGATGTACAAGCCTTAGTGTTTCTATATTTTGTCTACTTTGCGTAATATTGAATCAAAATGGGAGTGCAACAAATGACTACTATAGTTTCGGGAGGAAGAGGGACAAAGATGAGAAAAAGTATTGTAAAAGTTGAATCTTTAAAATTTTATCATGGTACAAGACAATTGCAATGAATCCCTCTGAAAACCGTCACTCTCACTTTCAAACTCAACTGTGCTATTATTCTTGCCACTTTCTGAAGGAGTTCTGAAGGTCCTCTTTTATAAGTGTCTATATGGATGTTATCAGAAAGTGCAGCGTATAACTGCCCTCAAGTGCCGTCCAATGGATAGGATAGAATGCACCTACAAGCATTATGGCGCATTCTCAGCCACCGTATTAACTGGATTTAACACCATGCTGCTTCTGACTATTCCCCGAAGTCAAAACAACCATGACAATTTGACTGTGAACATTTTGAATCAATTCATGACATCAAGACAACCAACGAATGCAACTAAAGACTTTTATGCAAAAACACTTAGAGGACTGCATCAGAAAACCCTGAGAAAAATGACACAAGGATATCAGAAGGGACGAGTATTTTGCATAAGTCTAATGGCTTTGTGATTTTTACTGTGAAAGCATTTTCATTTGCACTCAGTGCTTTTTATTATAATCATACATATAAGGTTTTGATTTCATTTCTTTTAGATATACACCCAGCAAAATATTGCTAGATGATGTGGTAGTTATATTTTTAATGCCATAGTGACCTTCATACTGTTACGCATAATGATTATACCGATTTACATTCCCATAAACATGGTACAAATGTTCCTTTCTCTCCATATCCTCACCAGTACTTGCCAAGTCTTGCCTTTTTCTAGCCATTGTAACAGGCGAGTTGATAAGCCCATAGATGATTGGATTTGCATTTTCTAAATGGTTGTGATACTGAACAGCTTTTCATGTATCTGCTGGCCTTTTCAGAAAAGTGTCCTTTCATGTCCTTTGTTCATTTTGTAACTGAATTTAATTTGGGCATTACGATTTTGTGTTTTGTTTTATTTTTGCTATGTATGCTTTTCTCTAAATCCATAGGCTGCCTGCATTTTGTTGATGCTCTTTTAATTACTCCAATACTCTTTTTTTTTTCAATCAATCCACATAGCTCCCTTTGATTATAGCTGTCTTCCTATGAAATTTCTTTATGGCACACAGATTACCTGAAAGTGACTTTGTTGTTTTCTAATCATTGTATTCTTTCATCTGTCCAGGTGCAGGGCGATGATTTTGACTATCTTCCAGTTCTATCAATGTGGAAAGACATCTTGTGCTAGATGAAGCTAAACAAATCCATGTATTTGAATCCCAAGCCCTGCCACATCTGACGTTTTTTTGAAAGTCTTGGCAATTCACATTCACAGAATTCTGGCCAGCTCTTCAGCCTGGTCATGTTTCCTACTCTAAGTCCTGTTTCTCTGCTCTGCCTTTAGATAAGGTTCATGTTCCACACATCTGAGAAGTTAGAAGCCTACTGAGTAGGTGGCTGTTCTGAATGTAATAACCTGACTTCACTTGGATACTTACTAAGAATTGTATTGGAATTTTATTGTTCAAGTTTAAGTGAATGAGTTGAATGACTACTTACACACATATTAAGCACTGTCTTTCATTGAGCATGGTCATTAAAGTGCGTTGACACATTCTAATGCCTTAAAAATTGCATTGTCTTCGGGTTTTAATTCATAAAATTCTCATTCCCCCATTCATGTACTCTTTTCTAAATGTTTGACAGGAATTAATAAGCTTTGATAAATGTATAGATATTAAAAATCATAGCATTTCAATAGTTAGGTAATTTAAATTTCATTTTGTCTGACTACTAGGAATAAATCTCCTGTATAAAAATAAAAATTACATACAAAGGACAATAGAATCAAAGCTGTTAATGTCTCAGACATCAAACTTTTGCCATCAAAGTTTGTATTGATATTAGGGATAAATGATATGAATGTCATCCTTATCATCAATGGGAAAAATTAAATTAGACTCTGAACATATTGGAAAATGATTTTTTCCTCACCAAAATTACTCTTTATTTTAGCAGGAAAGATACCACAAATTGGGACACAGAGTAATACAGAGAGTTACTCTTTACTGGGCTAACACATAAACCAGGGTAAATATTTGGCAAAGAACAACTAGATGCTTTGAACTTTTGTAACCAACAATTCATAGTCGCTCTCCCTCAAATACAAATTCTTAAGTGGAATCTCTGGATAAAGGCTTGATGATTATAACAGCAATAACAAGCATTTTTTGAACATTTATTAAACAAACACCATAGGTCTTTGTATTTCTTTTCTCACTTAATATTCACAACAGTCCTAAGGAGTCAAATAGGAAGAACTCAGATATAAGATATGAAGTCACAGTGGTTTTAATTTTTGTGTGTGTTTGAGGCAGGGTTTTGCTATGTAGTTCAGGCTGGCCTTGAACTTGCATATGTAGCCCAGGCTAGCCTCAAACTCACAGCAATCCTCCTTCCTCAGAGTCCTGAGTGTTAGGGTTACAGGCACCACGCCCAGCTGGCCAGAATGGCTTTAGATGTTGACCAACATCATATAATGAATGTGTGGCCAATTTTAGTCTTGTTCTACAAAGGTGCTCTAAGAGTGTCTTTTTACTTTCCAACTTGATAAACTTGCTTTAAATTTAGCAGGAAAGTCTGGAACACCCTCTATCCTGGTCCTATGAAGGACATTTTTGGGATAGATTATGCAGCAGGCACATGTGTCATGGAAAATCATGAGCTTCTCCAGTGCAGCGGTAACAGTTTATAGATATGATATGTGGTGGGCAATGTGTAGAAAGAAGCTGTCATCTTTTGAATTAATCCAAAATAAACAAATTGACATGGAAATATTAATGGAAGGGGCCGGGGAGATGGCTCAGTGGAGTAAGCACTTCCCTGGCAAGCGTAAGGGTCTGAGTTCAATCCCCGGTTCTGCAAAAATAAATAAATAAATAAATAAATA
>NW_004524632.1:3709361-3710694 GCF_000260255.1 Octodon degus
TTCTGTTCTGTACTGAAAACATGTACTAATAAAAGTAAAAATTGAGAATACAATAAAAACTACTTTTACCATGTAATCCCACCTCTCTTTACCTTGTGATTCTTTTCGTCAACATCAGATGGTGATGCATTGATTCAGGAAAAGAACAGGCAGGTTTGAATACCTGCTTTCATTCATGCAAGGGAGCACAGCCTCGCAGAATCACATTTGGGTCCTGCAGAATCCCACATTATAGATCAGTGTCACTGATTGGGAGGATGAATACCCATGCCTGAGAAGATGAATACAGAAAGCCTGACAAAGCATACATGTTGCACTTTTTTAATGGCTGCACTGAGTTGGAACTCCCTGAGGACCGTGGTCCTGCTTTTCTTTCTGTCTCATTATCAGCTTCCTCCATCTCGGCCTCCTCTTCATTTTCCTTTACTTGAATATATACCAAGTCCTTAATTATAAGTGGAACTAAGTTAGACTATACATACAGGAAGAGAAAAAGAGAAACACATTCTCATACATCCGCCACTTGATGCAACACTTTTCATGGGGCATATTCACTTCAGAACTATTTTGAGGATAAAATGCTTAAAAGAAATGGCTGAAGCTATCTCACTCCCACTCCTCTCTCTGCAGAAGTAAATATTTTGTCAAAATTGGTGCGTGACCTTTATGCGTGTAATTTTAGTATTTTCCATGTAGGTAGGTATTGCCCACAGATATCGTTGTGAATCAAAACAAAACAATTCAGCCATTGGTTTGACACCATTCCTTACTCTACTTTATTCTTTTAGTCACTCTGCATCTCTCTAATGTTTATCCATGGTATACACTTATTTTTTCAATTCATTTTTAACTGCTCCATGAAATTTTATTGAAGAAAATGGTGAAATTTATGTTTTTATCCTCCTTTTGACTTTCTGGGTGGTTAAATCTTCACTATTACAAGCAACTCCAGAGAATATCTTTGTAAATGCCTCCCAGCATCGTGGGAAAACATTGCCACAGACTTTGGGCTTGTGTCAGAGTTTAGGACAGATTTCCACTGGAGCCAGTGCACACCTTCCCACACAGGGGGCCCACTTATCACCTTCGCCACCATAAAATATCTTTCATTGTTTCCTCTCCTTCAGCACAGCTTAGTAGCTTTCTAATGCTGGCCTTTTGGGTGTATGTCAAGCATTAGCCCTTTTGTGTAATTTGCATTTCTCTGATTGCTGGGGCTGTGGAACGCTTTTTCCACATTAGTTAGCAATTCCCTCTGGATTTTCTCTTCTGAATAGCATTTGAATCTTTAAATTCTTCTATCTTATTGATTTGGTAAGGGATATATATATAT
>NW_004524632.1:3711999-3713703 GCF_000260255.1 Octodon degus
TTATTTGCGTTTCTTAAGGGGTGAACTATAACATTACAGATGGCACAGAATGAAAAAAACTAATGGATATCCTCTTAATTCGTCAAATCCATTTTTTAACAGTTTGTAATGTAACAAGATGTAGTGTGAAGGATCCTCATTTATCAAGTTAAGTAAATTCCATTCTGGTATTAACAACTGATAATTCCAATTTATCCAAATATGTTTTTCTGTTCTTAACAAAATAATATTTTTTAATTTTTGTTTTAATTCTTGTAATAAATTATGTTACAAAATGATTGCACTTTTCACGTAAGTACTGACTTGTCACCGTATATCTGTATTTCTCTGTCCATGTTTGTATACAAGTGTATATAAGGCCACCATCCAGGTTGTATTAAATGTCAAACTGTACCATTTCCTAGTCCTCTTTATAAAAGGATTTCAGCTGGAAGTGGTGGTATCGCTCTGAGAGGCTAAAGCAGTTGGTCCATAAGTTCAAGCACAGCCTGGGCAATTTAGCCAAATTTTATCTCATTATTACAGGAAAAGAAAGCTGGGGCTATAGTTCAGTGAGAAGGTCTTTGGCTGAATCCCTATTCAAAAAGAAAAGGGAAGAGAAAAGAAGAGGAAAAGAGGAGGATGGGGGTGGAAGAAGAAAGGGAAGTGGAAGAGAAGTAAAAGAAAATAAAGAAAAATTAGAAGAGAAGAGAAAAGAATTCCAAAACTAAAAATCAAATATATCAATGTGATTTAGAAGGAGGTCTAACTGAAGATCTCATTTTATGACTAAAGGTCATTGAGACTTAAACTTAATTCTCTTCCCAATAAACTCATCTGTAGATGTGTGCTAATAGATAGACTCTGGTACATGTTTAAGACTTTAGTGTCTGTACTATAAAATAAAAGTGGCCTGCAATGCTTTACTCATGCTTCTCTTTGGTTTTAGCATCAATGTTAGGCCACCATAATAACAACCATCAGATATCTTTTCGTCATTTTCTGTCTCTAAGGGAATTCAAGTAAAAGTAACCAACTACTTACAGCTTTCATCCTGACCCTGGTACTTTCATCAACCCAAATGTGAAAACCAGCCTAAACTTCAAGAAGCGAGAAGAGTTAGGAAGTAAAGCCATATTAATACGCTGAGCTGTAAAAGACTCAAGCCAACTTCTGACATTGCCAGCCCTGCGGATAACCCACTACTATTTTGGACTATTGGACTATATTGGGTTGTTTTGCTGAATTCAAGCACCTAAAATATTTGAATGGCAATGGAATACCCATCTCTGATGAAACTAAATAAAAAGGGGGGATATAAATGAAGGACCACTTTTTAATGAAAAAAAACATATATATCTTTATATACAAAATAGTTAGGACAGATATACAGCTACTTTCTCTTAGTTCAATGAAAAGAAAGATTTGTACTAATAGTGTTTAGACAAGATCTTGTACCCTGAATAACTACTATAAAGACAATAATATGTAATGTATTAATTATTATAACTGTCCAACTAACCTGTTTTGAAACAGTCTCATTGCTATTTCTTTCTCAGTAAAATTAAATAAAATAGTTAGGATAGATATAGAGCTACCTTCTACTGGTTCGATGAGAATAAAAGTTTGAACTAATATTGTTTAGACAAGATATCACATCTGCATCTTGTCCTCTGAATAACTACTATGAAGATGACAATAGAGTGTATTAATTATTGTAATTGT
>NW_004524632.1:3715833-3730730 GCF_000260255.1 Octodon degus
TAGAATAAGCTAATTTTCTCAATGCTATTATAAAATTAAAATTTTATCTATTGCCTTTTTATATTAGTTTCTTACCAACAAAATCCAATGAAATGTTGGACTTTTACTGGATGAAGGCAAGATGTGAATAAACCTGTGAAAAAAGACAACTATTTTTTTACACGGCAATAGCCATTGTCTTAGATTTCTAATTGCTGAGATCAAAGACTGGACACCCAAAGTTAAAGGAGAAAAGGCTTAATCCTGCTCACAGTGTGTAGAGTTTTCAATCTATAATTGGTTGGCCTCAAGGCAGGGTGGCATAGAAGAGGGACATCACAGAGGAGAATCAGGTCATGGCATGGCAGGGTGGGCAGAAGGCAATGAGCAGCAAGCAGCAGCAGCAGTCATAGTATGACTTTTTTCTGTCTCTTTATACTTCATCCAGGCTGAAAGCTTACTGAATAATGCCACCCCACCCAGGCTAGAGCACCCCTAATCCCAGCATCACACCTTTATCCACATCCATGTGCCCTACTCCAGCCACTTTCAAAACTACCAACGTACAACTATGTGAGGTTTGCAGGGACATCTAGACATAAATCATAACAGTCATGGAGTATTTTTTGTATCATGGAAATGGTAAATGTAGATAGAGCAAAATAAGTCTTGTCTCCAACTTTCTTACTGCACTTGTGGTTTATATCCTTTAAAAGAGGGAAGGGACATTTCAAATAACATGGAAACTGCATAGTGAATACTATGACCCAAAGCACGTGATTATACAAGAAAATAAAACAGGGATAGTGGATCCACATTTGGACCAAAAAGGGCAAATTCCAATAGGAAAATGGTGCATCATTTGAGACTGGGGTTATAGGATAGAGCTTAGCCAGATGTGGTTGGTTGAGTGAAAGACACAGCATAATTCAGAGGCAGCCATATCCTATTCCTTCCTTTGGGAAGAGAGGAAGCCAAGTGTTTAGGAGAGGTACCAAGCACAGACAAAATGGAGAAAGAAAAAACAAACAAAGAATGTAGAACTTGAGGATCTCATTAAGTCAAAAGATGCCCTTCTAAACGGGATAGTGAAGGACAAATTTTGAGCTTCTCAATTTCAGACTTGATTTTTTGACAAGATTTTTAATAAATGATTATAAATACCAGATAAAAGGGGCAAATATTTCTATTTTATGTGTATTTTCTCACTTTACACAAATACCCAGAAAACAAAATGAACCTCACCTGTAACTGAAATTTATCTAAGATACGTTTTTCACTTACTAGAGTAGTTTCTAATCCATGTGAACCTGCCTCAGTGGATAGGACATCAAACTCTTGCAAGCATTAATATCCACTGTAAACCAAACTAGCTTATTCTAATACCAATTTGGGTGTGTGGTACAAATGGAAGTATTGAAATGTATGACATTGAATGAAATATCAAATAAAGACCATTAGCCAAAACATTGATACCTTGTACCAACTCTTGGTCTTATAATCATCCAATTAAATATGCAATGCAAGCAGCACTGATATCTAGCATTTCTGACTAGTGTAGGCAAGAGTGAGAGGATGGCTTTGCTCACAGTGTGCCAGGGTGCTCCGGAATAAACCAGGCTGAGTCACAGACCACAGAGGTTATTGGGAAGAGTAAGAACAACTGATTCAGTTGGGGAAAGAAAGTTCGATGGATCTCAAGACAGGAGTCAAGGGACGTAGGAAGGGGAAATGAAGCTGACAGGCAGTGATCACGTGGAGGCAGAAGCAAATTTAGTAAAATACCTTACACAAGCTGAGTGACCCACTTTAGTGCTGCTCTTGCCACATGGGAGAAGAGGAGAGACAAAAGGCAGTGTCCTCCCATGAACCAGTCTTCCAGCCACAGAGCCCAGCACTTGAATAGAAGTGGCTTCCAACAGCTGGTGGTAAATAAACATAACTGAGGACTTCTGTTCCAAACTGTCTTCTCTGCTCCTGGCACATAAAGAAAAGTGTGAGGTGGGAGTGGAATGATATTTTTTCAGCTGTGAATGAAGAATGCTAGACTTTGAAGAGGCCCCTAAAATACATGTTCAAGTATCACCTTGTGCAAGTAGGAAAGATCTGAAAGGAAAACAACTTATTTAAGGTCCACAGAAATTGAGGAGTAGAGTCAGAATTAAACCTCAGGTCTTTTCTTCCTGAACCTTGTTGTTAAACACTCACAACTGCATGTATTTCTTGATTTAATCACACTATTTGCAGCTGCCCTTGAACGTTTTCTCAATCCACCTCAAATCCATCTTCTATTCCTCCCTTTACAACATGAAGTCATTCATGACATATTTACTTGTGAGATGGGAATACTTGAATGTCAATTAAGTGAATTGTTTTGCAATTATAATTAGTTTTACCAAAAAAAAAAAATGAAGAGGTGTGAGGTTACCTTATTTGATGAGGGGAGGGATATTTGGGGAAAACTCACAGTGGGTGGGATATTGTATTCTCATGTGAACGTTAGGGTCATTTATTTCATAAGATTCATGGATATTGGACTATGTCTCAACTGTACATGAAGCATCTGATGTCCCATCATCTATGTAACCAGAATAATGATTTCTGTCAATCCCTTACCCTTACTGACTTGAGTTCATTCTAGTGTAAAAGGAATATTGACACCACATTACAGCTTTGTAGGCCTTTCTTAGGCTGCAACTTGGTCTGCTAGTAGTGCCACCATTGCTTTAAAACACAAAACAGATTACAAATGAAGACTTTCTTCCAGCTCTGCCTGCTGGCTTTTGCCTCCAACCAGTGGCATTGTGGACAACTCTGATACTTTGCAGAGATTCATGTGATAGAATTTCAAAAGCAAGGGGGAGATGATTCCCATGAGCCTTGTTAGCTGTAATACTTTGTGGTTTGTAACTAATTCTCAACCTACCAGAAAAAAAAACAATACTAAGATCCAAGCTGAGAAGAAAACCAACATTGTCATCCACCTTATGGATATTAGATACTAGTTTATCTACTTATATTCATTACTGTATTTGATAGGCATATACTTGCATTTACCAGCAAAATAATTAGGACTCAGGAGAGTGGGTCACTTCCTGTTAGAGGGATTCAGTGACTCCAGGATGACAGGAGTAGGAAGTAACTGAACCAGAATTTGTAAATTTTTCTTGCTGGCTCTAAAAGCCCTGCTCTATCTACTGTGATGGGTCTGAGTTATGAGTTAAGAGGTTGGGCCTGATATTGGACATGCCGTACACATTTTAGCAACCCAGAGGTTTCAATTTCTACACCAGAGGGGAAGGAAGATTGACTAACCCTCTGTTTTCTCTCCATTTGAAATAAGTTGTAAGTGGTTTACTAAGCTGCTGAGTGATCTTGGCGCCTTAAGTACATTTGATTCCACTCCACCACCGTTTCCCACTCAGAGCTCTTCCTGTGCTACAGGGGACACAAAAATACAACAAATGCTCCTTCAGATGCTCCTTTTCGAAAGGGAAGTGGGGGTATTTGTGGAGCACCAACTGCATGTCCAACTCCGAGCTTACATGTATGGTATTTCACTTTATCTGTCACAGTGTTACAACATGTAAATTAATATGTGCTTTTCATCTACAAAACCTGGATTAGCTTTGATGGCACAGCTATGTCTGAGGGAAGCTGGGATGGCAAATCCAGGCTGCATGATTCTGAGCCTGAACCTCCTTTTGTTTCCCATGCTATCTCTCTAATGACTCTTTGTCTGAACTAAACAGTTAATGCTTAATTTTCTTTCTTTTCCATGTTTTTACAAATTTTCCATGCTTGTACCTGGTAATATGAACAACTAATTTGAAGACAGCAATCTGCAATATAGCAACCATTGTTGGATTCCTAGCCTCTTGTTTAGTGAAAACCTTTGTATCATTTCTAGTATTTTTATCAGTTTTTATTCTTTTATAAAAAGAAAACCAAACAAACATCTTGCTTACAATTCAAAGCAAATAAATATATGAAATAAATCATAGCATGATTCAGCTGCTCTTCCATCCTGCCTTTTTAAAATCTTGCATGCTTAACCAGATTTCAAACTAGTTGCAAGAGTTGACTGAGTTTTGAAAGAAATAATGAACTTCATTCTGATATCCTTACTTTCTCATTAGTTTCAAATGTTAAATCAGTGCCAGTTTACTTTGAAATCTTTGCATCTTAGGGTAATGCTAGTTCATTCAGCGTTCAACCCCAATGACAAATTCACGAGTGTTAATTATCCAGTGTGCGGGATCCCAATGCTCTATGACAACACTGAAGAGAGTGGTTTCATTTTGGGAATGTCCATTTTAAAGGACAAGGTTCCTTCAGATGAGTATCATATGACACACCAGAAAATTATCTCCAAACGAAATAGAAATGACACAAACATTGGCACCTGAGATGACTGTCTACGTGGACGCCTCCAGTTCCTGATACTCGGCACGTATTATGGCTCAAGTTAAGCCTGTGATTGAGGTAATCTTCTTAAAGAAATTATTCTGGGGTGGGGAGATAGCTCAGTGGGGTAAGAGCCTGCCTGGTAGGCACAAGGTCCTGAGTTTGATTCCCAGTACCACATACACACACACAAAGAAAAAAATAACACAGGAAATGATCCTAAGCTTTATCATTTCATGGTTGTTCCTCTTTCATTCATTCACCACTTATAACTAGCTTCCTTCCTGACAAATAATTGTCTGACATCTTCAAATCATTGTGCTGGACACTCAAGATATGAAGGTAGCAAGATCTCTACTCTCAAGAATTACATTCTCTAGATGAGGGACCACACTTACCTGGCCATAATTCCATGAAATAAATATGAACGTCCTTCATAAAACTAAAGGCATTAGAGGCACGCTGATGGCGCAATAGATCAAGAAGCTGCAGAAATGGGAGGAGAGGCAGAGGGAAGGACTGCAGCGTTGGAACTGGACTGGACTGTGAAGAAAAGGAATTACTGAGCCATGCAGAAAAAAAAAAATGGGGAGGGATTACAGCATAGAGGAAAGAATGCAGGCAGGAAAAAGCAGAGATGAACATATCCTGATGTTATAATAATAATGATAATAATCTCAGCTGACTCATACATTCATTTTGAGACTGAAAGAAATAGAAGATAAAGGAGGAGGCGGATACTAAATCCTCAGGGTGCTTGAACACCTTATTAATGGCTGCAAACTTGTCACATCGGTGGTGGGAAGCTGCTTTCACTCCGATCGGGTGTCCCTGTGATCACCAGTGTGGGGTGCAAAGGTCTTGGGACTGTGGACATCTGCTTCCAGCTCACATCAGTCACAGTACATAACCATGAGCCAGAATCTTACACGAGGGGGGAAAAGGCACGCTGCTCTCCCCATTACAATTTTCATTTGCACTGAAATGGGTGGCCTTTTTGCACACTATCAATAATGCCTTGCTGGCAGAGCTTTTAATGGGACAAACATTCATCATTCTAAGGCTACTGTTTCCCCAAAAGTGGGAGAGCAGTCTGTCGGTAAAATGGAAAGACCTTGTAGACAAGGCTGCCTCGCTGCCTTTCCTCCCAGCTGGTGCCCACTGATAGCACAGACTGGCAGCAACCAAGAACAGGAAAGGCTAATAACCGTGCTGAGCACCGCTCCTGCAGAAAGAGGCAGGGCAGGAGCGGCTCATCAGCAGGGGCCTCGCTCTAGGTTGGCTAGCAAGTAGCTGTGTCATTTCAGGAAAATCACTTCCACTCCCCAAATCTAAACTTTCTCATTGGGGCCGGGAGATGGCTCAAAAGAATAAGAGCTTGCCTGGCAAGCACTAGGGGATGAGTTCAATCCCTGGTTCTGGCAAAATAAATAAAATAAAATAAAATAAACTTTCTCATTTCTAAAGTAGGACTAGATTATGGATTCCCAATTTTTTCCCACATTGGAGAAACCCTATCCCATTCTGATACTAGAGCAGATAATACCAAGATATAAAAAAGTTTCAAAGAAAGCACCAGTAGCTCAAGATTGCTGACATAATATCGACAGCTCAAAGCTCACAAAACGAACCCAACATACCAAACATGTCCTCATCGCCCTACCATTCAGGCTGAAAATTATTGTTTCAGCATTAACTTCCCCACTGCGGTATCATAATGAATTCTGAATCACTCATTTTAATTTCAAAAGCATGGCAGATGAGCTTTCAAACCAAACCAAAAGGACAAATATATTTGCTGTCTGACGTGCTTTATTACTAACACTTTTAACTCTGATCCCGGGGTAATCCCTGGGTGGTGACTATGGTGTTGCAAATTTGCTCTGAGCAGGATCATATAAGAGTGTCATTATGTAATAAATGCATTGATCCAACCCATTCTCATTCCATTAGCACTTGAAGATTTCCTGGTATACGCTAGACCCCAGGAGAAGACTTGGCAAGCTCTGGAAGGCAGCAAAAGATAGCATTTCTCTCTCCAGTGAAGCAGTTGACTAGTTATCGGGAAGGATAAAATAAAGAGAGCGGACACAAAAGAGAAAGTGCAAAGCTAAGTCAACCGATGGGGGTGCCTAAGAATACAAATTTAAAAGCCACTAAGTGGTAGGAATGCAACTTCTCCTACTTTGTCTCAAGCATCTTAAAGGCAGTACACTAGTCACCTATCCTGTCACTGGGACCGAATGCCTGACACCTGCAAGTTAAAAAAGAAGAAGTTTATTTGCCTTATGGTTTCAGAGGTGTTAGACTACAGATGGGTGACTTCAAGGCTGAAGGACCTGATAGAGGGAAGCCACTCAGCAGATAGTAACTGGGAAACAGCAAAACAGGACACCATGAGAAAGGAAAGGGATAGAAATCAGATAGAGTTCCCAAGGTCACATTCCCAAGATCCACCTGTGAACACCCAGAATTGTGCTTTCCCAATCTGCCTGGGATCGCAGTTGACAATCATAAGTCAAAGGCAAGAACAAAACTCATGTTCTATTTGATGTCCTGCAAAGGGCCTCGTAAAGTACCTTTATGCTATGGGGCAGCAGCTGAGCTGGAGGCCCCCAAACTCCTTGGGACTAGAGTAAAGCCAGTCCCAGTCCCATATATTGCCAGAGGGAGAACATTTTAACAAGTTGACCTCTAGCTCAAGGGCATATCAACAGGTGTCTGGCCTCAGTGCTCTCCCTGATAACTACGACATGCTTAGCCTTGAAAATATCTTGCCTTCAGTGTTCTTAGAAAAGCACTGAGGCCCTGCACTTTGGACCCTGTCATGTGCTTTCTCCCTTTTTATTTTTGTATAAATAAAGATGCAGATGACGTTGGGCTCTCACTGTCTCCATCAGAGGCATGTCCCCTCTAGCACCACTTTTCTTTTCTATGTGTCTTGTTTTTTCTTAATCTCTCATCAGCCCCTCTCGGGATCCCACTGGCTACACAGGTCACGGTAATATGCATCAGACATTTAAACAGTAGACATTAGTGCGTTACTCGGTTTTCTTTGTTGGGATAAAATGTCTTGAGATACACAACCGAAAGAAGAAAAAGTCGACTTTTGCTCACAGTTTCAAGGGTTTCAGCCGGTGATCTGCTGGTTCTAGGGAAAATAGTGCTGCAACGGAAAAGCTGAGATGGAAGCAGAGGTCAGAGAAAGAGGCAGAAAGGGAGACAATAGGATTAGGGACAAGATATGGTCTTCCAAGTCATGTCCCAGGTAACCATCTAATTAGGGCTCACATATTACAAGCCCATTAAGCTATACTTCATATTCAGGCACGTGCCACCATGTCCAGCCTCACTTGCCATTTCAGCAAGCCCCAGGGGTGGGGCCAGCATGGCAGGTCTGGGAATCGAACCCCCAGCCCCATTTGGCTGGCCCTCCTTAGAAATTTTATCTTATTCATAATAGACAGAATAGTAGAGGTGGGAAAATTTGCCAGGTTATTCCCATCTTCCAGTCTTAGAAATGCTGCCTTTGGTATGTAGCTCTTAATCTTCAATTGATTAAAACCGAAACTAGGGACCTTAGGTGCAGCTCAGAGGAAGGGAGCTTTCCCAGCATATGCACTGACCGAGGTTCAGTCTGGGACCACAGAAAAAGGCTTAGTATAGACAGAGATTCAGTTTATCTTCTCCTGGCTAGTTCTCTAAGCATCATCCTTACTACTCTCCCCTATGCTTGCTCTATGCCAAACTCTCTGAGTCATTAACACATCTAGTAAAACTCTTAAGACAAAATCTATTCTTTTGTTCTCTGCTTCTGCTTTGAAAGCTGTTCTCTGTGTTGAATTCTTTTCTTCCATCCAACCTACTGGCTCCCCCACCCATACAGGCACCTATCAAACAACACCTCACAGATGAACTTCCTGGAGACCTTACCTCTCTGGAACTCTGCCTCTCTGGAATATTCCTCCTTGTTGGTGCCTTTCATAGTCTCCCTTGCATTACTTGGGTAGGACAAAACTTCCACAGTGAGAGCTCTCAAAGGCTCTGACACATACTGGCTGCCCTCCTCTTGGTACCTCCCTCAGGCGGATGTCCTTCTTTCTTCCAGCTAAGCCGGCTGCTTTCCTGACCTGTTACATGTTTATAATTTTGAGTCTTGTCTAGGATGTCACTCTTGGAAACCTTTACCTACCTTCTAAATGGTAGTCCCTGTTTTTCAAGCTTTTTTCTTTTCTTTTCTTTTTTTTCATAGAGTGCTTTTTAGTTAGTTTCTCTGGGTCAAAGTTACTACCATGGCAGAGAACATAAAGCTTATAACCTCAGCTCTTAAGTCAAGCTGTCCAGACAGGCGTGGTTGTTCCCTATGGTTAGTTCCCAGCTATCATATTGAGCTCTTGATTCCCATCATCCTGGAGAGACCCCTTGCATCTCTTTTACATTACATTGTCTCTATCTTGCTTTATTCTTTTTAGTGGAGACTATTCTCCAGTAGTTCTGATAGAAAGGTTTCAAGGGAAGGTGCATAGTAAGAGGTCAGGAAATGCTATTATTCCACTGATGCACTCAATTAATACTGCTGATTCTATACTGGCCAAGCTGAGTTTCAAAAGAGTGTCAAGTCATCGCCTGTTTTAATTTCCTCACAATCTCCTAGCTTTCCTTTCAGAAAGCCCAAGCCATTGGGAGTTCAGCTTTGCGGTAGAATACAGTTTTTTACCCGTAATTTTTCTGTAAATTAGAGATTTTCAGTTTGTCTTCAGAATTTTTGGATTCTATTATGATTTGTCTTGGTTGTGAGTTCAGCTTTGTACTTTGTTTTGGGCACTTGGTGCCTTTCGTTAGGGAATTTTGTTGAGTTTACTCAGTGTTGGAGACTTACTAAAATAAGTTTGCTTTGTGTGCCCAATCTATCTTCTCATTCTTGCTGTTCTGAATGTGTGTATTCTTTATATATACCTTCTTTTATTCTCTCTTGGGATACTTATAATATATTTTCCATGTTTTATCCTCTCTGTGTTTTCTGCTCCTCCAATTTCATCTCACCCCACCTACCTCTCTTTTCCTGGATTCGATCTCTTCTATGTTAAAGGCTTCACTCCATTATCTTGGAGATGATCATTGCAACTCTTCTATTTCAATGGCCTTTTTGAATTGACCCAGTTCTCAGCAGACTGTGGCTCACCTGCACATAGTTAAGTGCAATCAACTAAAATTCTGGTTGGCCTCCCTGAGGTGATGCATGGTGCCTTCCTGGACTGAGCATTGCTTTTATGATTCAGTTAGGTTCTGCATTAGCGATCCCTTGAAGTGCGCATGGTAGTCTGTTGTATGGATGACGCTCAGGCGGAGCTGCTGCTGAGATTGCACCAGTGTTCATGCTGACTGAGGGCTAAACTTAGAAAATGTAGCAGAAACGATACTGTTCCACTCTTGAGTTTAACCTCTTGCAAGCTTCCTTTTTTAACTCTTCCCCTGCAGAGCAGGACTTAGAAACCAGCATCTGTGTTCTGAGGCCCCCCGGGAGCCACATGGGAGGCCCACGTGCAGAAGGGTTCAGACCTTGGCTAAGAGCCTCAGCTGTGTTTCCAGTCAAGACTTCACATGACTCCCTCCATCCCAGTCCTCCAGGCAGTTCCAACAGGAAGCGAGAGCACTGTGCAGCCCAGCCCCAGCATTGGAGGAAGCAAACTTTTATGTTGAGTCCTCGTGTTTTGCAGGGATTGCTTACACAGCACTAGATGACCGAAAAAGTATTATTTAGTCTTTTTCTTCCCCTTTTGTGCTTGTGGAGTTTTCCAGAAAGAGTTCTTCCAAAGACCGGCATGGAACTTAGACTGTCAGCCACCATTATGTGAACTAGCTACAAATAAAGTGCTAGAAGATCTCAGGCTTTCGAATATAGATTGTCACTTTATCACCCAGTTCTGCGGATGGTGCCCATATTTTAACTGTGCCAGGTAATTCTAGTAGAAAGTAAATTTCACCAAAAAATAAATCTTTATTCTTCTGCCAGGGTGAAAGGTCAGCAGGCACTCAGAAACCCGGACGGGAATAAGGAAAAAGACCTAAATAGCTACATAGTTCTTAAAAATACTTCAACCAACATATTTTAGCTATCCCACTCACTCATTCCTCCTAATTCCAGAAGTTCCTGGTATTGCCAGAGACTAAGCTTTTTAAAAGCTTCGTAGTATTCATTGCACCATTTGCCAGCTTTGGGGCTGGATCATGACTCGGCTTTCTTTGCTGCAATAAGCCCATTATAACTGGAGCTTCTGTTTTCCAGTTACCACAAGATCATCGATGTGTCTTCTCTCTTGTTTCCCCTAAACTTTTGGATTTAACTCATAAGAAAAGAAGTAGAAAAATTTTAGTAGTAGGTTTACTGGTGTTTTGGGCAAGTCAGAAATCCAAGGATCAAAAATTACAAATTACATATATGTGCTCTATCGCCAACCTAACAAGGAATTTCCAAGTATCATCATGAATATTCTTTAAAATTTTTACTTTTAAATAATTTCAGATTTATTAGGAAGCTTAAAATACACACAGGGAGATAGCTCGGTGATCTAAGCACTTGCCTGGCAAGCACAAGGTCCTGAGTTACATCTCCAGTACCGCATGCTGTTGCTGGTCTTGGAACTGTAGTCATGCTGTGACCTCCCCGAAATTGGACATGGTTATGCCCTCCTGTAATTCCAGCGCTGTGCGGAGACTGAGACAGAAGGATCACTATGAGTGTGAGCTGCATAGCAAGACCCTGTATCAACAGCAACAACAAAAATAAAATAATAAATAAATAAATAAAATAAACATAGGGAGTTCTTGTGCACCCTTCCTTCAGCTAGCACCATTCATGTCTAGGATGCCATCCTATACTACACATTATTAAGAATTTGACATGTGTGTAAGCCACAGAATTTGCTCAGCCCCTGTTACATGGTCTCTCCCATACATGTATGTGTGCAGTTTTGTCATAGACATATTTCATGTAATCATTACCACAAACCTTTCCATTTCTACAAGGCTCTAGAATGAAACATCTTTGTATCCATACCCGCATCCACCATATCCAGTGATAACTAATTTGCTCTCCGTGTCTGTAATTTTCTTCAAAAATGTTATACAAACAGAACAGTACTAAGCATAACTTTTTGTAAGATTGATTTTTTTTCTGCTCACTATTGTTAGCTTTTCAGCTGCAGGAAGAGACAGGAAAGATAAAAGAGGCCTTTATTGACTCTGAAGACAAGGAAAGGATCGACAGCAGGGAGTTGGGGAATCCTCCGAGCTGAGACAATGGAAGGCAGAGCCTCTGTGGACATTTGCTAAGGGTGGAGTTTGAAGGGCAGTTTCAGTGATACCTAAAGAGCTGACTGAGGTCTCCCTTGTGGTATGGGAAAGGTGAAAAGAAATTGCATCTGGTACTGGGGTGGGGAAGAAGGAGGAAGTGGTCATTGGGAAGAGAAGCTGTTGTTTTGGGGCTTCAGCCATGTTAGATGACCACCATAATAATTCAGCAATTTTACTTAGGGTGGAACCTGTCAATTATGACTGTTCACAGATCTCAATCATTTTTCTTAAATATTTGAGTACTCACTAACCTGTAGGTTCCGTGTGGGACAGGCCCATCTTTCCTGAACTCTGAGCACATTGTGTTTCCTCCACCAAGCATACTGGTTGATGCCTAGCAGGAACCAAAATGAAATAGTTAACTAAGCAACAGCAAAAAGAACCCATCTGGTTCTTTATCTCCTTTGTTGATTAGGATAACTATGGATCCAAATAGCAAAGGGGAAAAAAATCTTTAAAACGTTTAAGCAACACAAGGCTGCTTTATCTCATGTATCAAGGTGTCTTTAGGTAGAACCATCTTCGTATTCTGAAATACCAACGCTCTTCTTGTCCTGTCCTTCCTCAGGGTTCTAGGAAGCTGACCCCAGTTTTAGGCATTATATGTAAGTGTTACCATGTAAGAGTTTGGCAGACATTTCTTCCTAAATAAACACCAAGATTCTCTTTGGCAGAAGTTCTTTAACAGACCATGTTGTTTGCATTTTATTGACCAGAATTAAAATTCCTGCTCATCTCTGAACCAATCAGTAGCAGAGGAAACAGGACTCCAAGGTCAACTAAATATGTATAGATCCTTGAAAGCCAGGACAGGTTTTCACCTCTCTTAGAGAATGGGAAGGTTAATTACCTAAGCAAAGGGTGGTCCTAGCAGTAAAGGCAGAGACAGAAATGTCCACGGGCAGAATGTCGATTAGGAAATAGAGGCAATATTGCAGCAAAATTGCAACAAGAATCTCTACTTTTGAGTACTATGATTGTGTTTGAAATATTTTAAAAAGCATTTAACCCCTACAAATATAGGATGTGGATTTTGTTTACTGAAGAATAAAATCATTGCTTCTCAAAATGGCTTATAGTTGTGATGCACACACAAGGTGGAAACTTTTCACATTATTAACAATATCCTTCCCTTCCACTTCTCTTGGCCTTTCAGCCCAAGTTCCCATTGATTGCTACTAGCTCTTCTTTCAAAACAGTGTTTCTACAGGCATAAGGACTAACAAGATGTTAATGAAATGAAGGGCGAACAAATGGATGAATCGCTGCTAATGGAAATTCAACAGAGACGTGCAAAGCAACTCCAGGAGTCCCGGAGGCTTCTGAGATGGCAGGTGGTTTTACATTTCTACTTCCTAGATCTGATTTTTCCCCATTAAGAAAAGAACAATCACTAAGAGAGTCAGCTCTGTCCATAATGTTCTTCCTAGACCCTTCATTGCAGTCCAGTTGCATTAATCTGGTGCTTAAATTTATTGCTCTGGAGTCTAATGTGTATTACTCCTGTCAGCATTAAATTTAATTTACTGCAACAGGGCAAAGGGGTTGCCGAAACCAGATTTTAATTCCCAAGCCATTAACATGTGTTGTCCTTGATAAACAAGATCTTTGTTATATACCAGCACAATGTCTTTGCCTATAGAGATATAGTTCTGCCAAATATACTCCTTTGGATGTCGGCTTTTTAATTTTAAAATAATGTTTCGTCTCTTTGTTGTGCATATATGAATGCTCCAGGAAAGTTGGGTTATGGAAGCTTTTTGTTCTATGATTCTTTTCTCAGATGATGAAATAGGAATGCTAACCCCAGTCAGACTGCAGAACTGTGCTGTATTCCTGCTGGGATCTTCTCACCAGTGGATTGTAGCCAAAGACAAAATGTTGACTTTTTTTTTGTAAGGGCTGATACCAGAGACAGCAGGGATTTCTTTGTTATCAAAATGAAAATAGATAGGACTTCTTGAAACTTTAAAAATTTTAAAGAACATCTGCTGTTAGAGTAATGGATGCTTGTACAGAATTCAATGGGTATGAAGTGTTCCGCATTGTGACTATTTTCTTATACATCCTTCGAGAGGTTCTCATCTTTTTTCTTCCTCCTGTTATACGTGTGTGTGTGTGTGTGTGTGTGTGTGTGTGTGTGTGTCTACATTTGCTATGCGTGATATCCTAACTTCCATACTATGCATCATGCTCTATGTAAAAGAAAGAAAGAAAGAAACAGATTTCAAGCTTGAATTACTGGTGGCTCCACCACGTTTTTCAAGCCCCAGGCTTCTCCTGCCCCTCATTCTGTGGCCCCTGAAACAGGCTGTAGTCCAAGGTGGTGATCGTATCAATTGCAGCTCCTTTGTCTCTTTGCTCACAACTGGCCTTCTTTGGTTCATTCCAAAACAAGGAAGAATTTTGGCCAAAGTCCACATCAGGGTTCAGCTTCTAGTAAGAGAGCAGACTACACCCTGTGTACCGCTAACAGCATTCACTACAGGAATGTTTAGGTTCTACGTGCTTGGCCATGTTCTTTGGGTTTACTTACTGACCTAAACACTACTAAAGAAACACATTCTTCCACGAGGCTGGGAGTGGGCCTCATGCAGCCCTTTACCTACTATGTGTGAGGCCCAGAGTCCCGCCCATACGGCTGCACATCAGATGTGCTCATTTCATTTTCAGATCTTTGCTTTTATGTTCTTTTAAGATAGCTTTGGTTGTAAGTGTTTGCTTTGCACTCCATTGTCCTTTTTTTGTTATATCTCTCCTTTTCCTTCTTTGTATAACTCAAAAGCTTTTAATTAAAATTGGGGTTTATTCAGAGCCAACCTTTTAATACTGTACACTTAAAAATAACACATCTAAGGGCCGGGGAGATGGCTCAGTAGAATAAGCGCTTGCCTGGCAAGCGCAAGGGCCTGAGTTCAATCCCTGGTTCTGCCAAAAAATAAAAAATAAATAACACACCTAAATTCTATTAACTAATTTAGGAGCTTCATTATCAGTGATAATGTGCCCTAAAAATATTTACAAGGGGAAGGGACAAAATGATATCAAATGGCTCCTGTTCATTGTGTATTTGTTTCCTTAATTTTGATTAGCTATAATATTTCACATTGTTTAATTTTATTACAATCTGTTGTAAGTCTATAAATTCTTTTATAGGA
>NW_004524632.1:3731014-3733514 GCF_000260255.1 Octodon degus
CCCCCCCCCCTTTTCTTGCTCTTTCTCTGTCATGTGCTCCCAATAAAAATTCTACCTCAGATGGATTATGACTTAGACTGGGAATGAAATATACTTTCCTTTCCTTTTTTGGAGGAATCCTGAAGGATTGAAAGAGTAGATGCAGTTCACTGAATTAACCATGCTCCTCTCTGAGTTTTCCCTAAGCTGGCATTGCTATCAGAGGAAGTTCTAGCTATGAAAGCCACTTGTTGGGCTGAAGCCTCACTTTGTTCAGCAAAACCAAAGCTTGAGGGCTGTCAGGAATAGTGACTTCACCACTTGTCAAAAGCCCAGGGCTACTGAAATCAGTTGGAAAGGAGAGAAAAGAGACTCTGTTAGGTCTAGACAGAAATAAAAACTTAAAAAGAAATGCAAATGCCTACTACTTTGTATTTACAAAATTCCTATTGGCGGAAACTTTAGTAATTTAATATGCTGACCTTCTGCGTCCATGTCAACGACTCCTACCGTGTAATGAGTCATCTTCTATATTTTCTGTTACGCAAATTCTTCACTGAACCCCCTACACTTTGCATCCTCTTTTAGGTGCAAATGCAGTAACACTTTGGCTTTTTCTTCTTGCATTTTTCCATATGTAACCATTCCCTTTCCCATGTAGATATTTATCAGGCAGATTGCAGCTGTGCTGCAGAGACAAATGACTCTGCTGCCATTTTCTGCATGTTAAATCGGTGGCCCTGAAAGAGCAACGGTGAGTATAAAATGTTCCAGGAAAAGTGCTGAGACAAATATGCTAGGGGACACAGGAACAGGCATCGTGAGTCTTCTCTGATGACAGACATCCTTGTACTCCTCAAAAAGTACTGTGGTTCATTCCAGGGCTACGCTAGGATTCTCATCTTCCCAAACCTGTATGGGGGTGGGGGAGAAGATATTAAATTATCCAAATAGAATAAAAGCTAATTTCTTTCCATTTAACTTAGAGTCATTTGCTACAACACTTATGAGAACATAACGGTTGGTGTGTTAGGAAAAGATTGAAGCAGACTGCAACTGTCGTAGTTGCTGATGCATGATTTCATCTGAGAGAAACATGAGGTGACAAGAGAAGGCCCCGCCCAGGTGAACGGAGCAGAAACACGCAAGACTCATAGAGATTTCAGGTATCTGCAGCTGCTTCAGTCCGGGGTGCCCTCAGTTTGCACCCATTAAATCTGGCCTTCTAGCTTTCTGTGTGACTTCCGATGGCCCCCTTTCCAGAAATTCACATTCGCTCATGAGCTGTAGCCCTTGAAACGTTCAGCACTATAGCAAACCTCACGTGTTTTCCATGGAAAGTGCCCTGACTACTACAGCAATTAAGTATTTCCTACCCATGTGAAATGTGCAAAATTGGGCTACCGTTTTGATTAGCTTCCTATTTGTTTGTTTGCTTAATGTGTTACTCACGAACCTCTGCTCCATGTTACTCCTAAGCCCCATAATCTTCACGATGTGATTTTGGATGGCGCAGTCAGTTGAGAAATGTCTATGTCCTTCATGATGAGAAGCAATGGTGCCTGACCTCACCCTGGGTGTCACTGGCAATATTGCTTACGATGAGGCCCGTCAAGTTCCTCCACTGTCTTTCAGTATTCTATCCAGAAGACGATCAAGGTAAAGAAAACCTAAGTTCTATTCCCTGGGGGGGGGGGGAACCATACAACTTGTTGGCATATATTAAAAAATCATCTCAGTAATTAATAAATATTTTGGAAGAGATACTTCGAGGCTATGCAAATGCATTTCTCCTTAAAGTTTTGCATGCTAATTTTTGCCAGCATCAATGGATATAGCCTGCAGCGATTATTACTGTTGTATTCTAATGTTAATTTCCATTTTCTCTCAGTTTTGTATGTTTATTAATTGAAATCTTTCTATAAAGAAAATGTATCCCTCTTCCCTATTGCTTATTAATTGCATCATTTATTTATATCAATATGAATTTATGACTATTTATGATACAAATATGAAGGATATATTCTTTCTTTAACTTTCTTTCTCTAAGCCCAAAGTCAAGAGAAAACATCTGGGGAAACAAAATGAGGGGCCACTACTCCAAAGATGCCAAGATGGTGGCAGACAAGGTGAAACCAAGAGGCATCAAGGGCTGGAGAAGATTAAAGAGACCCAACCTCCTTGATGGGTCTGCCCCCGTGAAGCAGTCTGTAGGGTCATCACGGCCGCAAATCAGTGTGGTGAGGGATCCCAGAATCAAGGACAATGAGTCACTCCTAGGCTGTGTTCCGTTCCTCACCCTGGATAACCTGAGAAATTTTTGCTTGCCATCCATCCCTCCCCAGATCGGCACCTGGTGCATTACTGTACCTCCCCTTCGTCTCCACCTGGTCTTCATCTTTTTTTTTTGTCCACCCTCCTGCACCTAGAGATTAAGGATTTCTTTGCTTACACCCACTTCTCCTTCCCTCCAGAGGAAGGAACCTTATACACCTAAAGCAAGGTAGCATCCTCTCTTGAA
>NW_004524632.1:3733851-3742668 GCF_000260255.1 Octodon degus
GATGTGAGCTGGAGATGGTGTTCCGACTCGTGTCTAGGTGTCCTCCCACAGCTTCACGCAGTTGTAGGGAGCAGGCTTTTTCGGAGGTGGCTGAATCTGGGGTGCATGATTGATTCCCAGTGCAAGGTTGGGATTGAGGGTGAGTGACTGCTGGATCACTCCCCCGATGGGGTTTCCTGCCCCCCCCCCAAAACCCAGCAGTCTGGATATGATAAAAAGGGCAGAAAGAGGCTTGACACTCCTCATTTTACTCTTGTATTTTAGCTGTCTTCTGTGGCCATGAGCTGTTCCCTCTGCCACACCACCCTGCCCTGGAGCTGGCTGATTATGGACTGAAACCTCCACAAGCCAAATAAACCTTTCCTCCCTTGACCTTGGGTGATGGGTGTTCGGTTTCAGCAAACGGAAAAGTAATTAAGACCAATAGAAGTCTTCCTTCACTGTTTTTGTTTTTGTTGTTGTTATCTGCTTGTTTTGTGAGTTGCAAATAAGTTAATATATATGAATTACTTAGAAGACTTTTTATGCGTAAGTACTAAATAGTCATTTATTATTATTACTATTATTTTAAGTTGAATAGCTAATATGTGCAAGAGGGTTTACATACATAATTTTCTTTAATCTTTGAAGAAAACCTTGCAGGTTTGATTTCTTAATTTTTAATTCTAGAACTAGAAACTTGGAAAGTTGGAGCCTTTAAATTTCTGAAGGTTAATGATTAATAAGAAGAGGACCTGGATTTTCAAGCCAACCCTCCTTAAATCTGAAGAATGCTATTTTACCACAAAGAAGCCCTCCTTCCTGGGGAATTATGGAGTTGTTATTTATTATGAATCAATTTGCATATCATTGTATACTGCTTTAAATGCTTTGGGGAATTAGATGAAGAAAAATAATTAAGCAGCAAGTAAACTTCGTACAGTATTATGTTTTATATTTAGGGAGTAAAAGAGAGTTAGGTGAGATCTATTTTTATCCCCCTGCCATTTTTAAATTTTGTGACCCTAGCCTTAGTTATCTTTGTGTTCAATGCTAAAATAAACACAGAAGCATTTTCAATGGTACCCTCCATCAAACAAGTAGTTGGGAGTCATTTCTTTACAAAAGCACAGCCCAGTGACCTACAGTAATGTCACAGCTCTAAAGCCAGTGAATTCATTGATCATCACAACGTGTTTCTGCCATGACCTTGTGAAGCACCAAGGACAAACTCAAAGACTTCTACTGCACTGATTCCTGCATTTTTGTATCCGTACTGTAATGTTTCCAAAATCATGACCCAGTACATCTTACAGTCCGTGTGCATATTGATGTGCATAGTGCAGTATTGCCCTTTCTCCCTACAATGACCTGCCATTCTGAAAATAATAGGAAGAATGATTAACAATGGCAATAGCAGACTGGAGAAAACACTTGTATCACCATCATTCTCGTAAGCCTTGTTAGCATCCCGTTCTTTCGATTAAAGTTGTACATAAGTGATAAATTCACTATCCTGTCCTCCTCTAGTTTTCGAGCTCTGGAACGCTCTATAATAATTTTCTTTATTTCTTCTGTCAAGCTAACAGTCAGTAAAAGAAAGCCAGCTTTATCTGTAACTAAAATAGGAAGTAGCTTCTAACATTACAGTCTAGGCTGTGAGAATGGCTCTCCCTCCGAGGACCTCACTATCCAGCCTGGGAGCTACTGCTTACAAAGCCTTACGGAGAGATGTGAAAGGACGTGGTTGTATGCATGAGCTTTCTTCTCACTGAAAAACAGATCTCCAAAAAGGTGGAATTGTCACCATGGAGAAGCAGAGCAGGAAAAGAGAACCAAAGACAGAAAGGGCTAGGTCCAGACATGCATCCCAAAGCCGTGGCTGCATGACCCACCCAGACTCACCTAATCATCTGCTCCACAGATCTCTGGGGTAGATTCCAAAGCCAACCAAGTTGAAACTCCACGCTAAGCCCCTACATGGGTGAAGGTCAAGGGCACAGGTTTTAGAGTAAGGGACAATGGCGTTAATCCCCTTCTGCTCTTCTAAGCAGATGTGTGACCTTGTGCAACTTACATGGCTCCTTGGAATCTCACTATCCTCATCCATACAGTGAAAATATTCATTGGAACATAGCTCCTAGTTATTAGGACTTCATAAGAAAAGAAATATAAAATGGCGAGTCCATGCCTGCTTGGAGTGCTTTATAGCCAAATACTGTTGAAATGAGCATGCATGTCCACACAAACACAATTTTAAAATCAGCTTTTAAATAACTTGGAAGTTAACTTTGAAAACAAATTCTGCAGTAAAGTTCAAGGGCTATTTAAATCCCAGGATGGAGTGGAACCAGCTAAAGTATTTGTAGTATAAATATTTTGATCCTTGTTGATTTAGAATCTAAGTGACTTGATTCACTTCTATGATACTGAATGATATGGATTGTCTGGAAAATATTTATTTTTATGTTTTTAAATTTACTTATTTATTTTTATTTGATGAAAGGACTTCATATGCAGCTCAGACTCATAGTGATCTTTCTGCCTCAGTCTCCCCAGTACTGGGATTATAGGCATGTGCCACCCATTTTGGGTTTTGGGGCCAGCAAGGCAAGAGGTAATGAGGATTGAACCCAGATCCTTACACTTGCCAGGCAGGTGCTTAGACCACTGAGCTATCTCCCCAGCCATATCTAGAAAATACTGAGAAGACAAAACTAAAATAAATACAAATGTCCAGAAAACAATTTTTTGAGGATTTAGAAAATGGTATCAAAAGTGATTTTCACTGGATTAAAATTCCTGCTCTTGGATTATAATCCGAACACAAAGATGATTACTGACCAGGAAGAAACTATATTGCCTAAAATAATGATCTAATAATGATTTAATTGTTGCTATTATATTTAATAGCAATAGTAATTTGATTACATTTATTCAGTACTTTACTCTGTGCCAGGCAATGTTTGAAATGATTTTTATATAATAATTCATTTAATCATTGTACTCTGACAGATATTACCACCCACACTTTATTTTTATTTTTATTTATTTATTTATTCTTTTATTTATTTTCATGTATGCATTTGGTAGAGGATCTCACTACACAGCTCAGACTCACAGCGATCCTCCCATTTTCAGCCTTCCCAGTGCTGGGAGTACAGGCATGTGCCACCATGTCCAGACTCAGTAGCTGGCTCAGTGCTCCAGGGAAAGGGCCACCATGGTATGTGGGACCAGGGATCGGACCCTAGTCCCTGCACTTGTCAAAGCAGACGCTTAGTCCACTGAGCTATCTCACCAGCCCTACCACCCACATTTCAAAAATAAGGAAAAAAGCCAAATGGGGAAGCTGGATAGCATAGTAGAGTGAACGAACACCTAGCAGTGTAATTTCAGGACCACACTGAAGCTGCTTGAACCTGAGGAAAATAGTTTCATTGGGTCCTAGCTATGTGTGAGAAACACCTTTTGATAGTTCTGCGCATGATACAACCTATTACAATTCAAAGGCACTGAAACAGTAGAACTAGAAGGTCAGGTCTCATATGTGTTTTAGAAAACAAAACCAAGAAAGAGAAGAAAACTACAAAATTCTCATCCTTGGAACCAGAAGAGAAAGGAGACACTATGCAGAGTTTACGGTCCATAACAAGAGAATTAAACCATACGATGAGATTGATCCTGAGTAGAGATCAACTGGCACCTTGGTAACAATAATCATACGTGAATGTGAATGTGTTGGTTCACTTGTCATGGCTGCTGATAGAAATACATACAAAAGTATGGATGAGAGGTGGCAGAACAAATTTCCACAAATTGCAGAATTCCTGGTAATTTAGGAAATAATCAGCTGTTCTCCTTACTCACTTACACTTCTAAAAAGGACCAGTATACTCAGAGGGCTGGAATTTACACCAAACCACCTTAACCAACACACCAACTATATCAGTTACCATTACAAAGTAATAGCAGATATTTTCCTGAGAAGCACTGATTGACTAACTAGTCACTGCTCCATTTCATAAAATTATGCCCTGGAACTGTTAAACTTCATCCCCAAAGTTTGCTCTTGACATCTCTAAAGAGACCACCATTTTTTTTTTTTTTTGTACTAGGACTCAAACTCATGGCCTCATGCTTGCCAGGGAGGAACGATGCTGCTGAGCTGTCGTCCTAGCACAAGAGACCATATCTCGACTGGTGTATTTATACTCACCAAAGAAGAGCCATAAACATCCAATGACAATGTGGCAGAACTTGTTTGCTCTGAACATGAGCAGAGGCTTCGAAAAGCATTTGGAAGCCATGGTATAATGGTCACACAAACACAGAAGGGAGAAAAAACCATAGCAAATCCTCTGGGCTTGACTTGAAAATGACTGCATTCCGTTTACCCATGGTTTTCAAGGTGTAGTGATACACAGAGAAACACGAGTGTGGATATGTTGTATATTCCCTAATTTTACCTCTGATAAGGGGTGAGAACAGCGATAACCCAAGGGCAATGACTATAACCAGACCCAAGATTGCGAGGTTTTTTTTCCTCTAAATGAAATCAGAATACCTGATTGACGAAGTAGATGATCCCAAAACTGGACCAGAAGACATGATAAAACCAAAACACCAGTTTGGACCAGAAATCGTTTGGGCCAGCCAGAGAGCTCAGCAGACTAAAGCACCCGCTTAGGCAGGTGCACAGACCGGGGTTCCATCCCCGACATGCCGTGCCGGCCCTGCCCCAGGGGTGCACTGAGCCAGTGACAGAATGGGCGTAATGTTGTGTGCCTGTAATCCCAGTACTTGGGAGGCTGAAAAGAGGAGGATCACTATAAGTCCAATCTGTGTAGTGAGACCCTGTAGACCCTGTGCTAAATACATTTTAAAAAATCATAGAAGTGTTTAGAAAAATAAATAAATGATGATAAACTGTGCAGCTGTCCTCCAACTTAAGATTTGAAGCTGGAGGATCACGTGAGTCCAGGAGTTAGTGCCCAGCTTTGGGAACAAACTGAGAATCCATGAAAATAAAAGAACAGTGTCATGGTACCACGAAGGCCAGACTGAAGGGGTTCCCATTGGTTTAATTAAGTATAATCTAAGTTATAGTAATGAATTGTGTCCACTGTAATAAAATATGAGATTACAATCTATAATGATGTGAATAGATTGAAAGTTTGATAAAGAACAATATATAATTATAATATATAATTGTACATAATTTTAAAATACTTCCTTTAAGGGGCTAGGGAGATAACTGTGTCATAAGCACCTACCTGGCAAGCTCAAGGTCTTGAGTTCAATTCCTGGTACCACACACACACACACAAAAGATTGAGATAAAAAACATTTCATTTATAAATTGCTTATCAATTATAAATTGGTGTACCCTGCCAGAACATTAATAGTAACAAGACAATTTAAAACTGTGCACCACTTTGTAAGAAGCAATGAGCATCTTATGAAACGAATGTTGCTGTAACACCCCTGCCAGAGATACGTGAGGTACATCTAGTCATGAAATACTGAGAAGGTGCAAGTTAAAGGATAGTCTACAAAATAGTTTACCCTGTAGACCCTGTAGTGAGACCCTGTAGACCCTGTACTAAATACATTTTAAAAAATCGTAGAAGTGTCCAGCTTAACAACCAAGAAAGAGTAGACAGAGGCTTGAGACTGAGCTGACGCAGAGATTGTGGCCAATGCCACATTCTCACCAGGATCTTTTTGTCCTTATGCAGGTATTTGTCAAAGTTGAATGAATTTGTAGCATCAGGGATGGTTCAGTTACAATTTTAGTTTCCTTGTTTTGGTAGTTGGGTTGAGTGTATGTAAGAGAATGAACAAAAGCTTTGAACAAAAGTCATCCCAAAGTATTCAAGAATGCTAGAACACCAGGTTGTCAACAAATTCTATTTTCATGCAGAGAAATAAAGTTCTTTGATTTATATGTCTAGATCTTCTGCACATTTAGATTTCAAAAATTTCCTAAACATAAAAGATATATTTTAAAAATCAGTTATAGGGGCCGGGGAGTTAGCTCAGTAGAATAAGTGCTTGCCCGGCAAGCACAAGGGCCTGAGTTCAATCCCCGGTTCTGAAAAAAAAAAAAAAATCAGTTATAATTTTAAATAAAATAAAAGGGCTGCCTATTTGTATTGCCTAATTTAATGAATCAACTTCATTAGGACATATTACCCAGATAATTTGACAAATATTTTTTCAGCTGCTTCTGGTGTTTGAGAAGAAATTAATGCTTAAGTCAATACACTTTGAGTAAAGTAGATAAACA
This sequence comes from Octodon degus, assembly GCF_000260255.1. Classification (NCBI taxonomy): domain Eukaryota; kingdom Metazoa; phylum Chordata; class Mammalia; order Rodentia; family Octodontidae; genus Octodon; species Octodon degus. The sequence goes on from NW_004524632.1 coordinate 3,740,123, forward strand.
TGCATATGAGAGTGGTCATGTTCTAATCAGACTCAATCGCTCTTTCTCCATGTACATGTATATATAAAACAGGAGGGCTTGGCAGATAACTAGCTGTCTAAGCACCTGCCTGGCAAGTACAGGGGCATGCGCTCGATCACTGGTACCGCACACTGTGCTGGACCTGGAACCCTGGGCACACCATGCTGGCCCTGAAACCAGGCCTGGTGCTACACGCCTGTAATCCCAGACCTGGGGAGGTTGAGACAGGAGGATGACTACAACTCTAGGCTGCATGGTAAGACCCTGTGTCAAATAAATAAATAAATAAATAAATAAATAAAATGTTTTTCTGTGTCCTATTGATTTTGTTTCCCTGGCAAACCACAACTCATGCACTTGACTAATATTCTTCAAATTTCTAAACAAATATTACTGGGTGAGAATTTATGCTCTGTGTTTAATAAACTTTAAACGGTTCAGGAAAACACAGAACCCTAAAATTTGCATGTGAATGTTCTCATTTATTAAATATTGACTCCAGTTTTTCTAAATCTTTATGAGATCCAAACTAAACCCATCTCTGTGCTGGGATAGCCCATAGGAAGCCAGCTGGAAAGCTCCATAGTTACCACACAAGAACAACGTCGCTATCCTCGGTGCTACTCTCACTGAATGGTCAAAGACAAAAGCCAGCAAGCAGGGCCCAGACATCACTCGATTCCTTTATCCTGAGTAGCTCTGTCTTGTATGTTTTCTGTATCGGTTTCCTACATAAGCTCTCTTTTAACAGAAGTGTTTCAATGCTGAATTTTTATGAGATTGGAAAGTCATTGCACTAGAGAACCAACAGCAAACCATTGTGAGGTGACAAAGCAACATCACACGGACATTCTACACTAGTCTCTTGCCCAGCATCCATCTCACAGGCTCAGCTTTACATTCTGTCCCCATGAAATGCAGTGGTCCCACAGTAGAGCCATCTCCCACTACATTAAAAGAGCCTCGCCAATGAATTCAGCACATTTTTCTCCTGGGAAGTCTGGAGTCCTGTTGTTTTTTATGTGCTGAGCCTAAGTGAAAGAGCAAAAATGTGTGAATATTTATTGGGAATCTCAACAGTGCGGGGGGGGGGGTTGTATAGATTTTCTCTCTGTCTTTTCATTTTGATCCTTTCTTCATAGTCCTAGTCTTGTCTTTCATCAGTCACCAGTTGGATCTTTTTTCATATTATTTGTGTAAAAGAGTGATAACTAAGACTCTAGACAATTAAGGCCCAAGAAGTTTACTTGGTTTAGAGGAAGTTCTAAACTCTCATGCCAAGGACATGAGAACCCTGGCACACCATGCTAGCCCCGAAACCAGTCCTGGTGCCACACGCCTGTAATCCGTGATCTGCAAGGACACGATCTATGAGGACATGCTCCATGAAAGTGAGCATGAGAGTAGGACAGCCTCAGAGTCTTCAGGAGGCCACTGCTGGGCTACCACACCCAAAGGAAGTTGGTATGCAAGCTGGGACTCAGTATGTAAATTCCAACATGACAAATTTAGGAACCCAACTTCTAGGATGACTGCATCATAGGAACAATTTGTCCATATATGTCATGATACCAGAAAAACATGCTAAAACCATAAAACACAGGATTAAGTCATCACAAGTAAGTTAAAATGAGCCTGAGAACTCCAACCACCTGTGAGAGGGTGAAAGAAGGAATTTCAGTTCTAGAATGAAAATAGAATCTACTAAAGAAAAGAAGGCAATCTCTAGATGTAACAAATCCAAGAAGCAGGGGATACAGCCATGCTGTAGCCACGTGACGGGGAGTGAGACATAAGTGAGCAGTGAGAAGAGGGTCAGGCTCTGGGGAAATGTAAGGAAGTGGAAAGGCCTGCGGTCACGGCGTGGTCACTGGACAGATCCACGACTGGGCAGTGTGATTTTATCCAAACCCGGACATCACCAAGCAGCAATTTCCACCACCGATGCAAAGCCAATTCTGTGGCTCAGGGTCAACTCCGAGCTTGAAGATAAATGACAGAGATGAAAATGGGAGCCAAATCACCTCTGCTAACCATCCTCACTATTTTTAAACAAATATCGTTTCCTGGGCAACATGAGAAGCCCGTGAGACAAGGGTATCCCTTTGCCTTTCACCTCCTGGCACCTCTCACTGTGACCCACAGGGAGAACGTCCCCGTCTGTGCTCCTTCTCGAGCACTGGAAATCATCCATCATTTTTCTAGTTAATGTATTCAGTGGCTTTCAGTCAGTGTGCACTCCAGCTTTCCAGCCTGTCCTCAACCTACTCCTCCCTTTACACCCTGCATTTGGGTCCTGCAAAGCACCTCTAGTCCCTCATATGCCAAAAACAAGCCTGCAAATCTATTCTGAAAGTTCTGTTATGCAAGAAAGACCTTTCTGCTGGCTCCCTTTAAATCAAATGAACTTCACACTCACATTACCAGTGTGAGGACAAATTCAAATACAGTCATTATGCGACCCTCTTGCCTTCTCTTTAAAATGTTATGTATGGGGCTGTGGAGATTGCTCAGCAGTCTAAGCT
>NW_004524632.1:3744263-3759309 GCF_000260255.1 Octodon degus
TGCTTGAGCTGCAGAGTTTAATGAGACATTAATAGTTATGATACCTTTCACAACTACACAATGAGATTAAAAAAAAAAAATTTTGCTATGTTAAGGAAGTCTCACAGAAGCAATAAAGAGCATGAGAAAACCAAGATAGAGATTGGAGGCTGAGAGATGACCTAATGGAATTAAAGATGTTGGTATTGGGCAGGAGGAAAAAGTGGTCCAGCCATTGATCTTCAATAATATTTGAATGGAAGGTATCACTGGCAGCTAATGGCTAGAGGCCAGGAATGCTGCTGAGCAGTCTGCAGTGTACGAGGACAGCAGCCCTATCCCAAAGATCTGGCCTGCTCCATGTGAGAAAATGGCTGGCGTGGAGAAACCTGATGTAAGAGCCAGTCCCAACTATAAACTGAAAATGGCCATTTACGAACCAGTGAATGTAGAAAACCAAATTTTAAGCAGGAAGGCTGTATCACAAAATGAGAGTTTTATAAGAGCTGATACCATTCCTTTCAAGTCAAAGGTGAAAGGTTGCAAGAAATAGTACATAGAAGCAGTCACTTTCTTTTTTTCTCAGCAGCAGGGATCAAACTTGGGACCTTGTGCTTGCCAGGCAAGCACTTATGCCAGTGAGCTATCTCCCCAGCACCCCCGGCAATCACTTCTCCACTAGGTCTATATTGCACCCAAATGAATAATTTTTCCATGTTAGAAACAAAATGAATTCAAATACTGAGTCTTTTGAACGCAATATTGGTGTATATTCTTTCCTTAAAAGTCCACTCGCAATTGTGGGCAAAGAAAAGCATATCAAAACTAAATGTTCTCCACCAACAGAAAGGCTCAAGCCGTCAGGTATTTCTAGTATAAGATGTCAGTGGAGGGCAAACATCCCACCATCTCTAACGGAACCAGGCTGCTGACAAAGATGAGGCCCTCCGTCATTAGACCACTTGTAGATTTTTAGAATATTCGAGTAAGTGCTAAGTACTTTATTTTAAAAGCTGCACAAAATAATCACCTGGAGGGTCCTAAATGTGATGTCTTCCAAGGGAATCATAAGGGACTAAGGTGTTGTTCTTACTTTGTGTACAAGGTATGCTCTCTTAGAGACCCTTAACATACTTTTTTAAATTAATTTTGTTGAGAAACAAATAGGAATGGGACAGTTTCAAAAGAGGTTAGTAGGACAGTTGCAACCTTCAAGACATTGTACATTGTTGTCTTCATAGTTGTTATTCATAGTCCAAGATGCAGACATGAGATCCCGTCCCAATGCTATTAGTTTTTTTTTTTCCATGTTAAGTAGATTATATTCTTTCACAAAAGGTTTTACAAACTTAAAAAAAAAATTACATGTTTCATTTCAATCTCTTCCAGACAGGAAACTATTAAGCAATTAACATTACTAGTGCTATTAAAAAATGTTTTAAACAAGAAATAGATGCCATTAAATAAGCAACTTCATTTCTAATGAATTAGCACACTTCTATTATTTTATGCAGTTCCATTTATTTTGAAAAATATAAAATAAATATTATTTGAAAACTAATCTTTTCAGTTGACTGTCCCCAAAAATTTTGGCACTTTAGTTTTCTGAAATTTCTTTTTTTAAAATTAATTTTATTGAGAAACAAATAGCGGTGAGACAGTTTCAAAACTCATTAATAGGACACTTTCAATAATTAATACATTGCAAATTGTTGTCTTCATAGTGGTTATTCATAGTACAAATGCAGACAGGATATCCTGTCCCAACACTATTAGTACAAATCTTTTTTCTCACTGAATTAAGAGAAAGTGGCTGTATATCTATCCTAACTATTTTGTATATACAGATACAAAATGGTCCTTCATTTATATCCCCTTTTTTGGTTTAATTCTGCCAGAGATGGGTATTCCATTGCCATTTAAATATTGTATCTTGGTCTTAATCATCCAGCAGAAAAGTAGAAAAATGAAGTATCAAAAGTAAAGCCATATTCATATGCTGAGCTGTAAAAGGTTTAAGTCAACAACTTCTGATGTTGCCTCTCTTATGGATAACCAGCTACTACTATGGACTACTGGACTATATTGGATTGTTTTGCTGAACATACTTCGTTTTAATGTTAGGTAGATCTTGGTTTATCCTTTAAGTTCCAATCTGGAATTCCCTGTAGGGATATTTGAAATTCCACTAGCTAGTTTGAGAAGTCAGAGTACAAAATTAGTCGTCTGTGCTTCTCCCATTTTCTTAGTATCAAAGGAAGCAGCTTGTAAAGAAGACCAAGAGTTAGATGCCTCCTCCCTTGGTAAATCAACTGCCTAATCTTATGCTGGAAACACAATCCCCTTGTGTGTGGCTCTATTATAATTCCTTTGTCTTTTATGTGTGAGAACATCTTTCTACTTGAACAAAATCACAGTATTAGCCAGTGGGCTTTTCCTATTTCTTTGTCTTGTGTGATTGTGATTTCCCTTTGGATCATTTTTGGTCTGTCAGGGTAACCAGCAGTGAAGAACACAAGTCAGATGCTCCTCAGAGAGAAGTCTGAGGAGACTTGTGGAGCTCAAAGCAAAACCGTTTGCATTTTCAGTCTCCTTTTCTCAGTGCTGCAGAAAATTAGAAGTACCTGAAAAGAAATGGCTACCTTATTACTGCTAAAGACCTTTGTTCTATAAGAAAAACATTCTTATCTATGGGAAAGTAACGTTTTCTATGTAAAGACCTGAGAATAGGCTAATAGTTTACAGTGTTATTATATAGACTATGACGTTAATTTATTTCATACAAGTTGTGAAGCTGTGAAAAAACTACAGCAAAAGTTAATATATTAGAAAGCAAATAAAAAATAATAATATTTGAATTGTTCCTCTGTGACAACAGAGCAAAAATAGACACAGCACCTGATTTTATGGGATTTTCATTCCAAATACAGCAACAGTGACAAATAGGTGATTGATAAACAAATCCGTGAATGAAGGTATTAATAAGTCTATGATGATATGTGCTGTGGGGGGAAAATAAAACAGGAAAAGAGAAACAGAAGAGAAGACATCCTTTCTTTTCCGATAAGTCAACAAGTCAAGGAAATAGCAAGTTTCACTAGTAGATGTGAAAAGAGCATTTCAAGGAGAAGAAGCCAAAATGTAAAGACCCCCAACGGGGGGTATGTCATTGGGCTTCCAATCAACAGAGAGTTCATAGTGACTGGAATGGAGTATGGGGTAGGTGGGTGGATGAGAGGGAGGGTAGATGAGGTGAGAAGAGTGCTTGAGACCATGTGAGCTCAAAACAATGGGGAAAGGGCATTTTTAGGTTGAAAAGTACCAAAGCGCCTCAACCCCAACATGAGGAGCAGAACCAGCAAAAGGAGGCTAACATAGTTTTCTTCTACACCAATAACAGTTAGCATGGTCAATCCGATCGAGTTGTTTTAAGCCACTTATGCGAGTGAAGGGTTGCCTGAGAATATCTCTCTTCTCTTCACTAATTTGCTGGGGCACTGAGAGGCTGCTCTTTCTAAAATCTTCCCTCCACGTGTATCTTTCAGAAGACAAGCATCCTTGGCCTCATGAGCCAAGTAAGTGGGACTCTTGGATAAGCCAACATCTCCCGGGCACCTTTCCTGGGCAGAATAGCTCTGTCTTTCCATCCTAACACATGGGCATTTTCGGAGAAAGAGTGGAGGCAGAAAGTATAATGACCCGTGTTATTTTTGGAGACTCTATTATTTATCATTTCTTAGCTTGCCTCTGCTGACAGATGTGACAGGTAAATGGTAGCTTTGACAGGGTCCTTGGGATGCTGAGAAATGACTTAAAAGCAATGAGGGGGCCATGAGCTCTCCTCTTAGGCTAGACTTATTGCCAACATATGGTATCCAAAGGTACCCGAGTCCCTTTATGACAGCTGCAAGAATTCTGCAGCAGGACATACTGGACTTTACTGGCATAAAATAATGATGCTAACCATGCCAGGGTTTCTACTTAGAGATGCACTGGCAGCAGGAGAGGAGGCCCACAGTTAGTGCCTGCATGGCTCACTTTGGAAAACTTGGGTACTTTTACCCTGGCATTAGTTAGGGGGTAATATGTCCTCTTACTCAGGACAAAGTGAGCCAGAGAATAGATACCCTCTCATTCTCACCTTGGTATCCAGCTCAAAAACTCTGCTTCCAAATCACAGCTGGAAACATAATAAGAGGTTCAAAGAAAGAAAAAGCCTCCAGATGCCTCACTCTAGAAATCGGTATCACCATGTTACTCTGATGCAGGGCTTTGTCATTTACAAAGGGTAGGTGACATGGTATTTTCTGTATACTTAATATTAGTTTTTATTCATCTGATTATCCCAACCAGTCAATATCTATGGACCAGTGAACTTTACCATTTTAAGGTTGAAAGAAAATCATATAATCCAGGAAGACAAAAGGAAACAGGAAGTCTTGTGACACTATGTGTACTTCCCCAGAAGATGAAAATTGAAAGAATTCTTATTTCCACCTTGTATATAAAATTTATCTGGAGTGTTTTAATTTAATGCTGAGCACAGAATATGCTGGAAAGATTGTCTAGCAACAGCCTTCCCTGACTGTGAGCAAATGTAATAGACACACACAGATGCAGGGTCTCTCCCTTTTAAAGGAGAATTTGCTGGCCAAGCATGGGAAATTCAGTCACCAGAGAGCTTCCAGCTGCCTGCTACTCAGGAATCCACTTTACCTGCTAACAGCATAACTCTGATGCGTCACCCATGAGGCAAGTGAGTGAAGCAGAGCTATCAGGGCCCAGTAAGTTGGATTATTGCTGCAAAACTGTAACAGTCTACGCTGAGGGCCCCGCTGGATTGTCTTGGCCTTCTGGTATCACAGTCTGACTTCTCCCTCTACTGGACCCTGATTCTGCTTTCCTAGATGGGGATTTATAAGAGCCATCTTAAACCCCAGATCGCAGGATCTGTTCCTGGTGGACTCAATTTATGAGAGCTGTACCATAAGTGATCCAGGAAAACAGGTGATTAAAATGGGACTTCACAGCCACATCACTCAGGCCAGCTTAACAAGGAGAATCTCCCCACTGGAAGCAGGCGAATCACAGCCAGCCTCTGGCCCCCAGCGGCAGCCTGCTTGTTCAAGTATGCATCAGATTGAATTGTAAAGGTGGATTGGGAACAGGGAGTAGCTGGCTGGCATTTGAAGAAAGATGGGGAAATTAAAAGCCATAAGAATAGTATCGAATGCTATTGCTACACGTGATTGATGTGCTGCAGAAAGATAATGGCAAGGTCAGGACACGTAACAGGCAATGGAATGACAGAGAAAATGCCAGAGGGTCTCTGTTTTGTATCTGACTAATTTCTTGTCTCCGGCAATAGAAGAACTCTAAGCTTAGGGTTTAATGAGGCTAGCATCTGAACATCAAAGAAAACTAAGCTGCTAATGCAATCGGATCTGTTAGGTCAAGCTCTTTTTAAAAAAATCAATCATTTACTTATTTGTTAGGTACAGGGTCTCTCTACACAACTCAGGCTCCAAGAGATTCTCCTGTCTCAGCATCTCCAGCACTGGGATTATAAGCAGGAGCCACCAGGCTCAGTATTAGTGACTGGAAGGGCACACCTGGAGTTCTGGGGCCAGCACAGCATGCAGTACTGGGGATCAAACCCAAGTCCTTGCACCTGCCAGGCAGGTTCTTAGACCACTGAGTTATTTCCCAGCCTGTGTTAGGTCAAGTTCTGTACCTACATTAGAAGAACTTAAATGTACTGGTATTTGCAAATAACTCTAAAATGTTTGCTTGAAAATATCATCCATATCTTCAGTGTTCACAGAAGTGATTCAGTTTTCCTAATTAAGAGGAGGCTCTGTCTACCCAAGGAAGCACATTGTTCTGGGTTTGCCCCCAACCATGCCTGCTGGAGAGTTAAATCACAATTTAACCCAACCAGAAATACAATAAGTCAAATATAGAATGAAAGAGACCCTAAGGCTAAAGCCTCCAAGACCAGGTTGACAAATAGGGATGGAACTGGATCTTCATGTTGCATAAACAAAGGGTCTAGGACACATTTTGATGAGGCAGAGTAAACTGATTTGAACTCACTCGCCTGAGACACAGGATTTGACAGATGGTGGCATCCCAGCTGACAGCATAATGTGCCAGGACATTTCAAGATTTTGTGGACACAAGCTCTAAGTTGACAGTTTGAACACGTAGACACAAACATCTTTGGGGCCCCAAATTGAAAGAAATTCACATGGTTAATACTGGTAATCCTAAATAAGATCCAGATCATAGTGGTCACCTTACTCATTTATAAATGGAAAAATGAAATAAGTATCATTGGCAATTAGTATATCCCCCGCAGTGATCCTGCAAGGTACCCCTAAGGTAGAGAAAAACAGTAGCTGAAAACCAGAACCCAGGGAGCAGGGGACAGTGAAGAATAGCGTCACCATTGGAGAGCTTAGAAGGGCAGAAGTGATGGTCCCTATTATTTTCCCACTAAAGTCTCTAGTGTGGACTCTGCAAAAACCAGATCAGACATCAGTGATGATCACAGATTTCCACAAACGCAACCATACCAGGCCTCCAGTCACTGCTACAATTCCACTGCAGTATCTGCTGGAGCGGAAAATGTCTCCTTATTTGTTAGTTGCTGGAGAAGGGAGACTAAATATTAGGTAGCCAAAAGAATGTAAAGCCTCAGGTAGCAGCTTCAGCCTGTAACTCACCGGGGCTTCTTAAATAACTATGTTCATAAATCCCATGAAAGAGGTAGAAAAGATTTTTTTTAAATCTTTCCTCTTTTTAGACTAAGACAAAATGTCATAATTCAGGACTTCTGATTACATGTGCATGTTTTCTTTTATAACCTGAAAGACAAAGTAAGGTTTAAAGCACATAGGCATACGCTCTACCATACAGGAGCGCAGAGGTGACCAACAAACCATTTTAACATCGTGACAAATAGCTAGAATTTTCTGCAAAAGCTGGCAGTGTTTTAGAAGACATTTTTTGACAATATTTAATGATGTTGTTTAAAATAATGAAGTATTATTAGACTCTAACTTTTGGTAATAAGATATAAGGTTTGGAAGTTTTTCATTTAATTGCCTCTACAGGCTATAATAATCAGTTCTTTGTAAACTTACAAATAAATCATTTTGGCCACCAATTAATAGAGGATGGATAAATGAATACAATCCATTTTGCTGTATTTACATAATGCATTTCTCCATTCAAAATGAAAGTTTTAGTTGCTAATATTTGCTGCTACAAAAAATTGTTATTAGACTATGCACTATAGCCTTCAGCTTAAAATTAATTTTATAAAAGAAAACTTGAGAAAACATGGTCTAGACACAGGCTCAAGACAAAAGTGACAATGTGTGACAAAGATGACATTTCAAGTTACTGTGGGGAAAGACATCTTATTCAGTATTTCATACTACAGCAAATAGCCACTTAGAAAAAAAATATAAAGTTATATAACATGCCATAGAGCAAAGTTACATGGTCAATAATTATTTAAACATAAAATGTGTATCTACTTCCTTTTATTTTCTGTCTTTCAGGGAAGGGTCTACATGGTGCTCAGGGTCTCACTACCACATTGGACTCATACAGATCCACCTGTTTACAGCCTCCCAAAAGTTAGGATTACAGGCGCGCACCATGCCCAGTCTCAATCACCATCTCAGTGTGCACTGGGGGCAGGGCCGGCACGGCAGGCCTGGGGATGGAACCCCCAGCCCCTGCACCTGCTTGCAGGTGCATTAATCCGCTGAGCTATTTGGCAGGCTGTCTACTTCCATAATTAAAAGCTTTGATCATATCATTTATTAATTCAGAAAGCATTAAACTAGATCTGTAACATTGTCCTAAATACAAGAGACTGAAATTCGTATGTGAACTTTGGCCCTTCCATGTTTAGAATCAAGTGGAAAAGAAAGCAATTGAAAACAATAACACTATGCACACAACAACAGAAAAACAAATGAAAGATTAACTAATTTAAAACACAAAGGACCCACACATAAAAGGGGATCTGATCTATGAATTTCATTGCAAACAATGGAGCAGGGCGTTACTCACCACACACAACATTGGAACTACTGCGTATCTTTCAGAAAAAAAAAGTTAGCTTTGGTCCCTACTTTGATTTTAAAATCAATTTAAAAATTAATTTAAACTAGATTTTATTTCTAAAAAGACTAAAAGAAAAACAAGAGGGACAAGAACAAAAATTTAAGGTTCCTGGAAAACAAGCAGTAATATGCAATCATATGTCCAGTTTTACATACCTGTATCGGTTAATCTGAGCCACAGATTTAATGATAAAAACAGATAACATATCAATCATTGTTAACCAGCTATTCTTGTTCTGAAAATCTATAACATAAGTATTGCTGGATATTACCACTTCTGTCACTGTATCTGATTTTTGTTCTTGCTTTTGTCTTTTACTTTTCAAAATGAAATAATAAAATTAAATTTAATTTAAAAAACTAGATTTTAGATGTATATGATAGCTAAAAATATGAAACTTCTATAGAAAAATTTAAAAAATCATGAATTTGATTTTTTTTTTTTTTTTTTTTTTTTGCGGAGCTGGGCATTGAACTCAGGCCCTTGCACTTGCCAGGCAAGCACTTATTCAACTGAGCTATCTCCCTAGCTCCGAATTTGATGTTATTAACAAGTTGTCAAGGAAACACCAAAAACATAAAATAAATAAATAGAATAAAATACACTAGTACTTCATTTCACAAACTTAATTTTTCCACCATTGCTTGCAAACTGAATTGGTCACAAACTAAATCAAATTTCTCCATCAGGTCAACATTACACCCCACTCCTGGTTCTGATTTAGCTTGAGATATCACTTATATTGAAAAACAGAAAATTTAAAAACCCTTCCCACTAAAAAGAAAATCTCAGGAGCATGGAAAAGCAAACTTCCTATCACAAAAAAATACATGTGAATGACATATACTTGTTAAAAACACGGATCTCTAGAACTTTTCTAAAATTGTTGCATAAACACAAGCAACAACTTGTCTTTTGTCATTTATAAATGACAAAAAGCTCATACAGAAACTTTAAAAAATATATCTGCAAAGTATTAATGTGTCTCAAAGAATTAGAAAAGTTTCCTAACCTCATTAGCCAACAAAGAAAACGAATTAAAACTGAAAGAGGCCAACACCACCGGTTCTGCTGCAGAGTGCAAACTGGTACAATTGCAGGAAACTGTTTCAGGAATCTACATTACTGCCAAATATGCCTTCTCATGATTCACTTTTAGTAAGTGAGCTTTACATATACCCCTGAAGCATGTAGGAGTGTGTGCATAATAGCTTTATTCATAAAAGCACCAAACTGGAAACAAGCCAACAACAAAATTGATGAAGCAGTGGAGTGTATTCATACTATGCAATAGCACAGAGCACTCAATAAAAATTCAGCTTTACATCAAAACATGCATAAATATTACACCTATGATAATGAGTAAAAGGCCCCAAAGTGTAGTCTGAAATTTAAGAAAAAATCAATAACAATATAAGTAAGACTATCGATTATCTGAGAGGAGCAGTTACAGAATGCCTTGGACTTAGAAGTGGCTAAAATGTATGAAATGTGCTCAGTCCTTTGAAGGGAAATACAAAATGCTCTAAGAGCATAGAATAAAGGAAAATAATCCAGTATGGGGAATCAGAGCAGCCATTGCTGATAAGAAAGTTTGAGTTGATACATGACCAGCAGTGAAAATCTAACTAGGTAAAGAGCATTCCAGATAAAAAGAGGCAGAATGAAAGAACTCAGAGAAGGTGCCTGTGGCTGGAGCAGACAGAATAGGTAAGAAATAAGCATAAGATGGTGTGAGATGGAGCTGGAGAAGCGGGCAGAGGCAGAGAACGCAAAGTTTTGAGGCCATGTTGAGCACACACAAAAGCATTGAAAGGCACCGAAGGCATGGGAAGAGAGCACATGGTGTGCAGGATTGAGTTATAAAAGATCATCCTGACTGTGTAATAAAGAGTTAGAAAGGCAGAACCCAGAATAAAGGTAAGCAAAGCAGCGGGGGATCTGTGTTACTCATACCGTGATAGGAACCAGCACCATGGACAGCAGAGGGAGCACCAGTAGCCGGAAGCCAACGCAGACCTCTTAGCAGCCAGTTGAGACCTCTGAGCAAGTTTCTTTAAAAAAACAAAAAAGTACAAAGTAGTGTTAAAACACTAAAATTACAAATTATACAGAATTTCGCTAAAAAAAAATATGAATTTCACAATTTTGTTATGTTGCACAGTGTCATCTCGGTTAAGTTTTCAGAAAGCTGTTGAGCAATTCATTACATACACCAATGTAAATCATACCAACTGATAGGATATGATTTAACATGTAAGATGTAAATCATATTGATCAAGTTAAATCATATGAACTTCCAATAAGTACATTTTATTCTGAATGTAATGTAAACGTGTGCTGTTGAAAAACTCCCAAAGTCAAATGCAATGATTTCAGCTTGATATTTTTTAATTGGCCACACTTGAAGAATTTATGATACATAAGTTAACAAATAATATGATAGAGTTTTTTGCCTTTATATGTTTAGACAACTCCTTAAAAATATTTATTAAGCTATCACTGGGTAGGAGACTTAATAGATATCAAGAGGAAGGAAGTTGAAGGGCCGGGAAGATGGCTCAGTGGAATAAGCGCTTCTCTGGCAAGCGCAAGAGCCTGGGTTCAATTCCTGGCTTCAAACAAAGAAAAAAAAAAAAGGAATGGATTTGAAACATATCTGAGAAATAAATTCAATAAAAATTGATAAAAAATTATACAAGCAAGGCAAGGAGAAGTACCAATGATATTACCGGTGTTATGATTTGTGTATAGGTGTAAAGCCTCACACAGTCATGGGGCAACTTCTGGAGCTTGTGATTGATTATTGTGGGTGTAAGTGCTGCACCTGCCCTAGGCAGGTAGTTTGCATCACAATATAAGGAGGGGAGAGGGGCTAGCCAGCTGTGGCCACTCCTTTTGCTGTCTGCTCTTTGCCCCCACCATGAACATCTGCCCTCTGCCATATGTCACACTGCTCTGGAGCCAGCTGAGTATGGACTGAAACCTCCAGTAACTATGAGTTAATTAACCTTTCCTTTCCTAATTCTAAGTGTCAGGTGTTTGTCCAAGCAATGAGAGAAGAGTAACTAAGACAACCAGCTTTCCAGTTTTTCAAACAATGATGGCTCCTTCAGCAGGAGAAGAAATCTAAAAGAGGACAAGGTTTTGAATGAAAAGGTGGTAAATTTTAGTGTTGCACTTTACATGTGATGACTTTTGAATAATTCATGTAGCTATGCTGAAAGTTTAATATATACTTATGCTAATACATTATGAAATAATAGTCAATGTGCATGTAGTTATAGACATAAGATAATGTACATTTTGCACATAACTCAAGTTTAGAGGGGAAACCAGCACTAAATCATAAATTTGACCATTTCCAGTACGTAGAAGGCACTGATTTCCAGACGCTACGGGATATGCTAAGCAGTTCACCATCACACTACCACAATTTTTGTTGAGGTTGCACTGCTGAACACTAGAGTATCTTTCAGAAAAGAATTCTAAAGTGTTGGAATGTAAAGACATTTCCAGTCTCTACTTTGATGTGTAGACATATAAGACCAGTGCTCCCATTCTTACAAGAAAAAAGCTCAGAAAGGTTTCAAGTTCATGCACTTATTTTATCTCATAAAAAAACTTAAGCTGCTAAAAAAAAAATTGAAATCTAGAGAGTGTCAAAACCAAATATTTTGTTACCTGTGACAAACGCAGTCAGATAATACTAAGAATTGAGCTAAAAAGTTGGAAGAACTAGTAGAGACCAAGAGGGTGGCATGAGCGTGAAGCCTCAGGGAGTTTTACTCTGCAAACCTTGTCATGATCTTAGAAGAAGGAGTGGGGAATACAAACAAAAAGCTTCCCTCACACAGACTTCAAGAGCACAGCAGCAGCCACTGCTGAAAAGACGCAAAATATCCCAGGACTCTCCCCTATTCAGTTTAAAGAATAAGTGAAAACTCATTATATCTTGTAATAGGTACAGAAGTAAAACCTCTATAATACCTGGGAGGTGGTTGCTTGTTGGTGCAGAGATATGGAGGGGAATGTCTTCAATACATGTGAGAGCCACAGCTCAGAGACACATTAACTCCCTAAGACCAAAGGTTAATCAGTAAAAGAGACCAGTCACTCACTTCAATGAAACAGCTAGTGAGTGTTCAGTTAGTGGAACAGTGAAATATTTCTATTTTTCAAGAGACAAATGTTCACAGAGATACACAAAGAAGACAAGAAAATCTAAGAATGAAGTAGAAATGAAGAGAAGAGACCATCGGGCAGCCAGCCCTTTCTCCAAGGCAGGATGTTGCTAGAGAATTTGAAGTCTTTGGAGTACCAAGAATGAACACACCAACCAAAGATTAAACTTTGGCCAAATCTAGGCTAGATTAACACATACCCAACACTAAGGACAAAGAGGAGAAGAGGTGTATTCGTTTTTGAACATAAAATCTATTGATTTCAATTTTTATTGACCCATACAAGATGTATGGCTTTCAATGAAAATATTTCAAAGCAAATGAATTCAGTACACTTGGCAGAAACAGAACAATCAAAACCCCAATCACAAACAACACAAATGTTGGAATTATTTAATGGAAGGATTTGATTTTTTTTTTCTATACCAGGGATGGAATTTGGGACCTTGTGCTTCAGAAGGCTTAAATATACTGTAAACATTATGCTAAAAGTCTTTTTTGTGTGTGTGCTGGCTCAGCCCACCTTGCGGGCAGGGCTGGCACAGCATGTGGTGCCAGGAATTGAACTGCGGTTTCTGTGCTTTGCCTAAACCTGCCTAAGCAAGGGCTTTAGACCGCTGAGCTATCTCACTGGCTGTGTATTCTAAAAGCATTAATGGAAAAGAATGACAACATGAAAATCAGATAACCTCAGAAAGGAAACAGGCATCATAAGAAATGTTCTGTTAGGAAAGTTGGAAACAAAAAATACTCTTTATCAAAGTGATATATTTATTAATATACTTGTTAATATGCTGAAGAAAAAAGAAGTGAACTTGTGCATAGGGAAATACAAATTTTAAAAGTTGATACACCAAAAAATAAATTACAAACAGCATCCGGGACAAATGGAGCATCGTGAGATAATTAAATAATATCTTTGCAGAATCCCACAAGGTGAAGAGAGACCAAATGTGAATAAAAAATGGAACACAGAAAGATCAAGTGTTTTCCAATTAAAACAGATATCAAGCCTCTGAATGGGGAAATTCAGGAAACTCTTAGCAGATATTTAACCCCCCTCCCTGTCACAAAGAAACACATCACACTGTAGGTATTTTCCCAAAAGTACTGGAAGCATCATACCATAGTGATATGTGTGCACCCATTTTTATAGCAGCACAATTTGTCATAGCCAAATCTTTGAAGCAACCAAAATGCCCATCAACTGAGGAATGGATGAAAAAGATGTGGTAATTTTATACAATGGACTATTACTCAGCTACAAAGAAAGACAAACTCAAGGCCTTCATAAGTAAGTGGATGCAGCCAGAGGTTGTACACATAATTGAAATAAACTAGACCCACACGTGTAAATATCATATTGTCTCCCTAGTGTAAGAACCCTAGAAAAGAAATAAAACCCGAAAGGTGTAACAGATACAATAAAACAGAAAGAAATGGAATTTAAGGATTAAACTGCAAAGAAGAGAGAAAGAAAAAAAGATAGGAAAAAAAAGTAGGGGGAAAACATGCAAAAAACATATATATATATATATATATATATATATATATATATATATATATATAATATATATGATGCTGAGGTGATAGTACTAAGAATTTTCATCAATTTTTTAATAGCAGTTAATGTGTAGAAATTTCATCTTGACTAACTGTATGCTGATATCTGGAAACTAAGCAACTACCTTGAGGACAGCAATGTGTAATACAAAAACCATGCTTGAATGCCTGTCATCTTACTCTCCTACATGTGTGCCATTTCTAATGTCATATCAATTATTACTATTCTCTCTTTAAAATAATTTTTTAAAAGGTAATAAAAGAAAAAAGAGAGAGAGAAGAACAAAAATTTAAGATTTTTTGAAAGCAAGCGGCAATATTAAATTCCATGTCCCATCTTACATAACCATATCTGTTAATTCAAGTAATAGATTTGACAATAAAAATAGATAATAAATCAACCATTGTTAATCAACTATTCTTGTTTTGTAAATCTGTAGCATATGTACTGTGGTATGTCACCCTGTTTCTGTCTTTGTTTCTGATTTTTGTTCTTGAAAAAAATCTAATAGAATATGAAAAAAATAGATCATGAACTTCTAAAGACAAATGATAAAAGATATCTAGAAAATAAGATACATTACTTATTTTTTAAATAAAATTGCAACAAACATCAAAAAATCTGCAAATCAGAAGACAACCAAGTGACATCTTTAATTGCTAACAGAAAATAAAATTGTTAACCTGAAATTACTTGGGAAAATACTTTCAAAAATAAAATCAAAATAAACATTCTTAAACAAATCAAAGCTGAGAAAATCATTTGCCAGAAAATCTACTGTATAAGAAATGTTATAAGAAGTTCTTCCAGTAGAAAAAGGAATACCAGACAGAATCTTAGAAAAACTCAGGTCATGAAGAGCAAGTAAGGTGACAAAATTAAGCTATTTATTTTTCTTTTGAACTTCTGTTTTTAATTGCTTGTAAATATAATTAAATAAATACAAAGAAGAACAATGTATTTCACGTTTCTATGGTACATAAAAGTCAAGGTGATGTCAAGTAAGCATAATTGGGTAGGCAAAAGAAGGGGAAATGCACTTAGAATGGGCTTTTTCAATCCATTAAAATGGAATATTGGGCCAGGGAAATAGCTCAGTAGAATAAGCACTTGCCTGGCATGTGCAAGAGCCTGAGTTCAATCCCCGGTTTAAAAAAAAAAAGAAAAAAAAGAA
>NW_004524632.1:3759696-3761233 GCF_000260255.1 Octodon degus
ATAAATTAGTAAGGGACAATAGAAAAGAAAAATGGATTCATATGCCAATTAATAGTCACGCTAGCCAGAGGGCTAACACTTTTCCCATTTTCTACCAAACATTCTCAGTAAATGCTTGTGGATTAAGTAACTGTCCAAAGTGCTTCCAAAAAAGAAACACCTCGAGATTTGCTAAATCAAAGTACAAAGACTTTTTTCCAGGGTTGGAAAAGCAAAAAGCTTCCCCTGATAGGTATTCTATTAGTCAACTTCACATTCCTATAGAAAAATGCTGGGGGCAATAAGTTTACAAAGAGCGCATGTTTATTTGGCTCATAGTTCTGAAGATTCCAGTCCAAGATCAAAGTGGCCCTTTTCTCTGGCCCTCTGGTGAAGGTATCACTTTCCTAATGACCTAAGGAGCTCACACTAAACTCCAGCTCCTGAAGACTCACAGCTCTACTCAATAGGGCCACCCTGAGGACCAAGTGGGGGACAGCACATATGTATGAAAGCCAAATCTGTATAGATCTTACCAAGGTGCACATGCTGAGAATTGAAATGATTAAGTCCTTTTTTATTATTCCAAACACTAGGTCATATGGGTAGCTAACTCACACTTTGAAAAATCTGAACATTTCAATACTATCCAGAGAAATCTTTGGCATGATTCATATTAATCTCTCACTACATGCCGTGACCCCAAACCTTTGAAAATCAAACAACTATTTAACTTTTGATTTCCCTTCCTCTAGAATAAAAACCTAAGGGTTAAACAAATGATAAAGAGACTGTGCATTGCAGTACATTTGAAGATAAATCATCGGTCGACTTTTAGGAAGGAGGAAAGGAGAGAAACAATTAATTATTTTTTTTCTTCTGCAGAACAATTATGTGCATGAACTACAACCAAAAAATGAAGAAGTGCTGTATAATTTTAACATTTGACTGGCTTTTTCCAATCAATCTCATTGATGTTTTTTCCAAGTATAAAGAATAAAATCTTGGCTTCCGCAACTTAAAGAAAACATAAAATCTCACTCTATGCTTTTATAATTCTTTGTTATTATACTTTAATGCTGCCAATATAATTGATTCTCTTCTTTCTCTTCAACTTGCATGTTCGTTCTTGGCACTTGAATTACAGAATCATTTTTTTTCTGAAGCTGTGATGAATGAGGTGTGTTTATTCTCTAAATCTTTGCTTTATGTCCAAAGAATGTGCAGAGAGAAGAGCACTGACTGTTGCTTATCAGCGCTGGAGTCTTGGCTGATCACACTGTGAATACCTTACCACCTCTAATGCAAAGAAAAAGCAAGCAAGAACACTTACAAAACACTAAAGGAGAAAGTAAATTTTCTTTATTTTTCTTGTCTAGAAAATCCTAAATTGTAATCTGAGATACGGTTTGTAAATAAACATTTTAAGTGATTTCTCTTCAATGCTTATTAACCACTCCAACACCTCCTCAAAAAAACGCAAAACTCTGTGAAACCTGGAATTGTCCCAGGAGGTAAGTAATGTCATGAGCACGTGACACATTCTCCATGCTTTTTT
>NW_004524632.1:3761508-3763395 GCF_000260255.1 Octodon degus
TATTCTTTAACACCTGGCTGAATCTCAAAAACGGAGCCAATGTGCACCTTTTCACTCCACTGTAAAAACCAGAACATCATTCCTAATATGAGCCAACAAAAGCAAAAAAATCAAGAACCATAATGATTTGTAATACTTTTACTGGAATGTAATAGGGTATAATTTGAATAAACACAATGACAGGTAATTAAAAGGACTTTGTGCTATGGACTTGGCACTTTGCAAAAGTTGACTTCCACCTATTTGCTGCTAATATAATTTAAATCCTGTGTAGCAGGGAAACAGGAGGAAGTGTCAAGGCCAGAAACACATGGTTCTTTATTATTCAAGACAACAGCTTTAATATGTCACTATCTCCCGAGTTGAGATACTTCTAATATTTTAGGTTGGTATTGTACTGCGTCAATGATTTATCTTTCTTCCCTTAAACTTCTCATGTTTTCTTATTTGTCTTTTAATGCAATACAAGTACATATTAATAAAGTATTAAGAGCATTCTTCTTTTATGATAAAATAAAACAAAATTTCATAGGAAAATAATTACAGAATAACCATAGTTCACACACTGTGTACCATAATCTTAAAAGGATGGCAAAAATGTTATTCATAATACAAGTCATGGACAGAAAAAACCTATTGCACGAAAGAGAAACAGATACCAGCCCAAATTTTTCTTCTCAGTGAGCTATGAGAAAGTACTGAATAAACAAAACTGTATTGAAATATTTTTGAAACAATGTACAAATAATTTGGGGGATCATTTGAACTTCTCCTTACTTCCTATTAAGCTCTCCTCTATTTTCCTTTCTCTCTGAGCCTTTTCTTTCTCAGATAGAATTTCTCCTGTAAAAGTAATCATGTACTATAAGCTCATGTGTCTCAGTTATTTCACTTGACGTTTTATCTTCCAGTTCTATTTATTTGTCTATGAAAACCTCAAGTATCTTTTATGTATTTCTTTGAATGTGTCACTTTTAATGCTTTCTTTCTATGGATCAACTTAATACAAAGAGAACTTTCATTTCATTTCATCTCCACTAGGAAAGAACTGTGTGTATGTATGGGGGACGTTCTTTAAAATAAGTCTAGTATAGTCTCTGAATAAGGACCTTAAGACTTCATTTCAGATATTTTTGACTTATAGGCCCATCAACTTAAGATAGTGTTGTGGTATATTTCTACTAACTTCTTTAGTCTCTATCCCTTTATATGTTTGATTGAGTCTTGTTCAACTGTCCCTGTGGCCAAAGATATAAATTCACCTTTCCAACTCTATTTTTCATCTCCCTAATGCACCTACACTGAACTACCACTGGGACCAGCCTTCTGTGTCCACAGGCATTCATTCATTTACTACTTGTTCAATCATTAATCCCTTCAGTTAATAATTCATCAAATGTTTTTGGACTATCTAGTGAGCCATTCCCCTTCATGAGAATCACAAACATAAAATGTTGTATGATTAATAATTAACATTATTCTCTCAAACCCTTCATGGCCAACCAAAATAAACTATGGTGGAAATCACAACCAGTCCTAATATTCACTGTGAAGGAAGCATGTGATGACATTCTATTTTATTGATATGGGGAAACATTTGACACAGGTAGCATTTTTCCAAAAGTGAGATCTGTGACTTGCATTCTGAAGTCTCTTTTAAAGGTCTAACTTATCATGTGCATTTGGTTGGATAAAATTAATTGTTGCATCATTATAGGTTTATCATAATTTATTTGTAAATTCCATCTTTCACTTTTCTCTATGAAGTGGTAACGCTGTAATGATTTATCTACTTTTTATACTCATACGATAAATAGCTAGAAATAGATCAGCCAAGCCAAAGAAGCTTACAAAGTGTCTTTGGTACAATTTTCTAACATTTTTTTT
>NW_004524632.1:3764430-3778107 GCF_000260255.1 Octodon degus
GTTGCACTTGCCAGGGAAGCGCTTATTCTACTGAGCCATCTCCCTGGCTCCCCCATGCTTTATTTTTAAAATGACTCAATATTTCATTAGCTAGAGCCCCCACCATTTCTCTTTTGCCAAAATTTTCCTATTTATGCCACAGACTAATATAATTTCACCAAAATCTCCAAATTTTCTAATATTTTAATTGATATTGTCTTAAAATTATAAACTGAAAAATAGACATTATTGAGATAGTAGTTTTCTTACTCAAAGATGCTTGTTGAGTAATTTATAATTTTTATGCTTTCATTTTATCATTTTCTTCACAGGACAGCAATATATTTACAGAGGTTACCTCTCAATCATTCTGTTTCTGTTGTTATTGTGAAGAGAGAGATGTTTCTTTTTAGTGAGAATTTGTCCATCCTGTCATTAAATTTGTATTTGTACCAAAATTCAGGCTGAGAGGAAGATATCATTATTCTCTTATTATGAAAGTTTATTTGCATAAAGTTTTGAAACAAGCTCTACAAGGCTTAATACAACCACAGAAGTATCATTTCATGAAATAGGAAATACTGAGAAGGTATAGCTTGGGGGATGACCACGGAAGATTTCAAATATTCTATGTGAACAAATGAAGTGTAAGTAACCCCTTAGGTGACCTGGTAGAAGTGGCACCAGCTGTGTTGATCTAGGAAACTGGAGTCAGGTGAGATGTCAGAATTATAGACATAAAAATACAATTTTTTCAGAATAGATTGTATTTAAACATACTAGGCTGGCTGATGTTATGAAGGGAGTGGGTGTCTTAGAACAGAGAGGGAGAGCTCAGGTGGAATGCTGAGCAGTCTGAAAACATTAAGAATGAAAATGGAATGTACAAAATGGCCCAAGAAGAAGGACCTGGCAAAGCAGGAGGAAAAATAGAAAACACCCGTGAGGACACGTTTGATACATCAGCTCTGCTGCTGATGAGTTGCTAATGGTTTACCGTTAATGATTGATTTACCATTAATGATTTTTTTCCTCCATTAATTGTGGGTAATTTTTCATTACCTTCGTCTATACTGTGACCAACAATGATAACATACAATGGGGCTGGTAATGTGTTTTTGTGCTCCTTGTGAAGATGTCAGGAACATTCTATTTTTTACTATCTTAGTATATATTTGCATGCAAGTTACAACCATCATAAGGAAGAGCAAACGGTAAAACATAGCAACAAAAATAGTGACTTGGGTGACTTAAAATGTAGCTAATTTTTTTTAACCAGCAAAGGAGATCAATGACACACCCAAGCTTCAGGGTGCTTGAAGCATAATGAAAGCAAATAATAATAATAATAATCATCATCATCATCATCATCATCATCATCATCATATCATCACATGTGAAAAGGCGCCCCATTTCTATTGCTCACAGGAAGACTACACTGAAGAGTGGTAGAGAAAGGCATACTAAGAGTGCCACAGTTTAAAGACATGATTTTATACCACTGTAATTAATCTCAGTCTTTCTTAAGGGTAGCATAGCATCACAGGGGATATCTAAGCTGCTCTAATGTTATTCCTTACAGCTAAGACACATTTTTAATGGAAGAACCCAGCACAACAATGCCACTTTGTAAAAGCATCCCATAGGAGAAGAGCATGCTGCAGATGCAGCAACTGGTGCACTAATTTGTAAGGAAAATGTTTAACATTTCTTTTATTCATCACCAGTATATTGAATGCTTGCTTCATACCAGGCACTGTGTTGAGTATGGACACAGATGGGTATGTTACAGATAGGATGACCATCTGTAAGATTGTACGGATAGGACTCTACAATCAACACGGAGAATGACTGAGCTGAAGCACATTAATTGCTTGGTCTCCAACAAGAAGAAAAACTGAAATATTTAACTATATTTATTATCAATAAATTTCCTATGACATAGTATCGATTGACCCAGAGGGTTATATATTCAACACACTATGTGCTATCATTTCAGTGTAAATACACTGAACATAGCACAGACTGGAGTGCGAGTAGCTCAGTTTAAGAACGAGAAGTTG
This sequence comes from Octodon degus, assembly GCF_000260255.1. Lineage (NCBI taxonomy): Eukaryota > Metazoa > Chordata > Mammalia > Rodentia > Octodontidae > Octodon > Octodon degus. The sequence continues at coordinate 3,766,473 of NW_004524632.1, forward strand.
AGGCTAAGAAAACTTAATGTGAATTGCAGAAATGACACAGGTATTCCAATATCTCTAACTATTGTACCCATATGCTTGCCATTCAGACTTGCAAAGTTTTCACTGAGATGACTTTGTACCAATTCTCCTCCTCACGCCTGGGCAATAGAAGTCTAGAGAATCCAGTGGACAGATGACACATTAAGAACTTACTGGCTCATTTTCTGATCCCCAAACCCTCATAATGCACAACAGTCCACAAAAGAATTGTGAAGTAGAGAGTGCTGGGAATCTGGAGGCTCCATGGCCCCTTGGAGAGAACCCAACAACCCTTCCGTTTCTCAGCCAGTGCCTCTATACTCAGTAATTTTGCTTGGCTGTGTGGCACATAGAAAACTTATTCAACCCAAATACGTCTTCGAAGACTCACAAGAACTGAAGGCTGTTCTTCATTTCTCATTTTCCGGAGGTGACGTGCATGCTTTATTCAATAGAAACAGCTCTCCCTTGTCTCCTTACATCTGAGTGATATTTTCCTTCTGCATTTCAAAGAATTCTGAACACATGTTTAATACAAGAAATACATTTTAAAACTTTAGAGCTGGTTTGGAAGTTATACTATTTTAAGGACTGCAAAACTAAAACAGTTACATGGTGCAGTGGAAGGAGTGTATTTGTATTTACATGGCGTTTGGATTTAAATTCATTAACAATGCAATCTGGCACAAGTAGTGGCAATTTGAAGGATACAGCAAGTTTCTCATATATTTCGTGAGCGTGTATTGTGTGCAAATTCTAAGCTTACATGATAGAGGTGATGCAAACTGAAGAAGATACATTTGCTCACTCAACCTCCAGTTCAGCAAATCAGCCCACATGAAAAACAGCATGACAAATTAGCCAATCATAAATGAAGGAGGGCTCAACTAATGAAACAGAAACAAGAAAGAGAGGATGTTCTTACATAGTGACTCTTATGAAGGAATCATTATACTTGGTTTGTTGTGCTCAGCGACTTTCTGCAGCCATGCCGCACTTCCCCAGCCCACCGGACTGTAGCTCCTCCACCTCCCAGCCCACTCCTCAGTGCTGGGTGACAGGAGCATCATGGGAAACAACACAGCCCCAGGCAGAGTGGTGTACATGTGGCTGCAGATGCCCAGCTCCAAGTCACAGCTATGCCATTTACCACCTGTGCACCCCGGGGGATGTCACTCAACCTTACTGAGCCTTAATTATTTATGATGTAATGAAAATAATTAAAACACAAAACTGGTAAATGGACCTGGTGAATTAATACATGCAAAAACTTAACACACAGTGATACTGTCTCAAGAGTATGCATTTGAATTTCTTTTTTCTTACCAAGTGCACTTACAAAAGCTGTTGCATATTCGTACTTATTTCAGCAAGTTCTTTTGCTATTTCTCAAAAATATACTCTAGAGAGGTCTGATTTTATCTGTTTCCATGGCTAACTTGTCCACGTCACCATCATCTCTGAGAGCAGTACTATAATTTCATCCTCTCCTCTCACTGCCTTCACTTTGTCTCTTTACAAAGCCGTTCTCCATACAGCAGCCAAAGCATCTGCCTGACATAAAAGAGATGTTATACCTTTACGTAAATCAACCAGTCATTCACAGTTGTACCTAGGCTAAATTTTAAGTTTTTAATATGCTCAACAGGTCCTCTGTAGTCTGGATGGAGATCCTCTACTGATTCAGGATGAATCAGTCTATCAAAGTGAGCAAGTGGGCAATGGGCCAGCCAATCAGGCCAAGGTTGTGAGATTGTTTCAAGAAAGACTAAATGTCAATCATCTGACTAGGTGGGGAAGAAAGAGGTAAGCTCCTACATCCACTGGGTCAAACCTAAGTGTGAGCATAGTAGGTCAACAAGCAAACGTGAGAAAGAAGCTACTCAGACACATCTGTTTGACTTCAAGCTCAAGAATGAGACATTGCAGCCAGTGGATTAAAGCACCTGTTTAGGCAGATGCAGGAACCAGGGTTGATCCCTGGTGTGTCCTGCAGGCCTCACCCTTGGGACACACTGAGAAGGCAATTGAGACTGGGCATGGTGGCCTGCACCTGTAATCCCAGCACTTGGGAGGCTGAAAACAGGAAGATCACTGTGAGTCTGACCTGTGCAGTGAGGCCCTATAGACCCTGTACTAAACACATTTAAAAAAAAAAGAGTGAGACAGTAATTGTTAGACCTATGCTATAAATTTACATATTTTATCTGAACATCACCAGCTATAATTGTTGGCAACTTACACCAGTGTTCCAACAATACCACTATTAATCAACTATGTAAAAGAGGCAAGTAAAAATCTCTCTGTGTCTGAAAAAAAATGAACATGGTACTATGAAGACTGCAGATCTTTCAAATACAGAGGCCCAAAGAATTCTGTCAATAGCCAGACTCTGGAGGTGGAGAAGCAAGATGACTTCTGCACCTAACTCACCAATAGGTAGAGGTGGCACCCTCAATGCAATCTGTCCCCAGATTAGATCTTGTTCAGGAAGAGTCACCACCCAACCTGGAGCCTTAATTATTCTTCAGTAAATCCACCTGCTGCAGGTAATGGAAACCAAGTCTGATCCCTGTAGAATATTAGGTATTGGAGAAATGATAGAGCAGGCTACCTGCAGAAGATGGCACTGATGCAGTTTGTTGTAGGGGACCAGCAGAGCATTATGCAAGAATGAATGCTTGAGCTGGCCACCGAGACTGGGCGTGGTGGTGCACACCTGTAATCCCAGTGCTGGGGAAGCTGAAAATAGGAGGATCAGTGTGAGTCTGATCTACATAGTAAGACCCTGTACCAAATACATTGAAAAAAAATGAATAAATGCTAATAAAAAAGAGGTATCTGCCATAACTTGAGGTTTGATAAGTGAGCAAAAACCTGTTTTAAGAGATCTTAGATAGATAGATAGATAGATAGATAGATAGATAGATAGATAGATAGATATGGAGGTGGTGGTGGAGGTGGCAGTAGAGGTGGAGGTGGAGATGGAGATGGAGACAGACAGAGATAGAGACAGAGACAGAGACAGAGACAGAGACAGAGACAGAGACAGATGTTTGCACACCAGTCAATAAATGCACTGTTTTACTAAAAACCAACATGAGATCAAGTGAACTAGGAGTAAAAGGCATATCACAACTAGTATAGTATTTCAAATTCTCATCCATAAGCAATGCAAACATACCTACTCTGCCCTAAAGTCCAGTAAATACTTAGAAGTAGTGAGTCTGTAAAAAGTGAGAGTTGGAGCTCCTACCCTACTCCCTCAATTTCTAAGTTTATCAGAAGTCTAGCAAAGAATTATTCAAGAACTATTGTTTCTCTTTCTTTGCCCTTGATCTGTATCCCACCACCTTCTATCTCTACAGAGAAAAGTTGACAATGTTGGAAAAAGAAAACTGTGTTTGGGAGTTGGCCACTTATGTATTAAAGTGAAAGAAAAGGAAGCCTACATCCAACCTGTCGTATGCACAGACAGAAGTCAGAGTAGCCAGATAGCTCAGTGGACTGAAGTGCCTTTTTAGGCAGGCTCGTGGATCAGGTTTCTCTCCCTAGTGTGCCATACCGGCCCTGCCCCGGGGGCACACTGAGACAGCGATTGAGACTGGGCATGGTGGCTTTCACCTGTAACTAACCCCAGCACTTGGGATGCTGAAAAACAGGAAGGATCACTACAAGTCCCATCTGTGCAGTGAGACCCTGTAGACTCTGTACTAAATACATTAAAAAGAAAAAAAAAAACAGAGAAAGCGTGGCATCAGCACCATGGTCCTACAGAACTAGTGACCTTCCTTATAGTAACAGGCTGTGCCTGCTAGTAACAAACAAAACTCTCTGAGTAGAAACTCTATAGGCATTTGCTGTTTGATTCCAAACCCACAGAAAAAGTCCATGGTACACCTTGGTATACCTTGCTTGTAAAACTAAAGACCATAGTGTATAAAAATAAAGACCACAGTAGACCTGGCTTGTAAAAATAATAATGACATGAGATCTGAATTTTCTGTAAAACATATTAAAAGTCTTGTGCACCAAGCAAATTCATCTCAGAATTTTAAAATACGTAGCTGAATGTCTTTGCTCAGTTGTACAAGTTCTCCTGTCTAATCTGTCATTTCAGACGCTAATTTCTCTAACAACTTCTCCACCATCACTATAATGATAGCAACAGTTAATAAATATGCAACATTCACAACATGTGAGACATTTCACTGAACATTTTATATGATTTATCTCAATGAATGCAACAAGCCTATTAGCTAAGTACTATTTTTACTTTGACTTTAACAGATAAAAATAAGCCAGCCAAAATAACGAAGAATTTCCTCAAGGTTCCACAAATAATAAATGCCAATTTATACGTGACAACTAGTCTTTCTTAGGCCAGAACCTACACTCTCATCATTATACTCCAAATAAACCGCCTCGTCTCTTTGAAGATAATAATGCAATTTCTTAAATGTCTTATGAATTCATCACTTCCTTTACAATGGAAAAAAAAAAAAAAACCTCAGCACTTACAACTTCAAGGAGGAAATGTTTAACTTGGCTTACAAGTTCAGTGGGTTCAGTCCATGGTCAGTCAGCTCCAACCAGAAACCGGACGATGGAAACACTGAGCAGGAGAAATCTGCTTAGGAAACAGGTGGGGGACAGGATTTAGGGCCAAGAATATCCCCTTCCAAGGCATGCCCTAGGAAGCCTCCATTTCTGACCAAGCCACACATCTGAATGTTACAGTCTGGGGGGCCATTTTAGATCTAAGCCACCCATTCTGCCCCCTAGTCCGCTGAAGGCTTAGGTCCATCACATTATATAAAATGTAAAATATAAAATGATTCAGTCATGGCTCACATCAAAGCTATTCAAAGTGTTACTTATTATTTACTGATTATTTGACAGTATTTATTTAGTTTCTTTCTAAGCATCAGCAACATCTTAACAGATCCAGCATCACTAGTAAATCCAAGTCCACAGTCTCCTCTGAGACTGAACGTCAATTCTTATTTGGAAGCCCTCATAAAATGAAAAAGAGAGTTAAAAACTCTCAGCAAAGTGGCACACAGGAGATATTCCCATTCCAACATGGAACACATATTAACCCTGTACCACATGGGGAAGTTTAGATGAAATATGAGCTCTAAAGGACAAGGGTAGCCTTGCCTCTGTGGCCTAACTAGTTGCAACCTATATGACTATATGCTTTTGGGGCAAACTCCACTCACGGCTTACAGCTTTCCTCTAAGTTTAGGGCAACTCCTGTTTCCTGGGGTTTCACTACACCTTCAGCTTCACGTTCACAGATTTATACACTCCCCTTCATGGGCTTTGGGCAGAGTCTATGCATGTGTCACATATGTTTCCTGCCTTCAAAAGCCTTCTGCAATCTGTAGTGAAAGCCTCCATCATTCCATGACTTTTCCAATCTGTATGCCTAGAAAACCAGCAACACATACATGGCACCAAGTTAGGGTACAAGTTTAACCAGTAGCTGTGTTCCCTTGGGCCATGGCTTCAGTGGTTTATCAGTGCTTCATGGCTGAGCTCTGTGATACACTTCTCTTGGTAACCCTGACGAGGCAGACACCCCAGAGACTCTCTTCCCAACTAAAATATTTCTGATTTTGCACCCTGAGCCTTTGATGTTCCCTACACACCTTTTCTCTTGTCTCTGTACAAAATACTTAGCTTACTTTTTTTACTGCTAATCATTTTAACAACTGTTTTCCTTTCCCCAATCTTGCCCTTGCATATTCTCTAAGAAACCAGAAACTTTCAAATAACTCAGGTTTTCAAATTTGCTCTGGATTTTAATTGTAGATCTGTGTAAAAGCAGCTACCAGCCTTATCATATCCTAAATGTTGGGCTGCCTTGAAATTTCCTTCACTGGATTAATCTACCACCTCTTAGGACCTGAGAAAGGGTAGACAAATGTTCTGCCAGAGCAAAACACACAGAACATCTGGTCCAGTTTCTCGTACACTCTGTTTTTGACTGAAAAGTTCTGAGTTTGGCCTTTACTCTTCTCATTCCTGTCAGGGTTCCGGTCTTCCGAGTCCCATTGAGAAGAGTCCACTAGGCTCTGCTTCTAGCATTCTAAGTTCTCTGTAATAGTACCTCCAAATTTTTCACATTTTGTAAACCAGTTCCAAAAGCTTTTGAACCACTTGGTTATGTATACCCCCAGCAATGATCTCTAGCCTGATGCCAGTCTTTAGTTTTTTTGTTTGTTTGTTTGTTTGAGGGTTTTTGTCTTTTTTTTTTTAAATTTCCATCAAGTCTACAGGGTCTACGTGGTCTCATTGTGTAGATCAGACTCATAGAGATCCTCCTGTTTATAGCCTCCCAAGTTCTGGGATTACAGGTGTATGCCACCACACCTATTTTCAATTGCATGTCAGCGAGCACCAGGGGCAGGGCTGGCATGGTTTTTAGCATTAATCATTTTTCTTATCTTTGGAAAACAATACCTGACACCAGAAAATTAACAGAGGTGAGGTTTATTTTTGCACACAGTTTAGTGGCTTCAGTCATGGCTCACATCAAAGCTGTTCAAAGAGTTACTTATTATTTGACAGTTTTTATCTGTTCTGTCCTTTTCAGTTAATCATAATGTGCAAAAATAAATACATTTTTCTGGAATGTTTTATGACAAGATCTTGCCTGGTTGCCTGTGTGGACTGTGACAATCTGTGCCTCATCCAAGCCACACAAAATTCCACTCTCCTCTTCTCTGGTTTTGCATTCCTGTTATTGATTGCTTCTTCAGGTACAATTTGCTTCTAAACTCTCTGTTTTGGGCTTTTCCCTCCAAATCAATAGTCACATTTTTCCTTGACCATGATAAAACTCATTTGTACCAGTTTGGTACAAATGACATTTGTTCTCTCCCCACACTCACTGTGCCTAACTTGTCCTTTACCCCAGGGAAGGAAAAAAAGCTCACAGTGACCCGTTAGGATATTCTACCAGATTTTATTCTGAACTGTATACATTTCCTCTTGCTTCAGTAACTGGCCATAATATATGGAGATCCCACATAGCAAATGTCAAATCTCTGAAGACGCTGCCAGCATTTCAGGTCATTTTCAGTGTACAGTTAAGGCAAGCAAAACAGGCAGCCAATTACAGTGGGCCAATTATAGGTCCCTGGACAAGGATGGGCTGGAATCATGTTTATGACAGCATGAGGTAAAAGATTTAATGAGAAGCAAGAAAACCAGTCAGCGTTCTATTTCCTGGCTTTCCCTGGCTCAAGAGCTACTGCCTCACTCGTGTTTTCCATCCCTGAAAGGCAGGGCTTTTAATGGTCTGGCTGCCACTCCCCAGGGAAGAACCACTGAGGCAGACCTGAAGTCTGTTTTCCAGCTAATAAGGTCAGAACGTAAATGCCCAAACCTAAGTGGAATAATAATATATAGTTGCTCGGGGTGAGAGAATTCAATTCCCATAATTCACATCATTAAACAATAATAATAGTGCCAGCACCCTCTGGTCGAATAATATCTCTGATTCCTCAAAGAAGGTGAAAAGCAATAATTGGCAATAAGGGCTTTGGTTCCCACTACTAGATATTTACTCTGTATGGTGCTATTGGAAGCTTTGTCCAAAGCTCTACATGGGAGCGGCAGCCCCTGACTGATAGAGTTAATATATCTATTTGCTTCATTAAGCTAACATAATTTTTCTTTTAAAAATTCTGATTAATGAAAGAGCTAATTGATATTCCCTGCTGCGTCTGTCTCTGCTCATATGTTTTCTTTAAATGAATACGCACAATAGCCTGTGTTCACAGTACTGTGGCTATTGGTTCAACTAAGCGTAGGATTGCATACTTCTGTGCTTGGCGTATGTTCTTCTTGGATACACATTCCTGTTTTCTGAAAATGACAAGCTCCAAACTCTTTGACCATTCTTCAGGAGCCAAAATGACTGTAACCCCTCTGGGAATTCTTTTCTACTCAGATCTTCATGCAGACCCCATTGTTTCTTCCAGTTTAGACTTACACACAGTGATACTAAAATCTCCTCTTTCACAGTTTTACACAAACCTATTCATAGCCCCACATGACTACAGCTTCTTTGAGGTTCATCAGCCTCTGGTTCTGAGCATAGGAACCAAAGAACAGAGCACATACTGTATACTGCCAATTAGCAATATTTATCGCCATTTCTTCAAAATCTGTACTCTAGTAACATTGCCAAAACTAGAAGTAATCCACTAACAAAAGATGGTATCTTTACTACTCTACAAGGATGTAATATGAAAGATGTCTCCTTATTTTAGAATTGATATCAATGTAAAAGTGAGTCTCTCACCATATGGAAGTAGGGGGATAAATATTTTATATGCCAAAAAGAACAAAAACACAAGACACATATACTTCTTTCAGTATCCACTGAGCTATTGATTTGCAAGCATATCATATCATTACTCTAAAAAATAGATCATTGCTTTGAAAAGTTTGTATAGATCAGTGGAACCCCACACTCAAGGGCAGCACTAAGGCTGTTTGAGGTAGGCAAGAGATCACTTTGGGGAAGTTTCCATGTGGAGCAAAACTTCATGTTCACAATATAGCCTATTTGAGTTGACCAGACAAATTCATGTTAGGCCAAAAGTTAGAAACCCAAGTTACCAATGTATATTAACAACAACCCGGTATCTTTTTAGTGCCTGAAATGCTCACATTGCCTATCCTAGACAGGGGTCATTTCTTTCTTTCTTTCTTTCTTTCTTTCTTTCTTTCTTTCTTTCTTTCTTTCTTCTTTCTTTCTTTCCTTCTTTCTTTCTTTCTTTCTTTCTTATTTCTTCTTCCAATTTTACATGTGCATATCTGGTAATATGAATAACTGGTTAGAAGGCAATACTATGTACTGTACTACATACTATGAAATTCAGATTACTTTGTTAAGTGAAATTCTGTATTGCTTGTGATTTTTTCTGTTTTAATTCTAATTTGTACTCTCTTTAAAAAATGAAAGAAAAATTTGTTTAAGAAATTAAGGGATGTCCTATTTAAGGAAAATCCAAATAGTAGGACCTTTCCGGCACTTCAGATACACACACACACACACACACACACACACACACACACACACACACGTCTGTATTCATATCAGTGATGTTCATCTCTCTATTGTGTTTTTTGTTTATTTACTACAACCTGTGTATTAGTTATTTTAAAGCAGCTTAAGGCTTAGTATGTTAAAACAGCAAGCTTTTATTACTGAATCGCACAAATTTCTAGGTCCACTGGGTGGTTCTGCTGATCTAAGTAAGGCTCACGCAGTCCTGGCTGGGCTTCCTTTTATGTCTGGTTACTGGCAGGGTGGCTGAAGGCTGGCGTGTCCTTAATGATCTCACTCATGTCTAGTAACTGGCAGGCCGAGAACCAGGTGATACACAGAACTGAGCCATATGCCTGCCCTTCTCCAGCAGGCTAGCCTGGGCTGGCTCACACGGCTGGATCCCAAGACAAGCATGGGAAGCAAGCGAATGCGCTGAAGCTCAGGTTTAGAAGAGGCATGCAGCTAAAATGATTAATTGGGAAGCAATTAGTTGGAGGGGCATGCAGGAGCCTAGATTCCTGTAAGCAAAGCAAAACACAACTCAGTGTTTCAAACACAACATAAAACAAAGCTTCAGTCTAACCAATCGGAAGCTGTCAACTAAGCACTAATTAGGAACATTCCGCCTAGCTTTTGCAAATAAGGCCAGGGATCTACTTTAACCAAATAAATATTTTCTTTGTTCTGCTTCTGTTCTTCACCCTACAAAGTTCTGCCTCTTTCCTCTTTGACTTAGCTCCGAACGACTTGTGATCTGCAGCATCCGATTCACGGTGCCTTGTCTGCTCAAACTCTAAAAAATGTTAATGTGACTTGAATAATCTTTTAGTGATACAATGACTTCTGTTGCATTTTGTTAAGCAAAGGAAATGACAAATTCAGCTTAAATTCAAGGTCACTTATATTTTGAAGAAGAGACACCAAATCACACTGTGAACAGCGTGGATAGACTCTTGAACAGTGCTGGGTATATTTGCAATCTACTATAGTTTCTACCTCCTCTTGACATACTCTTTGTCTAGAAGTATTAATATTAAGCCAAGGTCAAGTTTTTTCCAGCCTGCTGTCCTCACTCCTACTATCCCTACGTAGTCTGGGACTATCAGATACATCCTGGTTATGGTGATTCATTCTTGCTCAGGAATATTGATTTATTGCTGACTCATGGTTAGCACTTTTGTGGTCACCATTAATGAGGGTAGATGGTGCATCTGGGCAGAGAAGAAAGATGACTTCCCCCAAAATGTTGGGGAAAGATCTAGCAAATGTGAATTAGTTACTCATTTTTAACTCTTTGGCTTCATGTGCTCCTATCTACTGAAACTTCGAATTATCAGGAGACAATGGCTGTTTCTTGCAAAATATTCTGCTGAAATTATTTTGTCAAAACTTTGGGGATTGGCCAAATAGCTCAGCAGGTTAAAGTGCCTACAAACAGGCACAAGGGCCAGGGTTCAATCCCTGGGCCTGCTGCACTGACCGCACCCTCCAGACACTGAGAGGGCAATTGAGACTGGGCATGGCGGAGGCTATAAACAGGTGGATCACCATGAGTCTGATCTAGTAGTGAGACCTTGAACACCCTGTAGACATTTCTCTAAAATCAAAAAAGAAAGAAAGAAACCTTTGTTGTCTGTAATAAGGGAGTTTGAGTCACTTTAACCAGATTTGTGACAGATACAAAGTAGAATGCCTGAAACTACAGACTCATTCAAATGCTAAACATGTCTGAAATGTCTGAAGCTTAAACCTGAGGGGGAAAGATAATCTGCTTTCATGGAGTTGACACCTGTGTGTTCGGACCCCACTTGCAAGCAAGAATACAAGCAATGTACTTTAACTTCATTTTTTTTTTCTTTTCTTGTTCTTTTACTTGTGGTACCAGGGATCAAACTCAGGATCTTCAGCTTGCCAGGCAAGCACTTATTCCACTGAGCTATCTCCCTGACCCTACTTTAACTTTCCTGCTGTTGTCTATTCTGCTTTCCAAGTTAATAGGTTTCTATTACTCTACAGATTAGTTTAAATTTTACTTAGAATCTCAATAGATCCAGATAACATTTTTTTTCAGTATCAGAGATTGAACTCAGGGTCTTGCGCTTGCTGGTCAAGCGCTTATTCTACTAAGCTATCTCCCCGACCCGTAATTTTAAATTCCTGTAATATACTACTTGTCAAGAACTGGTATACTTAGGATTTGAAGTGCAAAAATACACTCTGCAACACCACTGGTTGGAGGCTGAGGGAGACAGATGTCTTGCAGGTTACATCAACCTGCATTGAGTAGTACTACAGTTTACTGTGGAGAGAAAAATTCATGAGACATACTTCAGAATCAGAATGCGGTAATAATATAGAATTTTCTGCAACTTGGCAATTGAAGGAATCAAGCCTCAAGTCCAAAGGTTATTTTTTTCTCAACAGGTAATTGGAAATCAGTATATATATATATATATATGCAACTTGGCAATTGAAGGAATCAAGCCTCAAGTCCAAAGGTTATTTTTTTCTCAACAGGTAATTGGAAATCAGTATATATATATA
>NW_004524632.1:3778207-3784218 GCF_000260255.1 Octodon degus
TCCACAAAATCTTTGGTTCAAGTAGATTAAGGCTAAGACGATCTCCATGGTACGATGCCAAGGAAAGTGCACAAGTGGAAGAAAGGGGCTGTATTACTCAACCAATGTTTCACCTGTAGCCAGTTCTAATAATAGTACAAAACAGAATCACTGAAGGGAGGAAGTGGGGAGAGAGAGGCTGAAGGTATCACTTTTGAAAACTGCAGTTCTTCAGGAAAGAAAAGCACTATCTATGTGATCCCCTGGTGGATCCCTTCTACCCTACATGTTCTGATAAAGAAGATATTTTGGACCCTGAATATGAGGCACTGGTTTCAAGGGAGGCACTTATGAATTTACTGCAAGCAGAAGCTTCATACTAAAAGGAATGCCTTGTTAGCTGTAATGGTGCTGGAGTGCTCAAAGCCTGTGTCATGGACAATCTTCAAGGTCACACAAGAATAGAGGAAGAGCAGTCAGATGACATAGTCGTAAGTGATTTGACCAGAAAAGAAGAGCAGTCTACTGCCACCAAAATCACACTCTGCATTTGCATAGCATTTTAAGAAGTTTTCTGCAGAGTGTTCACAGCTTTCAGTTTATTTTATCTGAAACACCTTACCTTGTGCCCAGCTCAGACTAAGCTGTGTAAGATTCACAGCATTTTGTGCAGGAGGAAGCAAAGGTAAGGAGACAAAAAGCGCTTTGTTCAGTGTCACCTTAGTAATCAGAAACAAATCGGAAATAGAACATCTCCAGGTCTCTGCTTCATACAGTCATTATTATTTTAAGGTGCCTGTGAATTTGACAGACACGCTTGGTAATAACCCAACAGGGTGAGCTCCTAATTACTTCTAAGGGCAGGGACACCTGCATTCTTACTAGCTGGCCTGTCCTTCCCTCCGTTCAACTCCTGGTTAAGTTCAACCCTCTTCCCTCCTCATCAAAGCCAGTTAATAGATGGTGGGGCAATGGGACAGGAATTTGCCCTTAACATCTCTTGATTTATTATATCAAATTCTAAAATTAGCTTAGATTGACATTGAAAAAGCAAAGAAGAACAATCAATATTAAAGTTGGCCATCTGCTCTGATTTCTGTTCATGCTAAGCCTGGTGGTCATCAATAGATAATGGTGAGCACAAGCAGCCCTGTGGGGTAAACATAAGCCTTGGGGTTGCACAGACCCCATTCAATTTGGGAACATATCCACCTTCTCACCATGACCTTGAGCAAGTTATTCAACCTCTTCTAGCCTCCATTTGTTTAACTGAAAAATATGTATCATAACATAATCCATTTCATAAGATTCTTGGGAATATTAAATAATACACAATGGTAGATAGCCCTCCTCCTCCAAAAAATAACAATTATTACTTCCTGGATGAAAAGTCAGTTGCAAAAATATGCAAGATAATATACAGGATAACATAGTATCTTAGTTCAAGCTGTTAAAAAGTAAAACAAAGTAGACAGCCTATAAAAATAAAAATGTAATCCTTTAGGGTTCTGTCATCTGGAAGTCTAAGGTCAGCATGTCCATGTGGCTTGGTGAGAGCCATCTTCCCATTCGCTGACCTCCGTCTTCTCATTGTGTCCTCAAGTGGGAGGAAGAAGTGAAAAAGTTCTCTGAGGTCATTTTTGCAAAGGCATTTTTCACTTAAAAGAGTTCTATTTCTATGACCTAATTATTTCCCAGAAGGCCCATTGCCTGATACCGACACAGGTTCAGTTAGGATTTGAACATACATATTTTAGAGAAACAAAAGCCTTCCATCCATTACAAAAAGTTATTATTTTCAATCATTTAAATACATTCAGAAATATAGTAGCTGAGTGTTTCCAAACTGGAAATAAATATTAATTATCTGTCTTGTTAACTACAAACATAATATTCCAAGATGACATTAATAAAGATATGATACAGTAAAGAAGGAACACATTTCTTCTTTGTTTCAGTTTATATTTTTGTTATGTGATAGCCTTTTGATGTGTCAACTTGACCAGACCACATTGCCTCAGTAATTGAATCCAATATTAATTTTATGCTGCTGAGATGGTATTTTGTAGGTGTGACAAAGTTCACAATAAGCTTACTTTAAGTAAAGGAAATAAACCTAGATTATCTAAGATACCCCTACATTTAATAGATTGCACAACATTAAAAGCAGAGATGAGGTTTTCCAAAGGAGGACAAAATTCTGCCTTGAAAGCATTTTTTTTTTGTTTTGGCTGGCTCAGACTGCCTTAAGTGTGGGTCTGGTAAGGCACTTGGGAGCTGGGATTGAACTGTGGTCCCCTGAGTCTGACTGGGTTTGCCCATTCAGGTAGTTAAACAACTGAGCTAACCCACAACCCCCAGAAATTCTGCTTTGGGACTGCAATGTTAGCTCCTGCTTGAGAGTTCCAACTTGGCCTTGCTAGGGGTCTGCCCTATGGGTTTCAGGTGTGCTGGGAAATTCCTTGTATACATACATACTGTAACATACATACATGCATTTACTTGTGCACACATGTTTGGATTGGCAGATGTGTATGTGTGTATGTATATAAATGCACAAATCAAAAAAGCCATTCTTAACTCGTGTCACCTTGACTTTCACAGCAAATATGCCTACTTGTATTTATTTTATATAAAATATCTTCTTTTGTATAAGCATGCATACATACGTCTGTATATATGGACATGACTATGCTGTGTGTGTGCGCGTGTGAGTGTTTCTCCTTGAACTATGTCACTTTGCTCTTTTAAGGTTAAAAAAGATTGGCATGGGAAGTATATCACACTTTTCTTGTTCTTGTTGTGCTAAGGGATCTCAGCCTATCTTAACTGACAAGTACTGGAAAATATGAACATTTAATGAGCCCAGTGATTAAGCATGCCCAGAGCCTTAATTCCTTCATTGCTCACATAACAAAGTTGGGATCCACAAGAATTTTATGTCTTGCTGCTTCTTAGTTACTATAAACCCTGACAAGAATTGGAGAGATCCATCTCTGGCCTTCCCTAAATGCCCCTCTCTTCCCACACGCTGCGTGTCCTCATGTCTCAGTGTCTCATTGATCCAGGCCAAAACTTCATTAGGCAATGTTGCCAATAAAAAAGTTGCAAACAACTATCCCTTTGCCAATCCGAAGCTTCAGGAAAGAAAACATCCAACTAATGGAGCCTTATGCCTTTCATTCCCAGACAAACATAATCAGTACTAGCAGGGTTGAGAATATAATCTCTCTTGCATTTTCCAATCTTCCAGACATTCTCATTGCTCCTAGAATTATTTCCAGTATAATACAGCACAGGGGCTGCAAGTCTGCTTTAATTCAAACTGAAACTATTTCTCCTGTCCAGACAAAGCGGCAAAACTTTGCTTTGTGCACTTTTCAGCTGAAACGTAGCTTCCTATTATGTGCACAAGTAGGTCACAATCTATCTTCCTTTGCAAAGCTGTGATGGGGCTCTGCAAGTCCTAATGAACTGGCAAGGCCAATTAAGCACCGCATAGAATATCCATAGCCAACTAATCCAACAAAGGGCAGATGGGCACATTAATACTGTCTTTTGTAGTTGAAGATTACCAGGAAACGGGACTTTTCTTCTTTTCCTGTCCTGAGGGAAGTGGTTGCTCAGTTTTACCAAATGAGTGTCTTTTCTCCCTCTGTTAGCCAGCTAATTTCAACTAACATTAACAACATAGCATCTGTGTCCATATGTGTTATATGCTATGCCAGTCAGTTTTGTATAAATAATATCATTTAATCATCAGAATAATAACAGATCGTAAGGTTCAAAACAATAAGTAGACATAGTTTGGCACTTAGAAGCTCAGCAAATCAGGCAATTAAAAAGCACTGACTGGGCTGGGATCCAAAATACATTTTTTTTTGTATTTTAGAGAAGGGTCTACAGATTGTTCAGGGTCTCACTACTAGATCAAACTCCTAGTGATCCTCCTGTTTACAGCCTCCCAAGAGCTGGGATTACAGGTGCACGCCATCACACCCAGTCTCAATTGCCATTTCAGTGCGCCCTGGGGGCGAGGCCAGTATGGCAGGCCAGGGGATTGAACCCCTGGTCTCTGTGCCTGCTTGCAGGTACTTTAATCTGCTGAGCTATTCGGCTGGCCTTAGCATTTTTTTTTCTAGCTCTGATTGCCTTCAGGGCAGGTCTGGTAAGGCGTGAGGATCTGGGGATCGAACCACAGCATCCTGAGCCTGACTGCTTTGTATAAGCAGGCACTTAAACCACTGAACTAATGGGCAGGCTCCCCAAAATACATATTTCTTGACACTACCAAATACGACATACTTTCCTCCAGGTTGTAGCTTCTTTATGTATTAGAGCTTGCACTTATGAAGCAGTTGAAGTCATGATTTCATGAGATAGACAGATGATAGATGTAGATAGGTAGATAGATAGATAGATAGATAGATAGATAGATAGATAGATAGATAGATAGATAGACAGACAGACAGACAGACAGACAGACAGACAGACAGACAGATAGACAGACTTCCTTGGAAAGGCTTTTTTCATGGAAACATTCTGTTTTCTTCTGAGTATCTCTTTCCATTCACTTCCTCTTGAAATTGTTGCTTGGATTTTGTAAACTGTGACTGAGGCAGGGAAAGTGAATCTCATCTCACATGGAGGAAACAGAGAAAAATTAACCTGGAGAACAGCTAGTGGTTGCATCTATCAAATCTCTGAGAAGGAAAATGAGACCCAAGCAGGGAGAATCAGAGCAGCAGCGAGCGGAGATAGTGCTTCATTCTCCCAGGGGTTCTGACCCGCCCTCCAGCTTGTGCCTGGCATCAGTCAGCATTTGGAAATCTCTCCAATTCCCCTGAATCATCTTCTTTTCTTTAAAGCAGACAGTTTTAGTTCCTCAGAACCAAAGGCACCCTCATCCACCCAGAGAAGACACAGAACACACTTTGTCACTGTGCTGAGCTTTGTATCAGGGATCTTTTCATTTTGGTGCCAATGCTGAGGATTGAATCCAGAGATCCCACACAGAGCTACTGTTTTAATTTTTTTTAAAGACAGACTCTCACAAAACTGCAAAGTTTCCCTGGAGTTCTTAAACTTGTGATCTTCCTCCCTCAACCTCCCAGAGTGCTGAAATTGCAGGCATACACAGTGGTAAAACAGCCAAGGCTTTGACAAGGAAGAATTTAAGAATTTATACTCACATTTATAAATACAAGAAATAAGATGCTTTGACAAGGAAGAATTTAAGAATTTATACTCACATTTATAAATACAAGAAATAAGATGCTAGAAGAAAAAGAGAGGGACAGTTAAAGAAGGAGATACATGGTAGCACAAGGCACAGGAACTGGAAAGAGAATTTCCGGGCAGGAACAAACTTTAAACAAGAGCAAAAGCAGATGCCATAAGCTGGAGGAACTAAGCACTATAAAAGGGAATTTAGAAGCTGCCACCTCTGACTTGGAAGGCTATTTTTCATAAAAGATTTATGTATATAAGTCTGATTGCAACATATTGCAGAGTTAAGTAGGCAATAGGGAAGTATTTGAGGTGGTAGGGAAGTTTTTAGAAAGGATAAAAAGCTGATACTGTATAGTTTTGGTGGTACGTGGAGTGAAAAGAGGGCTTCAGTTTGAGGAAGTAGCCCTACAAGACTTATTTGTACTTGGGACCTAGGAAATTTGGGTGTCCTATTAGTTGAAAAGATAGCAGTTTATTTCCCTGCAAGAGCAGTTTGGGTTTTTTAGCCTCTGGTGAAGACTGGTTAAGTGCGCCACCATATGCATTATGTCCCTTTAAGAACAAACTCCTCAGTTACACACCACGTATCCCAGCCTGCATTTCTCCTCCAACCCACCAATTCTCATGAACAGAGTAGAAATGATGGGTGCAGCTTTCAATATTTGTTTAAGCAAATATCTTTAGCCTTCTATGTGAGTTATTTCCCTTTTCTCATAATCCTGAAGATATTTTCCTGATAAATCCACTCTCAAGCAGATCTATGGGAAATGACATGGCAATAAGCTTTCTCACGGACTGAA
>NW_004524632.1:3785184-3787414 GCF_000260255.1 Octodon degus
AGCTGTTTCTGACCTATGGAATGATTCTAGCTTGGAACGTGCACCATTAAGGCAAGCAGATTGCTGGCCACTAAGCTGGAGAAATGGAACATTTTTAAATATTCACCAAATGGTTTTATAAATGAACAACTGGAAGAATCTCTGATAATAATGATAAAAGCCTCTATTTTCACATTGTTTAGGAAGTTGGGTCTTATAGAAAGCAGAACTGGATTTTGGTGAGCTTAGGTAGAAAGAGACTTCTTGGTTTACACAATTTAAGAGTGTTTGAGAATAAGGCAGACCACAAAGAAAAGGAGATCGAATGTTCTTTGTCCCCCTCTATCCCCCTCACCTCTCTCTCCCACCAATCTTCTCCATTCTACATTCACTGGAGGACAGCTTCAATCTTCAAGGCAGCTTTCTTCACAAACTGAACAACCTGCACAAAGACAGGTTCTAAACTTCTCCTCTCGCCACCTCACTTCTCCAGAAGTTGTCCCAGCTTTGCTTTCCATTCCCACATTAGGCAGACCCAGAGAAGAGCTCAGACCTCAAGCTTGAGTTTGCTTCAAGTTCCCTCTACCCTAGATCAACTATTTGGCAGAGCAAAAGACATCTAAGAAGATAGTAACTCACATTTAATTATTTATTCAATAACTTATATCCAAAATGAGGAGGCTGACTAGAGCATCTGGGAAAGCTTGATGTTGTTTACTCTGCTTCTCGGAACTCCTCTAACAGGAAGCACTCTCCCTTCTTATCAGAAGTCAAGCCTCAGCTCCTGAGGCCTGAAAGAAAGTGTGGCTGAAGATCAACTAAGGCAAATCTACACCCTCCTTATCTCTCATGAAACAGGGACATAACATGAGTTTGTAGGGCCAGCGAGATAGCTCAGTGGACTAAGCGCCTGCTTTGGCAAGCACAGGGACCAGGGTTCAATCCCCTGTCTCGTATGCTGTGTCAGCCCTGTCCCCGGGGGCACTGAGCCAGCCACCAAGTGTGGGTGTGGTGGCGCATGCCTGTAATCCCAGCACTGGCAAGGCTGAAAGTAATACGATCATCACAAATCTGAGATACGTAGTAAAACCCTGTACCTAATACATAAATAATAAAAAAACAGAAGTTTGTAGAAATGAGGCCTTAATTCAATCAAATGACCATCGTTTATGAGTATGAACTTCTGCTGAGGAAGGAAACAAATCCTAACCTAATGAATACAGGAACTGAATGACTTGGAATTTCATTTCTGGAAACAAGGGCCAAAGGAAACATAAAGTAGTTTAGAGAAGGACCATTGGTAGAATTTTCAGGAAGTAAAGGGGTCCAAGAAACAGGATGGAATTGAGCACAGTGCCACAAGCCTCAAGCTCTCCTTGAGCTCTGAGCAGGTGGGTGCACCACCCCCATGATCAGGCTGGGACCTGGAACCCACTGTCTCTTTAACTGGCATGGGGAAAAAATTCAAGAAGAGCTTCTAAGCCCATAAAACAACGTAGGCTTGCAGCTACATCATAATTCTGAATCCCAGCTCTACCTCCCACCTTGGCTCCCCTAGAGGGTAGAGATGCCCCTGCAGAATCATTGCCTGTGAAGTTACATAAGATAAGACCCTGGAATCTGGGAGTGCAGATCACAACACATAATTAAACAGACCTCTAGACAGTGTAAAATATTGTGTCCTGTCTCTCACAGATGGGATTATTTAGCCCTCGCATAACCTTCAAATAACACATTGCACTCTCTTTAATCAATCTATAATTCAAAGAGGACATCTCTTAGCCTCTAGAGGTTTCTGCTGTGACAATGGGTACGGGCAGGCTGAGGCAGGGCATGTTTTATTAGGAAAGGCAAAGTCAGCTTGGGCCATAATTTCATAAATCTCATTAGCAATTATAGTGTCTTATTTCCAGGTATGATAAAATACCACTTCTACTTGCTAAGCCTATCTCTGCCAGAAAGAAGGATCCCAGGGCCTCTCCATGGGTTGCGAGGAGCAAAGGGCTGCCTGGTGTGGAGGGACTGTGCCAGTGCTGATAAGAGGCTCTGCAAAGATCCACTGTCCTTTGCCTACAAACAGCATCTTAATAAAAGGTCAGAGAGCAGAGCAGCCTCTATCTGAGCCCTGAAGGGGACAGAGGCAAGAGTTTTGTGAAGTCTGCAATAAACAGCAGCCTTTCTTTCACACCCATCTTCTGCTTCTTCTGTGTGGCCCAGTGTCATACAAATTAGGCACTGGAATTCTTCCCAG
>NW_004524632.1:3788452-3789850 GCF_000260255.1 Octodon degus
AAAAAAAAGATATAAGAGAAAGAAGAAAAAGTGTATCTCATTTCGGATCCATAAAATCCTGAATGGTACCTAATTTATTTTAAGTTTGGCAGGGTCTTCATTTGAATGGAGCACTCTCTCTCTGTGGTCTCTCTGCCACTTCATTTTAATTGTAATTTAAACACCTGTGGCCAAGACTTATCAATGTCTTTCTCATTCAAATTCTAAACATCAGAGTTCTAAACATCGCAATTATGTAAATAGTCAAAGCAAGGGGCAGCGTTGTTATTAGGCTCCCCCTACCATGTCATTCCACTTCTCCAAATCAAGGCTTCACTTTGAAATCCCAGGAAGGAAGCTAATTTTCCTGGATGAACCCAGAAATTCGGTTTGGCATAGAACAGGAAGGCCAAGTCTTGGCAATATGTTTTTAAGAGAAAAATGACAATAGCAAAAAAAAAAAAAAAGTAAAAGTATCTGATGTTTGTTCAGCACCTATAACATGCGAGCTACCACACCCTACCCTCAACGTGAACTTGTTGTGTATGTGTAGTCCTTAAAGCAATCTTTCCATGACTCTCAATAGTATTATGAGACACCCATTTCTCAACTCAGGAATCTGGTACTAAAATGCATGCAAACTGCTGTAAGCCTACAAGCCAGCCAGTGGTGAGGCAAGGATTCGAGAGGGATTTGAGCTCCATACTCAGGGGAGGACCACCTGGGTGGCTCTTCTGGAAAGAGGAGCAATTGTCTCCACTTCGGCTGTACCAGATCCTATTTCCATATATTGATGTGTACTGAGTTGGCTAGGACTTTTCTTTATCCTTTCAGTTGGCTTTAAGCAATGCATACCAATCTAGTCAAGGTGCTGGTGGCAGTCTTTGAAGATGGCAGGCCTGTTTTTCCTGACCCCCACCCATTGTTCCCTCATGAGAGCTAGGATGAGGTGAGATGAAGAGCCGGTGCTCTGAGCTGTCAGCTGGGATCGAGCCTGGAGATAGAGGCTGTCATGGCTTCTTTCCAGTTGTCCTCACAAAGCCTCATGCAGTCACTGGGGTGGGCTGCTAGAGTTTGTGATTAATTCATGATCAATGCTGGCAGTGTGCATGGAAATGCTACACCCACCCTGGCGTGGATAGCCTGCATCCAAAGTGAGGAGGGAAAAGAGGCTCCCTAGCTGCCGCAGTCACTGTTCCTCCCTACGCTCTTTGCTGCTTTCTGCCACCATGAGCTGCTGCCCTCTGCCATGTGCCACTCTGCCTTAGAGCCAGCCAAGTATATCCTGAAACCTCCACTAACTTTGAGCTAAATAAACCTTTCCTTTTTTAATTTTGGGTGTTGGGTATTTTGTCCCAGCCATGAGAAAAGTAACTAAGATAGAGGCTATGACTTCCTGGTACTTGAAAGATCGTACTT
>NW_004524632.1:3789950-3794167 GCF_000260255.1 Octodon degus
GTCCATCAGCTAAGCCTTAGTGCCCGTGTGGCCCTGGATCTGAACAGCACCCAGAGGTTAGAGGGAATTAATATTCATTTGGAAACCATTGCTAAAGACCAAATCCAGGGAAGGGCACGGATAAGGCGCTGGGGAGAGAGCAGTAAAAAAAGTTTTGGTTTTTTTTTTTTTTTTTTAAAGCAACATTTCTGTGTTGAAGAGAAGGAGCAGGGAAGGAAAGCAGAGAAGGTCTTAAGGGAGGACCATGGCTATCTTAGTGCAGTGTGCTTGGAAATACCATGGTGGTCTCTCGAGGGAGTTCAAGAACTGCTTAAGACCAAGCCTGAGAAATAAAGAGGGGAGAACTGTAGTAGGAGCTGGAGAGGAGTGCCAAGTGCAGCAGTGTCCCATGATGTGGCTTGGCAGAGCTGGGCTTGCAGGAGTGGGTCCCCGCACAAGACTGTTATCTCCACATTGTTATTCACAGTGCCCCTCTTGCATCGCAAGAGCACCCGAAGTTATCTGCATGATAAATTATATGGTCACCTTCATGATTCAGCACACAGAGAGGGCTGGGAGTAATTTGGCTTCCTAAGGTGTCAGTGCTGAAGATCGAAGTCTGGTAAGCTCTCCTAGGGGTACGAGGCCGGCTGCGTTTTATTCAGTGGGCAGTGAGAAACCAATGAAAGGAATTTACGCAGGAGACTGAACAAAACCAAATTCGCATTTAAGGGAGTGAACTCTGGCAGCAAAGTGGAGGATGGATTATTGTAATGGGTAACTCTGGACTCAGGGAGACCAATTAGTTTAGTAAGACTCATGGCTCATACCCAAAAGAAATGTGTTCCCCATATCAGTGCCCTCCAATAGAAAAGCACTGTAGGGCCCTTCTGTAATTTAAAATATTCTAGTAGCCACATTAATCAAAGTAAAAAGAAATAGATGAAATTAATTTTAATATGGTTTATGTAACCCAATATATCAAAAGTAGTAAAACTATACCATATAATAAAAACTAAAGAATTAGTAAGGTTTTTCGTAACATTCTTTTTCTGTTCTTTCTGCACTAAGTCATAGAAAGCATTTACCAGTGCAGCACGGTGCTGGCCAGGTTCTGGTCATTCAGTAGCCGCACGTGGGTGGGAGTCACAGTATTAGACGGCATCGACTCGGACAGAGAAGACGATACGCAGGGAAAGCTAGACGTAGTTTAAACTCTGAAGTTTAAAGGGCTTTTTTCACAGGCATATTTCCTAGGACTTTATCAAATGAGTGACGAAACAGCTTTACAAATTATGTGTACTTCTTTTACTTTGTAGATAAAACACATATAATAAAACTTGAAAGCCAGCTTCACTTAAATGGCTCCACAGAGCTAATAGACAGTAGAAATCGTTCTTGAACCCGGATCTTCGAGCTCCCTTGTACTCCTCTGTGAACTCAGGCTCCCCATAGCGCTGCTCAGCTACCGGGCCTGCGCGCTCCCAGAGCGCCCCTTCCTGTCTCTTTCTGCTTCTTTCTGCTTTCTTTCCATATTGGAGCCCCAAAACGAAAGTCAGAATCACAAGAGAGCATCCAAGAAGCATAGAGATAGGAGTAGCCTGGCAAAAGGTACAAAAGAGAAAAAGTAACGGAATTCTCCTGAACTTGACTCTTTAGAGTCAGATCCATCTTACGTTCCCATCACGGTAACACCGATCTGAGATAATCAGTTTATAACCAGAAAGTTTGATTTGGCCCTCAATGCTTTTCAGGCTGCGGCTGGCTCGGCTTCCACAGAGATGAGACAGTGGGTCATTCAGGTGTGAGGGGCAGGGCTGGAAGAGCAAAGCCCTCTCTCTCTTGGCCAGGAATAGGAAAAGCTAGGTTGGGCTTCTGGCTCCACTCTCCCTTTGGACCACAGGCGCCCAGTGACCTAAGTCTTCCACCAGTCTCTGTCTCTTAAAGTTTCCAGCATTTTCCAGGAGTAGAGTCCACACTTTTAACATCTAAGCCTTTCTGGGACATTTCACCACCAAATGGCAAGAGGCCTGGATACAACTGAATTATTTCCCCATTTAATTCAGTGCACCAGACACTGTGCTCAATTGTAAACTGCCTTCTTTAATCCTGTCATGAAGTTAGACTTCATAACAGGATTGCTGAAAATATTCTAAATAGATCCTTCAACAGTTTTGTCATACAGAAGGTACTCACATACATGGCAGCAAGATTTATTATATTAGAAAATGTCATAATTAAATCAATGATTATATCCCTCCTCCTGGTGATAAATTTTGCATAGCTCCTCATCAATGCATGGAGAATACCGCCAGAATACAATACAAGTATAAAAATACAAGTTAACACACAAGCAGCAAATAAAGGCTGTGTTGACACAAAGCCAATAACGAGACCCAGAGAAAATATCAGAAGAAAATAAAGATTGAAACACAAAAGGCTAAACTTAAAAGTCAATATAGAAGAGTATTTTTGTGCCTTCTCGGTAACTGAGCATTTCAAAATTAAGATGTAAAAGCATTAAGCACAATATAAAATACTTACCTTCGGAGAAATAGAGAATTAATATGGCAATGGATCTGTTGCAAAATGTAGTTCTATGACAGGCAATTTATAAAAGAGAAAATACAAATGACCAGTGTCTTCATTACTTTCCTGTTGGCTAGGACACACTCCCCAACACCCACCAGTGAAAGGAGGAGAAGGCTTTGGGGGCTCACAGCTGGCTTTGAGGCAAGGTGGCACAGCTGAGGGCATGGAAGAGGGCACAGCAGAGGAAAAGCTGTGCAGGCTCTGGTAGGCAAGAAGCAGAGAGAGAAGAGAGAAGCCAGGGAGGCAGAGAAACCCTTCCCGGTCATGCCTCAGAGGCTCTCTCGGGACCAGCCCCACCTCCTATTAGAAACTATGCGGTTAAGCCAGTAAAAAAGTTACATTTTTTGTTACATAGGTCTTGCTTTATCTTGGTCTTAACCATCCAGCAGAAAAGTATAAAAATGAGGTATAAAAAGTAAAGCCATATGAATATGCTGAGCTGTAAAAGGCTCAAGTGAACAACTTCTGACATTGCCAGTTATGCGGATGACTCACTACTATTATGGACTACTGGACTGCATTGGATTATTTTGCTGAATTCACACATTTACAGTATTTGAATGGCAATGAAATAACCATCTCTCATAAAAGTAAACAAAAAGGGGGTATAAATGAAGAACCATTTTGTAGTGGAAAAAAGTATGTATGTATGTATGTATGTATGTATGTATGTATATACAAAATAGTTAACAGAGATATAGAGCTACTTTCTCTCAGTTCAGTGAGAAGAAAGTTTTAAACTAATAGTGTTTAGACAAGCTATCATGTCTGCATCTTATACTAGGAATAACCACTACGAAGACAACAATATGCAACATATTAATAATTGTAACTGTCCTACTAACCTGTTTGGAAACTGTCTCCTTGCTACTTCTTTCTCAATAAAATTAATATTTAAAAAATGAAAGTATCAATTCCACATCCCCGACAGCTTTCAGTACTCTGCCTATGAGTACACAAGGCTTTGGGGGCGGGGGCACTGCTATAGATAGACCATAACCAGTAAACACTTGAAAGGGTGCTTACGCTTGTAGGTAATCATGGACATGAGACAGCAGAAACCACACAGCAGTTGTTCCCTCATCAAACTGGGAAACGTGAAAGATGGTGAGTGCTGAAGGGCTTTTCAAGACGTGGGAGATGGGTACTTCCACACATGAAGCAATAAAAGCATGCCATGTTCATAGAAAGTGTTCTGATTTGTTAAAATAAAAAATTGTACCTACATGTGTAGTTTTGTAACTCAAACTGTGACTTTTATTAATAATATATCCAAAATAAAATACTACTTAATAAATGCAAAAGGGAAAGGACAATTTGATCCATTTTTATAAACAGACAAAGAAAAGGAAAGAAAACTGGTACCAATCTATATGCCTAAAATGTGGTTTGTCTACTAATAATATGCTAAGAAATGCTAAGACACTGATTTCATTTTTTTGACTTCAAAGAGTGTTCATAGTATATTTCAGATTACAGATAAAATGGAAAACAATATTATCTGATCCATTTTTATAAACAAAAAGAAATCAAACCTCAAATATCCTAAGTAAAGATCATATATAACCATATAAACAGGGGCCGGGACAATGGCTCAGTGGAATAAGTGCTACCCTGGCAAGTGCAAGGGCCTGAGTTCAATCCCC
>NW_004524632.1:3804567-3806786 GCF_000260255.1 Octodon degus
TGCCCTCTGCCATGTGCCACTCTGCCTTAGAGCCAGCCAAGTATATCCTGAAACCTCCACTAACTTTGAGCTAAATAAACCTTTCCTTTTTTAATTTTGGGTGTTGGGTATTTTGTCCCAGCCATGAGAAAAGTAACTAAGATAGAGGCTATGACTTCCTGGTACTTGAAAGATCGTACTTCAGGGCTGGGGAGATGGCTCAGTAGAATAAGCACTTCCCTGGCAAGCACAAGGGCCTGAGTTCAATCCCTGGTTCCACCAAAAAGAAAAACAAAAAACAAAAAACAAAAAAAAAATATCATACTTCAGAGCTGAAGCACTGAGCCCAAAACATACGATCCCAATTGTGTTAGGCAGAGTACTCTTTCTGCATAACCTTCTCTCTGCACATTGCAGAGATGACATCAGGCCTCCTGCAGAGACCAGCTCACAGCACTCGCCTACTTCCCACCATTCACAAGTTACTCATCATTAAGCTACTCCTTTTATCATGAATGAATAAAACCTGGTTCATCATGGGTCAAGGCCTTTGTCCCAGATAGCCATCATCAGGGCTAGACTTAGCACCCTTTGGCTCCCCATAACTACAAATATGCCTTAGTGTCCTTATTCTCACTGTGGGTTGCCCTGGAAGTGGTTGATTGGAATGAACTCACTAGAATTCCAATAACTTTTCATGGGATTACAAATATAAACTTCCTGGACTGCAACAAGGACTGGGGAGGGCTCTCTATAATCTCTAATGCCTGTTAAGACAGGATACACTGTTGGAAATTTGCTGAAGAATTAAAATTGTACAAGGAGATTTACTAAATAATTGGGCAAGGACATAAAGAAATATGATCAGGAAAAGATGATATACAGAATGAATAACATTTGGAACCAACAGTGGCTTTTAAAACTGGTGTGCCATCTGGAGCAGGCAGAGATGAGAAGGAGGCCCCACCCATCAGAGGGCTCCATCATTGAAGGCCTTAAGGGACTCATCTTCCAGGTTGATATTGTTTCAATGTTCACACCCTGCTCCGATGCCCCATGAGACCTATTGCAGCACAGATTGACTTGAGTCCTACACAAAATTATCTTCACCAAGGCTTAATGA
Organism: Octodon degus; assembly: GCF_000260255.1. Lineage (NCBI taxonomy): Eukaryota > Metazoa > Chordata > Mammalia > Rodentia > Octodontidae > Octodon > Octodon degus. The sequence goes on from NW_004524632.1 coordinate 3,805,670, forward strand.
AGCAGTTCTACTCCTGGGTAGCCCTGATCCTTTTCCTGATGCTCCTCCAATTGTTTCGAATATTGGAATCCCTGCATATCTGAGAATTCTTTGCCTTGAACTATACATATTTATATTTCATTTATTTATTTTTGCTCACCTGAGAAGTTATGCAGTAAGGGTATAAATATGTATTCTTGTCAACCTGAGACTTCACTGTGAATGGAGAAGAATCTGCAACATTCCTATTGTAAGAGTATTGCCAAAATATTTAAACTCTTTGCATTTCTGTTTGTTGATCTATAAAATATATCCCACCACTGAGATAACATATTTGATTTTAGTTGACTCTCAGGAGTCCAAGTCAGTTGGACTAAAGGTTTATGAATGAGAAAGTAGATTATTTCACTAGCTTGATTTTTAAAAAATAGAAAAAAGAAATTTGAGTGTTCTTGCAACTCTGAGATGCACCCTTCTACCAGGCTGTTTTGACCCATGATGGATAGATCTCTTTAAGTTACTTTAAAATTAGCTGAAAATAGAATGTGAAGCTCAGTAGTCTGAATCTCAAATTGTCCCTTTCAGTGTTAGTTGCAGCTCTAATCAAATAAACAAATCAATTATCAGGTATAAGTTATCTATAAGAGTAGGCCCAGATCCCAGTGTATTTTTGGAACAGTGAATTTAAATTAAAAATCCTGAGAAGCACAAGAAAGGATCTATGTGATATTAATTAAGTACCTACTAATATCCCACACTCTGACCTATATTATTGGAATTGAGGGATAAACTACCTAAAGGAATTCTTAAACAGTAGAAATATACAAAAAACTGGTAAAATAATTTATTGTACATCAAGATTACTTTCTTCAGGGAAGGAACATTGACAAGGAAGTGGATAATTTTGTAAAAAGACAGAGGTAAATTTATGAAAGCTTCCACCAGGGCAATAAGATTACTCTTTCAAGATTAATAACACTTCAACAGATAGAGGTGACAAGGACAGCTCTGAAGGACATGAAACATATGAGGTTGAAGATATCTTCGAGTGGCTAGATCATAAAGAATATAATAGGAGAGAAAGGCAAGAAAAAATAGAAGTTGAGAGAGAGAGAGAGAGAGAGAGAGAGAGAGAGAG
>NW_004524632.1:3807390-3809384 GCF_000260255.1 Octodon degus
AGTGGGGCATCATTTTAACAGAGCCACAAGACTTGTAAGTTTAGATTTATCTGCCAACATCTTTACCTATTTTCACTTGCAAGAACTCGAGGCATTTTAAGGATATAAACGTTTGAAAAAACATTCCTAACCTTGCAAATTTTCTGTCTCTCATCTATTGTTGGAAGACAATTATTTTTTCACCTAAAAACTATCAAGATTTATTCAGAAAAGCAAAATCTGGGGTTTGGTCTCTTGCATAAATTGTTGACCAACAATTAGCAGCTCTGCTAGGCATGGGTAAGAAAGATTAGTCTGTATCCCTAAGCTCAGGAATTCAGGTGTATAAATGGTCCAGTGAAATAAACTAAGAGTATTAGTGGAGTTTAATAGGTGTCACAATAAAGGACATTTTCAAAGAAATCCCCAATCACGTGCCTAGTCTCCTTGCTTTTCATACCCACAGAACTTTGCCCTTCTTGGTTACACTCATCAGCATTCCAATTAATCAATTAGCACCAGGCTCCTCCCTGACTCTCTGACAGCAGTGAACTGTTCACCACAATGGTTAGTGCATAGCTGGTGCCAGGGAAGTACTTGTCCGCTGAGTGAAAGAAGGTGCTTGGTGCAGAGATGGAGCAAACCAAAGATTCCACGCTGAAAGAGCAGGCAAGGAGTTTGCTCAGGAGATGAGATATTTGAGCTTAATCTCCAACACTAGATGAGATTCCCCAGAGGAGTAAAGACAAAAATACCAGGATGTCCTCTGGGAATAACCAGTCTTTTAGTGCAAGCACAGCGCATGGATTATGATGTATAGCTGGGGAAAGGTGAGACTGCAGAATTGGAGAACAAATCCTAGAAAGCTAAATACAAAGAACTGTACACCTTTTTCTTATAAGGAATGAAGAGATATTGGGGATTTTTAGGCAAAGGAGAGTTAAAAATATATGCCTTAGAAAACAATTCCATGAGCATTGGAAAAGGAAAGAAAGATTGAGCAAACAAGAGAGTAATTCTGAAACACAGTAGGTCCTTTAAATATCTGTCAAATGAAAGGCAAAATGGAGGCAAGTCATTACATTTATGATTTGTGAGAATTAGAAATGTCTCTCCTTAAACTTGCTGATTACTAGCATCAGACTCTGCACTGTTGTACCAGAATTCCCACCTTCGCCTAAAGAACCAAATTGCTCTAAAGAACCAATTTAGGGTGAGCAGGAATGAAATATTGAGTGTCGAATGAGACAGTGAGGCAGGGCAAAATGGATTTCATCAGTGGCTGAAGGTGGTATTCCATTAAGCTCTTTGTCAATAGCAGGAACAACTGAACTTAGAAAGGCAATGATTTTACTTTTTTAAATCATGTGCTGGAAGAATTTTGGCAGTGATACTAGTAGTTAGGGAAGAAATAAAAAAGCAATGAAGCACTGCATAATTTATCCTTGCTTCTACTTTATTAAAAAAGTAAACATGAGAAATCTTGAAAATCCTACCAAATAATGTGTTCGTGGACAGGGTATCATGTCTGCATCTTGTACTATGAATAACCACTAAGAAGACAATAATATGCATTGTATTAATTATTGAAACTGTCCTCCCAATCAGTTTTGAAACTGTCTCATTGCCATTTGTTTCTCAATAAAATTATTTTGAAAAAAGAAAAAAAAAAGAAAAAGAAACTGTTCTACTAATCGGTTTTGAAACTATCTCATTGCTATTTGTTTCTCAATAAAATTATTATAAAAACAAGGAAATCTTGAAAGTAGGTTGTGTTGCAATCCCTTGTCTTTCAGGACTTCTGGCTGCATGGCTTACTCATGACAGACTGCAGGAATGTAGTCATATAACCGAAGACGCATTCAGGTCTCTGTCTTCGTGAGATAAAGATTTAGCTGTCTAAATAATTTCATGAATGTGAGCAAAAGAATTAAGAATAAATGGTCTTCAATAATGGAACTTAGAAAAAAATAGGGTATACAGACGAATGTCCATTTTGTATCTGTGTATTCAAA
>NW_004524632.1:3818412-3825529 GCF_000260255.1 Octodon degus
GAGAGAGAGAGAGAGAGAGAGAGAGAGAGAGAGAGAGAGAGAGAGAGAGGAAAGAAGGAAGGAAGGAAGAAGATTGGAGGTGTTGATTGAGAGCAGACTATAAAGAAAATAATTCTGCTAAGGATTCTGAAGTTTACACTATAGGATATAAAAAGCTAGTAAAGATTTTATAAGTACTGCAAATACTAACTGATTGCATCACTGGAGCTTCAGCCATAAAGATTTTAAAGCAAAGATATTGCAGATCAAAGTTAGGAAATATCTAAAAATGTTTAGGCTGAATATAAGTGATAAAACAAGCATACTTCTGGAGGTAGCAAATTATCAACATTTTATATCATGGTGGTAATATTTTGCTTATCGAGTAAAATAATGATATTTTTTTTCTTTCTTTTAACGTATTTGGTTGTTATGGGGTCTCACTATGAAGCTTGGACTTGTATGGGTTCTCCTGCTTTCAGCCTCCTCAGTGCTGGGATTACAGGCATGCACCACAATGCCAGGACTCTATGCCCAGCTCAGCCTGCCCTGGGGGCTGGGCTGGCACAGCATGTGGTACCCAGGATTGAACCATCGTCCCTATGCTTGCCTAAGCTTGCCCAAGCACATGCTTTAGTTCACTAAGCTGTCTTATAGGACCCCTGTTTTTCTTTCTTAGCCATCCTTTTATTCACTAAAAATTAAAATCTTTGCACTGTGTTAGGTTTATGAGACTCGGTGTTGACCAAGACAAAGACAGTTCTAGTCGTTCTGGGGTTTACCTTCCACGGGGACATAAACAATAAATATGTAAAAGAGATAATTACAGATCTTCCTACAGTAACAGGCTAAATAGCTACAGAAGCTCCTTGTCACTGCATTATGAAATTTCAGATTTAGTTTAGCACAACCATCTTCACTAAACATCTGTGGAAGTTAGTTTTTGTAATAACTAAACTGCATTTTTCCTTTGACTATGGCTCTGGCCACTGAACTTAAACTTGAGAGGCCTCAACACAAACCCCTTCACAAATGTTATATCTGCATGATTTTTCTCTACCCTAAACATTTATAATTACTAAGAACCATTATAATTTGCTGGAGAAGAGAAATGGTCAAGATTTTCTAACTGGAAACTTTGGAATGTATGGAATCTCCAGGAGAAAGCTCAGATGGCTGAGCTACTCTAAATACTAACCAATAAAAAAAAAAAAAAGCCCCAGGTTGATCTCCAAATACAACAGAATCTGTTTGGTTATAACTTTCTGGTAACTGTTTAACTTAAGTCCCAATTATTACAAAATTTTCAAAAAATTCCCTAATGTCGAAAAATGTCTCTAAGAATACCAGAGTACTAGGCCCCAATTCTCTATATGGCTGTTAAGCCATCTTCCTAACAGCTTTCTTCATCTTATTTGTTCTGTGGTATATCTAAGAATTTATTACCTACTTGTACGACATACTACAAAACAGAAGGTAAATGTTCACCTTGGTGAAAAAGTGACCCCACATTCTAATATAAAAAGATACTAGGGAGATTTTTTTTCTATTGTATGTTGTATTGAATTTTTTTTTCTATTTGTAGTCTATATTGCATTTTCATTGTATCATAAAATACAGTGTCTTTTAAAATAAATAATTGGTGCCCTTTCACGTTTTGCTAGTAACGTCATTTAAGTTTGCTAAAACTGCTCTAAGAAAATCATTTTCATTCTGTAGCTTAAATAGTAAATATTTGTAAGCTCACCATCCTAGAAACTAGAAATCTAAGATGGTTGGTTTCTCCTGAGAGATACGAATAAGAATGTGTTTCACAGATCTTTCTCACCTTCCCATAGTTTGATGGCAGTCCCTAGTGTTGTGTGGCTTATAAATTTATTGCTCATATCTCTACCTTACTTTCACACGGTGTTTTGTGTGTTATTTCTATGGTGTGTCTTCCAGTTTCCCTTTTTTACTGGACACCGGTAATATTGTATTAGGTCCAACCCTATAATATTTCACATCATTCATATTAGCAGTTTCTCTAAAGAAATATGATCACATACTGAGGTCCTAAGGATTGCGACTTCAACGTAGGAATTTGTAAGAATCCAGTGCAACCCATACTCAATATTCTGTCAGATAAAAAGCAATCTTTCTCTTTAGCAGCAAAATGTCAACATCTTTGCTATACTCAATTGTTTTCTAAAAAATATATTTGAACTGTGTGTGTAGTTCATTTTTATACTTGATGTAATCTATACTTGACCATTTAGAATTTGATCTTGAGAATTAATGTTGAAATAGAAGGCATATAACAGGCCATTCTTTTTTTTTTTCATAGCTGAGTAAATGTGCTGTTTTTTTAATTGAGAAAAACAAGAATACTCTTCTATTAAATGTGATAATGTGTTTTCACACCAAATATTCAACAAGATAAAATTATGTTAAGTTATCCTTGTGTAGATTATAACAGAAGCTCTTAAGGAAGTTTGAGATTTTAGTTACTGATACAAAGTGGCTATTTCTTTAAGGCTTGGCAATGAACAAGACTTTTTTTTAGTTCAATACAAATGACTCTTCTCTAAGACTACCAGGACAGTCACCTTGTCCTTTCAATGTGACTCTATCCTGCTAGCCATAACATTTCAATGCAAAGATAAACACCTGACAAAAAGAGATCCAGTGGAATTGTAACATTTAGATTGACAATGTTTGAAAGCCAGGGATAATTAGGTTTGATTTGTTGTTACCACCAAAATAAGACGCCAAACATCTGCTGATGAGATGTTTATGTCATTGTCAATCTTTTCTCCCATGAGACTCAGATCTTCCCTCATCTCCGTAAGATTTCACAGGGTGTTCCCAGTAATACACAATACCATGTTCTTATGCTTCCCAATCTTATTCTTCATCTGGATATAACCAAGAGGACCTTAACAAATACAAGCAAATCTACAGTACTTTAGGGCCTGTTTTGGAACTTCTGGTTCTCTAATCCACATAATTTATTCGGTTAATGAGTCAAGATGAAAATTCTGGCTCTTCTTAATCCATGCCATTGATCATAACAGGAAATCAGAGAAAAATAGTTTTGGAGAAGAAATTGGCTCTTTATCCTGGAAAAAAAAATCTGCAAGCATTCAGTTTATTTATATTGGGACTATAACAGGATTTTTCATGTCTAACTATAAAAATTATGTGATGGACAGCGGAATTTGTACCCTAGTGTTAGAGTACTAGTAAAAGTCCAAGAACAAGTTGAAATAAGGAGCTCTTTCAAAGAGAAATACTTTTCCTGAAGCTAATATGTACTCCATGCTTTCAGTGTCTGTCTTCCACAGAGGAAGGAGTGATTGGTGCTACTTGGACAAGGCAGTGTCCTCCGTCTAAGCATGAAAACTTAGCAACCCAACCCTTTGTGCTCCACTCAGCCTCACCCAAGTTCCTCTCAGCACCCAGCACTACACCCAAAAGCTCTTCAGGGGTCTGTGATCATGGGTGTAAATAAAGCGTAAAAGTGAAACTGGTTTGATTAGTGCTCAAGATCAAACCCAGTGACTGGCATGCACTAGGCATGTGTTCTACCACACAGCTACATTCTCAGTCCTCTTTTTTATTCATTAGTTTTTAAAGTATGAGACAAGGTCTCACTGTGTTCCCCAGGCTGATGTTCAACTTGCGGTCCTCTTGTCTCAGCCTCCTCAGTATCTGTGATTACTGTGTGCACCACCATGCCCCTTTTAACGGAACTCTTAATAGGTGGACCTACTTCTATTTAAGACATTTGTAACGACGTCTGCAAGAATCTTTGGATGATTAAATGTGTCACGAAAGAGAAACCTGCGGAGGTGTAAATGTCTGAAAATTGTAAGTCAACATGGAAGGTCAGATTTCCAGCCACGACTTTTACCAAAATGACTTCTTGCTCCACCTACCTGCTTAGGAAGGAAAAAGTTGTATCCTTGAAACTCCACAATACCTCTCTGAGGGCTTTGCTGTGGCTTTGGATCACAGAATAACCATGAACGTTCAAGGAAATTATATATGAATGGCCTGCACAGACTGGTTTCATTGATGATATCCATACTGAAAAAAAATTTTTTTATTTGTTTTTGGGGTTTTTTTTAATTTTTTGTCTTTGTTTTTTGGTTTGCTGCTATTGTTGTTGCTGCTGCTGTTGTTGTTTTTCCCTGAAGATCTTCTAGAAACTTCTTAGTTTGAACCAGCTTGGTGTGGTGAACTGCGGAACAAAGAAGCAGAGCTGGAAAATAACCTGGATGCACGATTTCACGGAATCCAGAAGGTTAGTAGCTGATGGCATAACTGGCTGTCTCTTCACAGTAGATAGAGGGACGCAGTAAGCTTGAGTTTATTCTGACCTTATGGTTTTTCCTTCTTCAAGAACTAGTAATGTTTCCAGTCAGTGGAAGCATTCTTGTTGCAGCTTAAATATCCAACTGGAACAGGAGTTCAGACAGCATCGAGGACTGCAAGTGACTTTATACCTCTCTAAAGCAGGTGGTCAAGGACACAGTGTATCAGCAAAGTGACACGGGTTCCACTGGAGAAAACAGAATGCAAATGAGGACATCCTCACAGATGGTCAAGCCCAGAGCTGAACGAACTAATGACTAAACAAGAGGCGAAGGCGTGCAGGGAGGGTTTTCATGTATGTTGACTAAAGAATGATATAAGAAATATAAGAAATAGCTCCAGGCCTACCCGAGATTGATATTATATTCAATAATCTTGCTCCACCTTGCTCTTATTTGAACCAGGCTTATGCTGGAAATAGCCTTTACCATCTGAACAAACTTGCTTCAAAAGAAGCAGGAACTAACATTTGTACACATCCTCTATTTACCTAGGCTGACTTTGTCATTCTTTTTATACGACACTTGCAAAGCATATACATATTTTCCCCTGTGTTCCTAGGATTACATACTGCTCATTGCCACCCATAGAAAAGTCATGTTTGATGTTAGCTGCTAAAAGCTGCTATTTGGAGAGTAAATCTTCATTTCAAGTACTATAGTGGATATCTTCCACACAGAACTCATTTTCATATCAGTGAAAAATAGGTCATCTTTCTCTTCAGAAGAGGTCAATAATTTTCTCGGGATTCTAATGTGGAGCTGAACTATGAGCTCTGATCTGAGATACCGAAGTACATGCATCTTTCATTACACTCCACTGAGAAGCATTTGGAAACAGTGATTCCTTTTAACATGACTTTGTTCCGTGAACTTTTTTCATACTGAACAATCAATTAAGCATTAGTCTTTCCTTCAACTTGAGTTTGGCTTGAATGTGATTTCAGTATTTGCAATGTTTTATTAGCGCATGTTTGCAGTACATGAAGATTGCATTTATCACGAGGAGTTGGTGTATGTACGTAATAGATCTGAATTATTTTATTTTTTATATCCTTTACACCTCTCCCTCACTCCCCCAACCCCTCCGGCACCCTACTCCCCACTCCCTCCAATGCTTGGTCTCTTTCCAATTTGCAAAATCTCTCTGTTTATCTTTATTTTCCCAGTTCATAGGTCAGTTAAGTCCCTGACTTGTGAACATTCAAGTTGAAAATGTCCACAAACACAAATGGATCTTGCCTTAGAAACATTCCTAGATGCAAAAAAAAAAAAAAAAAAAAAAGTGGTAATAGCTCTCTGGTCTACCTTACAATTTTAACACAGTTTATTTACAGATGTAATGGACTGCACCACCAACTTAGGGTGACTGCAAAATTAAAAATAGTTTATTTACAGTATGTGTGTCTTTGGATTTTTTATGCATATTGCTTATTTGTCAAAGATGTATAAGATCTACTTTCTCCAACTTAGAAAAGAATCTGACTTAGGAAAGTTATCTCAGAATGGAACTCATTTGTAAGTCAGGAACTTACTATAAATGGATACAACCTTAAAGCATAACATTTTGTGAAATAAATCAGACATACATGAGTTAAATATTATATTATTTCCCTTGTACAAGAATATAGATAGAAATATTTCTAATAAATCATAACTTAACAAATGTGTGATGCCTTGTAATACTAGCAGTATGACACCCAATATATCATATAACTACAACTGAGCAGAGAAGGAGGAGAAAAAGGTAGAAGAATCTTTCACTTCAAATTAAATTAGGAATGTGTGGAAAATTGTGTGAAATTTTCTAGAAAAGCACCACTCAAGTAAGGTTATGGTAGTGCAAGTAACTAATCTATTTTATGACAATGCAATGTCGTATTTCCCTGAAATCCTTAAAAGGAACCCAAAGTGACTGCCATTGAATAGGTTCCTTCCTAAAACTGCACAAAAAAGATTCCATTGAGCAAGTAGATAGCAATCATTATTTTAGTGAGAGTAAGAATCAACCTACACAATAACCCTCTTATTTTGCATCTCCCTCACACCAGCCGGAGAGATTCTAAAAGGTAAATATGGGTTGATTCATTTTTCTTTATATTTTGTATTTTCTGCCATGCCGGTCCCACCTCTGCTGCAGAGCCAGTACGGAGTCCCAAAGTGATGGTGCATACCTATAACACCATCACTGGGAAGGCTGAGATGGGAGGATCACTTCGAGTCTGAGCTTCAAGATCCCTAGGGAGACTCTGCACTAAATAAATAAAGTTCATTTCCTTTATGTATTTTACACACTATCTTTTTCAAAGGAGCCACAAGAATGAAGATATTTTAAAATTTGTTTTAAAGGTAATTATTCCAACGCCCTGTATACTCTAAGCAAGTCAACTTCCTTCATTTGTAGCCAATTTAAGGGAACAGTAATTAAGATAGCTGAAATTGACAACTGAAAGCTATTTGGAAGCTTGTAGTCCAATGGAAATCTATAAATTGGGATAGCAAAACAAAATTCAAATCCCTAGTTTCAAGTAGAAATGTATTTTCAGCATAACTCAGTTAAGGAAGTTACACCCTAGTTTTAACCATGAATATGTCATTAGGTGAAAAAAGTGAATGATGGATTTAATTAGGTCCATCATAAAGGACTTGGCACCTGCACCCTTAATAGAACCTACAGAAGATCAAATTACCTGAAGACCTTCAAATAAGGATGCTGTAGAATGTTTCAGGTAGACAGCTGTTATAAAATTAACCTCTCACTTCTTTTGTGGCCTAGCTTA
>NW_004524632.1:3825629-3826867 GCF_000260255.1 Octodon degus
GAAGAATCCAAACTCCGTTCTGTTGGCCTTTAAATACCAAGTGTTTTGCCCTCTCTTCAAATAATTGGTAAGACACAAGACTTTGGCACAGAACTTTTTAAAAATTTTCTAGATCACCATTTGTTCCTCCCCCTACTTGAAATGCGTTGCCTTTTACAATGCAGTCGTTGAATCCACCTCTTCATTTCACTTATCCTGGATACAGTTAGTTTAACCAGGCTGTGTTTTGTCTCTGAGATCTACAGGCTCTGCTGTTGCTCTAGACGCTACCCAGCATGGGTGTCATAATACATTTCCAATAAAATACGTGAACTTGTTTAAAGGAAGTCATAGGGGGCAAGAAATTGGAAATTGGAGTCTCACACTGTGTGAGCCACAGGAAACTGGGCCTTACATGAAAATGTTTCTTCTTTGGCGATGCCTCTGTCGCACTCTCCTTAACACAGGTCCCTTTCCAGGACACAGTTCTGGTCATCAGTCCATCTCCTGCCCCTGTAGAGCGACAATGTCACAAGCCCAGCTCCACAGATTTCTCGTTGTTTTATATTTAGTTGCTTTCTCTTCCTTCCTCCCTTCTTTTTTATTTTTCCTCCTTAATTTCGCACACACTTAGCAAAACTAATGTACATGCCCTCCCTGAGATCTATTTTTTTCCAGAGAAAGGGGGTGGGAGGGGTGTGGAGACACGGATTTGTTCTACTTGAGTGTTCCTGTTTTTCTTAGCAGAACAATCGGATTCTTTTCCCTCAGTGTCTCTCACCAGACCATTTTAGATTGCTTAAAATAAAAGTGAAGACTCTGAACCCCACTCCTCTCTCCTTTCTGTCTCGCTCTCAGAGCTCATAAGGGTCATGTGTCTGGGTGCCTCAGCACTTCCTGCACTTTCTGCTCCAGCCTCTAGTGTCCTGTTTGACTCACAGAAAGGACATTCTCTCTTGTCTCAGCTGTTTCTCCACCAATGCAAGCCAAATGACAGGGACATGAAGCTCCCCACCCCTCCTCAGATAAGTGGCCCTGAGAGTTTGGTTCTATGCATACCTGCTCTATCCTGAAGACCAGGGCACAGTCTACTCCCTCTGTCTGCTCTCTTGCCTGGCAGATCGCTCTGGAAAAATGAGAGAAGTCTGAAACCGTCAACCTCCCGGCCCACACCTGCATCTTGTAGGACTTTTAGAAAAAGAAAAGAATAAAAAAAACTCTTAGCTCAAGCCCTGGACATGTCTTATCTGTACTTAAAA
>NW_004524632.1:3829502-3839437 GCF_000260255.1 Octodon degus
ACAGACAGACAGACAGACAGACAGACAGAGACAGAGAGACAGAGAGAGACAGAGAGAGACAGGGAGAGATAAGGTAGAAAGATCTAGAAAGCCATAATGGATGCTCTGGCTAGGTAATTTTTCACATAGTGGTAGGTACAGATAGTTAGAATAGTTCACCATGATTTTGCAGTCTGGTTTCAGATTTATTGCTGGAATTAATCCCTACATTTCTGTGAAGGGCATTATACATTCCATTCCTACCATTTTAAATAATAAATTAATTTTAATGCATTTTTTGCTCTGGCTTAAATGGGAAAGATGAAGACCAATTGATAGGCTCTGAGTTTTTATAACACCTTTCAACAAGATTAAAAGCATAAGGCATCCCAAGTCGGCTGTTCTAAAAACAGAAAGTAGCCATCTGCTGGGCTACAGAGTTATTCTACTCCAGAGTGCTGCCTGGGCCAGCATAGCAGGCACAGCTGAAGGTGTTCTTCTTGAACAAACTGATCCTTACACAGTTGTGGTCCTGTGGCCTTTCCATCAGTATGCTTATTTAAGTTGCCACCTACTCTTTTTGGACAGCACTAATGAAAACAAAGAAACTAGTTGCAATAACCCCAGACCTAGAAGATAAAAACAACCCAGTGAACCCCCTGGCCACCCTAAATACTTGCTGAGTCTCCCTACACTTATGTTATCCAGGATGTGAGAGTAAGAAGAGGAAACCATCCTACATTGGAACTTCAATAGAGAGACGAATCAAATTATTTTACTTTTGTCTTTTCACTTTCTTTTTTTTTTTTCATCTGTTTCATATTTCTTAATCTTTGCCTATTTGCAGTCATTTTTGTTGAATCAACTGCATTCTACTGGAAACCAAAATGGAAATACAAGCCACAGAGTCCCTTATCCTCTCTCATTTCTCTTCTTTTTTTTTATTACAGAGATGGGTCTATAGGGTGTTCAGGATCTCACTGCTAGATTGGACTCATAGTGATCTGCATGTTTACAGCCTCCCAAGAGCTGGGATGACGGGCATGCACCATCACTCCCTGTCTCAATTGCTATTTCAGCATACTGCAGGGGAGGGGACGGCATGGCAGGCCCAGAGATCGAACCCCTGGCCCCTGTGCCTGCTTGCAGGCACTTTAATCTGCTGAGCTAGTTGACCAGCCCTTATCTTCTCTCATTTCCCCTTATCTTCTAATGGGTGCATTTTATAAGGGCAAAAAGAATGACCTTTCTTCCACCAAAAACAGAGCTCTGTGATCTTTATTTAACTTCACTGATATCTGAAGGAAAGAATGGACATCTGAAAAGACATGCTGACTCTTAATTAGCCATAATGATTAATCCTTTCCCACTAGATGCAGCTCTGAGTACACAATGCGATGTTTTATTGCTCAACAATTGATTGAAAACTGAGATCTTACAGGAAGATACTAGGGGAAAACACAGTTAGCTGGCAACTCTGCCATCTTTCCTCAGACCATCTTCTTTGCCTGTCTCCATAGAAAGACTGAGAAGGCACATTCTTCCTCAGGACCCTACATAGCTCAGAGTAGGTAGGTCATTTCCAGGCATTGCCAAGAGAGCAGAAATCTGATGCAACCTTCAGCAAAGAGTGTGCTTTTTGAATGGGAAGTATGAATAGTACTTGCACGCCCTCTTTTCTTTCTGCCTTGGATACAGATGTGATTTCCCTAACAAGTGCAGCCATCTTTGAGGCAGCCATCTTTGAAGCAACCATTTTTGAGGCAGCCATCTTTGAGGCAGCCATCTTTGAGGCAGCCATTTTTGAGGCAGCCATCACTAAGACAGAAGTCAATGTGCTAAAGTTGTTAATGTTGGAATAGAGATCCATCCCAAGGGCCAGGCAGCACTACTGCTCCAATTTAACACAAAACTTACATTTACATTTCTAACTGATAAGAAAACATGCCTCTTCTCGCTTAAGGCGCTGTTTTTCTGATTTTTGTTTGTTACAATTAGAGTTATTACAAAGAAATTGTGTGTCCAATACCTAGCAAACAAAGTATGTGTGGTAATAGTAACATTTTTTTTTCACATTTCCCCATTCACAAACTTCTTGTTTGTCATATGCTATCTCATTCAATCTGGACAGTAATAGGATGGTAAGGCAGGAATTATTATCATTATGTTAACCTTAAAATAAGTCAATTTTAAGCTAGAACATTTAAATAACTTGCTCAGACTCATAGAGAATACAGCAAAATTTAGAACCTGAACCTTTATTTATTTTTTTTTTACTCCAGTTTCACAACTGATTGTAGTTGCTCATACTGGAAGCAAAGTTCCCATCTTTACATATTCATTATGTTGTTAGTACTCCCTGAAGAGCCTCTGTGATTCAGTTGTTTAAAAAATCACATGGTAGAATTGGTTAAAAGTTATTGAGCTCACCGTCTGGCATGAACTAAATTACTGTGATAAAGCCCTGAGGTTTTAGAGATAAGCAATATGTGGTATCCAGTTCATGCTGAGTTTATCACACAAGCTCCTAAGAAAGACAAACATGTAAACAAATCCTTCCAAATACGATGCTGAGTGCATACAAGGAATGTATGTGTGGTAGCAAAGTAATAATAATTCTCACTGATGAGGATGAAGCATAGACGGAGGAGAAAGCCAAAGGAAGTAAACCCAGGCTGTGCACTCAGCAATTTGATACGGTTGTGGTGCATTTGGGAGGGTGGTAATTTCAGGGTGTTCAGAGCTGATCATGTCTCAGTCATAAAGGTTCTTTAAGATTCTACAAATTTGTGCGTATGTGGATGGTGAAGATCAATAGAAAGATTTTAAGCGTGGCCATGTTATATATAGAGCTGTATTTTTGGATACTTCTCTAGCGCTAGGCATTAAACTGGAAGTAGACAAAATTGAAGACAGGGGGTGAGTGGGACGTCGGGGCAACCATCCAAGCAAGATGGAATGACACCACAAACTCCAGGAATGCTGTGGGTGGGAAGGAGGAAGCAGATAGGAGAGACACTCAGATAGTTCTAACTATGAACTGTAGTAGACAACTGGACAAGTTTGGACGCATGGCTGATGTGTGAGAAAGAATAACATAAGACTGTGGGCAGGAATCGGCTTGGACTTCTCAGGGGGTGGTGCATCATTCATGATAGCAAATCTAGATGAGAGGCAGAGAAGGTACAGAAGCACATAGAAGATGATAAACACTGAATTGCATATTCTGAGTTTTGTAGGCCTTCGGAGTATCCAGATTGAAATTTTTATGAAAGAATTCAAATAAAATCTGCAGTTCAATAAATAACTTTGGATTAAAGAAGTCGATTTCAAGGGCTGGCCAAATAGCTCAGCAGATTAAAGCACCTATAAACAGGAGTGGGGGCCAGAGTTTGATCCCCAGGCCAGCCATGCCAGCCCTGCCCCCAGGGGTTCACTGAGCCAGCAGTTGATATTGGGTGTGGTGGCACACGTCTATAATCTCAGCTCTTGGGAGGTTGTAAACAGGAGGATCACTACAAATCTAATCTAGTAGTGAGACCCTGAACACCCTGTAGATCCTTCCCTAAGATACAAAAAAAACAAAAAGAGAAGTCAAATTCTGAAATTATGGGAAGAAGAAGTGTTCATTGGGAACATGTAGAACAAAAGAGACTAAAAAAAAAGACATGTAGAAATAGACTAAAAGTATATGCAGGAAAAAAATGACTAGAAGTCTGAAGGATCATAGCCATTTAAATATTGGACAAACACATGTGATCCAGTAGAGGGAATGAGCTAAAGAAATGAGATGGATAGAAGAAAAACAAGTAAATAAAAGTTGTTTCCTGAGCCCTTGAGAAGAGGTTTCAAGAGGTTAGGGAATGGGCAATAAGAATCTTAGTCATAAAAGATAGCTTGGTAATAATTGAGCACTTACAATGCATGCAGTATTGATTTTCATATTTGTACTATCAGTTACTGTAAAGAGGATAACAATAGAAGGGCTGATAATTTACATTTGGATTTGGTCACAAAGCAATCACTCCAACCTTCAAAACAAAGACATTTCAGCCCATGCTACATCAAGTAATCTGCAGACCTCATGCGATGTTATCAAAACACCAATGGCATGTTTCACAGAGCTAGAAAAAAGAATGTTAGTATTCATATGCAAGTACATACACACACACACAAAAAAAATCTGAATATCCAAAGTAATCTGAAGCAAACGGAACAAAGCTAATTCAAAGCTGAAGTAATCAAAACAACATGGAGCTAACATAAACCTAATCATATAAATAAAACAATGGAGCAGAAAAGAAAGCCTACAAGTTAAGTCATGCATCTATAGCCAACAGATCTTCTGTGAAGGCGATAAGGACACACATTGGGGAAATAACTATCTCTTCAATAAACAGTGCTAGTGAGTTGGGTATGTGGATACAGAACAATCACATTAGGCTATTTCTCAACACATGTACAACTCAACTCAAAATGGATAGAAAACCTGAATGGAAGAAGTGAAGTGATAAAACCATTGTGTAAGATGTAGATGGAACACATCAGTTCATTGAAATGACTATGGACTTTTAAAGATAGTTTGCTCCAGGGAGATGGTTCAGTAGAATAAGCGCCTTCCTGGCAAGTGCAAGGGCCTGAGTTCAATCCCCGGTTCTGCCAAAAGAGAAAAAGAAAATAAAACAAATAAAGATAAAGTCCTTGGGACTGGGTTTCGATCCGCAGCATGCTGTGCCAGCCCCATCACTAGGATGCAATGAGATGGCAACTGAAAGTGGGTGTGGTGGCACGCACCTGTAATCCCAGCACTTGGGAGACTGAAAACAGGGGGATCACTGAATCCAATCTGTGCAGTGAGACCAGATAGTCCCTGTACTAAATATGAAATAAATAAATAAATAAGATGATGATGATGATGATGATGATGATGATGATGATGATGATGATGTCCTAACAGCACAGGAAACTACAGCAAACATGAGCAAAGAGTATTACATCAAGCTAACCACCTGCACAGCAAATAATAAACACAATTCATTAGACATTTTTAAAAGTATGCAAATGCAAGGCTATTAAGTATAAGAAAAAATCCTCAAGAAGAGGCAAGCTACAGAATCAGAGAGCATATCTACAATTTATAGCGAGGACAAGAACTAAATATCTAGAATTTATAAGGAACTCAATCCAATAGTAAAAAAATAACTATTTTATTCATCTATTGTGATTAGTACGTGTTCTCAGTACACAGTGATCCCATTCCCCTTGGGCAATTGGGTCATTACATAGAAAATCTTCATTATTTTTTCATTCCCTTTCTCTTCCCTTCCTCCTCCTACCACTCATCCTCCTTGGTCACCTTTTTTTGACTAAAAAAAAAAAAATCTGATCTAAAGCGAGCAATACACCTAGACATTTTTAACTGTCAATCTTTTTTTTTTTTTTTTGGTGGAACTGGGGATTGAACTCAGATCCTTGCGTTTGCCAGTCAAGCGATTATCCTACTGAGCCATCTCCCCGTTTGGGACTGGGTTTCGATCCGCAGCATGCGGATTTACCTAGACATTTTTAAAAGTATAAAATGCATGGCTATTAAGCATACGAAAAAATCCTCAAGCCAACTAAACATCAGTAATATGCAAATCAAACCTACGATGACGTACCCTCTCGCTCCTGTTAGCGTAGCTTTTCTCAAAAAGACTACAGACAACAGGCGCTGGCAAGAATGTGGCAAGAAAGTGTTGATGAGGGTCTCGGTTGCTTTTCTCTCATTGCTTTCTCTCAAAAGCACCTGATGCCCAACGTTAAAGAAGGAAAGCTCATTGCTTGTGGGGTTTCAGCCCCTACAGGGCTGACTCCAAGGAAGAGTGGCACATGGCAGATGACAACGGTTCACGGCGGTGGAAAACAGCAGGAGCTACAGAGGCAAAAAGGGAGGAGCAGCAGCAGAAAGCAAGCCTCTTTCCCTCCCTTTTGTCATATGCAGGTCATCTGCTCCCCCATCCCAGGGGGGCGGTAGTGCTCACACTCATAATCCCAGCACTGGACCATGAGTCAATCACAAACTAGAATACATGAGATTTTGGGAAACACCTAGACACAAAACAAAAAATGAGAATGTAAACATCACCATTATGGAAAAGTATGGGTCCTTAAAGAGGGAAAAATACCATTACCATATGTTCTATTTTTTTTTTATTACTGTGTATATGTCCAAAGGATATATGCCAAGAGACACCTGAATTCCTATATTTATTGCAGTACTATTCACAAGAGTGAAAACAATGGAAATAACCTAAAAATCCATCAGCTAAGGAACGGGTAAAGAAAATGTGGTACCTAGACACAGTGGAATACTCTTCAGTCATAAACAATCTGAGTTCCAGCATAGACGAAACTGAGGTTCCTATCTTGTAAAAAATGAAATAAGACAGGGACAGAAAGACAAATGCCACATGACTTCACTTGCATATAGAATCTAAAGAGATTGGCTTCACAGAAATGGAAATGGGTTCATGATGGCCAAAGGACAAGAGAGAGACAGGTGGGGAAAGATTAATCCATGGGTCTGAAGATAAAATTGAAAAAAAAAAATTCTCCCATTCTACCACACACTAGTTCTATTGCACAGTACACTTAATATAATGTAGTGGGTGCATCACAAAAGGTAGAAGAGAGGATTTTTGAATACATTTGCCACAAATAAATAGAAAAAGGTTGAGAAGATACATGTTTGCCATGCTTTGAACATTGCCTAATGTATACATGAGTCAAAACATCACACGGTGCTCCAAACATATGTACAACTCTATGGTCAATTTCAAAATAAATACGTAAGTAATAAATACCAAGGGAAAATTTAGTTCACTGATGAGATTAAAAGCCAGATTGCTGTGGGCTGAGAATTCGGTGGGTGGTGAAGAACAGGACAGTAAGAGGAGTCTATTATTTTTAAGAAGCATCATTGGCAATAGGAGGAGACCATCCCAGTGGCTGTTTTTATCATATAATAAAAATACCAAGCAGCAAAGGCTGGACATGTTGGTGCATGTCTGTCACCCCATCACTTGGAAGGCTGAAGCATGAGGATCATGGTGAGTTTGAGACTAACCTGGGCTGCAAAGTGAGCTCAAGTCCAGCCATAAGTGCATGGTGAGACCCTGTCTCAAAAAGACCAGAAAAAAAAAGTACCAGGATGAGAAAGAGGGAGCTACAAGAACAAAGGAAAGGGTAAAAGTGATGTAGCAGCATCTCTGAGAAGGTGAAGCCAGATGAGATCGTAATGGGGTGGGAAAGAACTGGCCCTGAATAGAAGAATTGCATAACTTTCTCTGAGAATAGGGGGAGGGTAAAATGCACAACTGCAGAATATGATTAAAATGTCACCATTGCAAACTAGAATTAGTGCACACCTAACTGTAGAGGCTTTCCTACAACTGCCCAGTAGTTGTGTCTAGAAGATCTGTTTCAATGTCCTTCCTTGGTCTCTACCAGTACTCATCTCCTGGATCCAGTCTGAGGGAAATAAGTTTCTCATTTCTAGATTATTTCTTGTTCACTTTGATGAACTCCAACACTCCCCATCTGCAAGTGCTTAAAGCTCAGACTTGAAGAAAGTCTGTAAGCCGCTTCTTTCTGGAAGCAGGACCTGAGATTGTAGAACCATAGTGCAAGTATTTTACTTGAGAGATGATCCAGGAAATCCCAGCAGGGAAAAGAGGAATGGAGACAGGGAAAAGAAGGATGGCAATGGAAGGGACACAAAAACAAGGCTCTTGTTATGAGCAAGCGAGGTTCCATTTTCCTGGGGAATCCCAGGAGGTGGTGCTGAATGAACCCTAAGGGTCACCCTGTCCTGGTGAAGGGAAACCAAATCTAGGTTACCTATCTTCCAGCAACCCTCAGTCACTAATTCAGACTCTCAGTCCCTGTCACTTCTACTCTGCCCTGCTTGGGGGTTGAAACATGTTCCCATAGCCAAAGAAATCCCCAACCAGAGAATCAAAGGAAGCATGGGTAGCAGATGCCAAACACCAATGGTGTGAGGGCAGGCTCCTTCCCATGAACTCAAATTCTTAATTGCTGTTTGTGTTGATGCTTAATATGACACATATCCCTCTGCAAATGCTAGAAACATGCCACTCTTAGGACTGTGTCCCTGGCAAGAAATGTCTGAGAAATAACACTGGATTCTAACGACTGTGGACTGTCATAGTAGGGTAGAGGGCTTTTTGGAAAGGACAGACTAATTCTCCTCCTGTTTTCAACCAGAGGAAATAAATCCAGAATAAAATAGGACCACAAAAAGTTTCCATTTTGAATGACTATATACTCATCACAAATCAAAAATATCTGAAATCATTCCTGGTGCCTAAACATGTATCGAATATGCAGTCATAAAATGTTGGTTCAAGTCTGGGCAAGCCACTTCCTTATGAACTTTGGCCCACTGTTCAATTTCCATAGACAAGGGTGATATTTCCTTGTTGAATCCAGTAATTATGAAGATAATGAGATCAGGAACATAGCGCTTCCCAGCCACAAGATTAAAGGAAAGAAGTATTCTGGCCAGGCACAAACTGTGAAAGAACATGAGCTTGGGGAGTGGTGAAAAGCAAGCTTGCATTTCATGATAAGTGGTTTGGACTTGATTTAATAGTCACAGAAGCAGTAGAAGAGACATAGAAGGCCAGGCAGCAAAGGCAATGTTCTGGGCACGTTTTTTGTTTTTTTTTGTTTTTTTTGTTTGTTTGTTTGTTTGTTTGTTTGTTTTTTTAAAGATTGCTTTGAGAACTCTATGGGGGAAAAGTTTCTTTTGGTAAGAGTTGGAAATTGGACACAGGAAGAATGATTCAAATGTTATATTAAAATTTCCACCTCTAGGATCTACCCCCCAGACCCTAAGTGAAGTGTGGAGGTTGTAGAAGGAGTGGAAAAGTGAAAGAAGAAAGTGGTAGTTGGGAAACAGCCCTCAGGGGAGCCAAGCAGGTGCAAGTGTATTTGCCAGCATCAGGGAGTGAGGATCTCTCCCCAGACAGTATCATAGATGGAACTCTGCTTACAGCAGAAGTAGAAGGGTCTGTAGAGTGATGAGATTCCCAGCATTCTTTGGGGTAAAATGAAGCCCACACAGACCACTTATAAATACATGAGCCATCAAAACTGTCTTCTTGATTCAGCTCAAATTAAATACAGTTATTTCTGAAAGGTTAGTGAATTTGGCTTTTGCTGAAGTGTTCTTTCTCCACACTGTGTCTTGATATCACACTGACAAATTGCCTTCGCTTTCAGGACTTATTTCCCTTTCCATGTAACTTACCAAGTAGGACCCGCAAAATCATCACCCTTCGTGGGGGCAATTAGAGGTAATGGTAGTGGGTGGGGGACAGGTGAAGAGAGGAGAGGACCAAGAGCAGGGCTGTTTCAGCGAGAGAAAGCATCCCCAGCCCAGCTGAAAACATCTGTCTCCCGGGTTTGCAAAGCACCGTCAGCCCTCCAGCTAATCCCCTCTGGTCTGCCACAGAGCGAAAGCCTGTGCTAGTGACAAGGCTGAGTGATGGCACGAGCCAGTGGTCGTCTCGCAGAGCTTGTTCAAGAGCAATCCTCAGAGAGCAGCAATTCAGTTAGGGCCTGGAAAGGGAAGGTTGTCTCCTAATTCTGCTCTGGGCTCCCAAGGATCTTGTCCTGACAGCCACGAGGCGCTTGTCACTGGGAAATGAACAAAGCAGCCTCAACACAGAGAAGGCGGCCCTCTGGGTAGTCAGACTCTGAGGAAAAAATAGTCTGCCCTATTTTAATCCCTGCTCATGAACTCCCCTGGCACCAGTGCCTCCAAGGTATTTCTGTTCTCACAGCTGGCACTGGCTTTTTCAATTCATTGAGAAGGAAGCTTGCAAAAGTCAGGCATTAGAAGGGCACAGAGAAAGGCTGGCTTAGCTAGCTCTGCACAAAGCAGTGTC
>NW_004524632.1:3839537-3845838 GCF_000260255.1 Octodon degus
CTGGATTCCATTTAAAGAATAAATAAATCATTGTAAGACTAATTTTAAGAGTTCAATCCCCGGTCCTGCAAAAAAAAAAAAAAAAAAGACTAATTTTAAGAAGCTTAAGGACAAAAGAAAGAAACAAGGAAGATAAAAGGATATATTTATGTACGTATCCAGGACAGTTTGGGTAATTGTCCTGCTGATTTCTGCTGGTCTATTGAAAGGAGCAGTTAATGCTTAAATGTTTTTCTTGTCCACTTAATTTTTACAACTTTGCTTTGTTATCAATTTTGCGTGCTTATATCTAGTAATCTAAACAACTAATTTTAAGACAATGTTAAACAATGCAACAACCATTGTTGAATTCCTATTATCTTCTTTAGTTAAATTCTACATCATTTCTAATATTTTTAATTTTTATTATCTTTAAAAAGAAAAAAGATGAAAAAAGCTTTTGACTCACTTCCATTGAAGTTTGCAATTACACGTCTTACACTTAGTCTTTAATCACTTCAAATTTAATTTTTATATCATGTAAGATAAAGATGCAGGCTTTTTAAACATATGGTCTGCTATTTTCCCAACTTATATGAAGACATTATCATTTCCTCCACTGTGTATTCTTAGCACATTGTCTATTCTTAAAACATGGGATATTCTTGCTGAAGATAAATTGAAGGCATATGCATAACATTTTTCTGGGCTATTCTAATTCACCAGCTTATATGCCTGTCATTATGCCAGGGTCATACTATTTTTAATTACTACAGCTTTATAATATATTTTGAAACAGAGTGTGATAATCTGGCTTTGTTCTTAAGACCACTTTTGATATTCTGTGCTTTTGTGTTACTCAATGGATTGTAAGCTTTTTTGTTTCATTTTTTGATTTCTGGGGAAAATGTCAGAGGGGAATAGCTGAGAGGGATAGTATGAAATCTTAGTACTACTCCTAGTAGTATGAGCATTTTAATAACATTGAGTCTTCTATTCCATGAGCATGGAATAGAAGATTTCCATTTAATGGGGCCAGGGAGATGGCTCAGTGGAATAAGTGCTTCCCTGGTAAGCACAAGGGCCTGAGTTCAATCCCTGGTTCCGCCAAGAAAAAAAAAAAAAAAAAAAAAGAAGAAGAAGAAGATTTCCATTTATTTTTCTCTCCTTTAATTTTTAGCTATTTTTATTTCTTTTCAAACTGCAAGTTTTTCACATCTTACGTTCAATTTATTCCTAGGCACTTTAATCTTCTGGAATCTGTTATGAATGGATCATTATCTTAAGCTTCTCAGAATGGTTCAGTGTTACTATACAGAAACAGGTTTTTATATGTTGATTTATATTTTACTGGTTTTAGTTTATTAGTTCTAAAGGGTTAGAACATTGATCCTTTAGAACCTAACCCTTTAGAACCCTCTAGAATATTAACCGTTTGGCACTTTAGAGTTAAGGATTTTAGCCCTATTTTCAGCTTAGTTCTTACAGTATTGGAGAACACATTGATTCTTTTGTACAAGAAAATCCAAGGATAAGAAAGAAGCAAAGTGAAGAGTAGAATCTGGCAAGTAGGAAGAACGTGCTTAAATGAGAATGGGAACAAGGAGGGGGTAGGGAAAGGGAAAGAAGCGAAAAGAGATTTTAAAAAAAGAAAAGAGAGTAAAAAGAAAAAATAGAAGCAAGCTTTTGTAACTGGAGAGGGAGCCCCTGATGCACATCTCTAATCCCAGCACTTGGGAGGCTGAGGCAGGAGGACCACAGTGAGATAAGGGCAGCCTAGAATAGAGAGAGAGAGTTCAGGGTCAGCCTAATCTATGCAGTGAGACCCTGTCTCAAAAAAAAAACATAAGCGGGGACTGAAGGGAGAAGATAGGGAAGGAGTACAAAAAGAAAAAATAAGATATATTGTATACAAGTCCCAATTTCCTATTAGGAATGTGATCATTATATATGGTAAATATGCACTAATATTATTTTTTTCAAACTCTTGACCTCATGCTTGTGAGGCAGGTGTTCCAGTGAGCTATAGCCCTGGCCCTCTGCACAAATGAAAAAATAATAATAATAATAATAATAATAATAATAATAGGGATTTTAAAGATATCTGCAGAGTTTCTAAATATAAGATCATATGATCATAAACTGAAATAATTTTACTTTCCTTTAAATTAGAATGCAAAAATTCTTTTTTTTCTTTTTTCTTTTAATAGGGGTCTACAGGCCTACAGGGTTTCACTATGTCGATCGGTTTCATAGTGATCTGCCCGTGGTCGGCCTCTCAGAGAGCTGGGATTGCAGATGCCTGCCACCACAGCCAGTCTTAATCGTCATCCCAGCACGGCACAGAGCTGGGATAGAACCCCAGCCGCTGCGTCTCCTAAGCAGGAGCTTTAATTCACTGAGCTCTTCGGCCGGCCCTTGCAAAATCTCTCAACGATATAAAACTATGTATCACTTAACAATGAGACAATTCTCAGAAATGAGCTGCTGGGAAATTTCATCATTGATAAGTATCATGTGTACTTACAGGCTGAGATGGAATAGTCTGCTATGCACAGAGAACATATGGTACAGACGATTTTATATGAAGTCTACCACTGACTGAAATATGGTTTTACATCGCACAACTGTGCTAGCAAATTGAACTCAAGAGAACAGTAAGAGTCATAAAACACCATTACTGGAATTATCCTAAGGATGCAAGAATGCTTCAAATAGGCAGATCAATAATTACGATACCCTACATTAGCAGAATGAAGGAAAAAGCCTACATGATCATCTCCATACGCGCCATAAAAACATTGGACAAAATCAAACAGCTTTTCGTGATACGAGTGCCCGAAACCAACTAAATGAAGGAGAAGTGGACTTGTTATGGTTTGTGTCTAGTTGTCCCCAAAAGCCTCATGCAGTCATGGGGTGGACTTCTAGAGGTTGGGATTAATTCATGATCCAATGCTGCTGGGATTATGTTTGTGGGTACTCCACCCACCCTGGGGCAGGTAGTCTAGTTGCAATATAAGGAAAGAAGAGAAGCTCTCTGCCTCTGCTGCTGCTGCTACTGCGGCTCTTTCCCTTGCTCTTCGCTACTTCCCTTTGCCATGAGCCACTCTGCCTTGGACTGAAACCTCCACAAACTGTCAATTAAACTTTTTTCCCCCTAATTTTGGGGTGTCAGATATTTTGTCCCCACAACAAGAGAAAAGTAACTGAGACAGTACTTCAACATAACAAATACCAAACCTGCACCTGTGTCATATTCAACAGTAAAAAAAAAAAAAAACAGAAGGATTTTCCTGAACATCAGGAATAAAAGAATTTCCATTTTAGCCATTTCTGTTCTACATTGTTCTCATGTTACTGGCTAAAGCAACCTGAGGAGAAAAATGTTACTTATTGTGGCACTTTGATGGTGGGATATCTCTTAATAAATTGAAAGGAGTATATGTTAAAAATTTGTTATCATGAAATTAAAAATAATGATTAACCAATTGTGACTTTCCAGGTTCCAGAGGTAGAACAAAATGCACCGTAACTTTTCCTATGAGTCAACAAACTAGGTCACTCAATAGAGGCACCTAAAGGCTCTCTTGTTTCTTTCTCCTTCCCTCCTTTCCTTATTTTTCCTCTCCTCTACTGCCTCCCAAAGGTCAGGAAGTTCCATTCTTGGAAAGAAGAGTGGAATCTTCTTCCCAACCTACCACTCTGAGTGGCAGTTATGGATAGTTCTGCTGGACGGTAATTGCATTCATGACAGAAGAAAGAGAAACCTCCTCTACACAGCATAGGCTTTTGTACAGCATACAACCTCAGCGTATTATTGTGCAGAATCTATCTCTGTCTCATTTACCTTTTTTTTCTTACAGACACGTGTAATCCTAGAAAAAAAAAATGAGAACATGAAGAAAAGGATGGGGCCGTCCAGACAGCTCAGCAGACTAAAGCCTGCTTAGGCAGGCACAGGTACTGGGGTTCGATCCCCGGCATGTAGTGTTGGCTCCAATCCTGGGGAGCTCTGAGCCAGTGAATGCGACTGGACAGGTGGCGTGCACCCGTTCCCCCAGTGCTTGGGAGGCTGAAAACAGGGGGATCGCTATGAGTTCAATCTGTGTAGAGAGACCCCATAGACCCTGCACTAAATACATTTAAAAAAGAAGAAAAGGATGAGTGAAATAAAGGAAAGAATATCCTGCCACTGCATTTCTGTTGCTGTTGATATTGTCACTCCATCACCATTAGAACTACAGACAAGATTCTCCACTCAGTCAAGCTCCACTAATTGAAAATGTTTGGTTTTTTATATAGTATGTGTCCAAGTCTCCATTTATTTTCTAGTGAATAACTCAAAAACATGGTTTTTTTGATTCCTCAAGAAGAAAAAATACATATAAAACATACACCTTAGTTCAGAAATCAATATCAGAAAAATAATAGTAACAGTTTCAACAAGGTGAGAAGTGGTTTACAACACACTAAACCCAAATATAAGGGATGATGGACAAAGAAATTAGGAGGCAAATCATCAGAAAGCTGATTTTAAAGTTAGGTAAAAACTGAAAATAATAAACACAGGTAGTGGATTTCGAACTGGTGAGCAACTTACTACACCTAGCTGAACTAAATAGTGTGGCACTGGGTGTGGGAGGCCCACCTGAGGGTTGTTGCCAGCAGCATAAAGGCAGAACAGGAGAAGCTGCCAAAACACTGTTAGGGATGCTGGTTGGAGAAGCTGTTGGAGCTGTTGGAAGCTGCTCGTTCTCTTGGCTGTTCTGCTGGAGGACCCTTTCGTGCTGGCTTTCCTGGTGAACTTTGGAGAAGTTCTGGTCCTCATCTTGAGCATCGCTTCCTGGCTCCAGAAGGGAAGATGGTGCACTGCTCAGCCTCCTGGAGAAGCTTGTCGTCCTGTTGGCTTTCCTGATGGGAACTCGGCTTTCCTCGTCATTGGAGGAGCTTGTGACCTCGCTGTTGCTGAGGATGGCTGAGGTACTTTTGGGGGAGCTCTGGTGCTTACCTTGAGCACAGCTTCCTGGCTCCAGAAAGGAAGATGGTGCACTGCTCAGCCTCCTGGAGAAGCTTGTCACATTGCTTTCCTGATGGGAACTCGGCTTTCTCTGTTGCTGGAAGAGCTCAGGACCTCACTGTTGCTGAGGATGACTGTGGTACTTTAGAGGGAGCTCTGGTGCTTACCATGAGCGTTGCTTCCTAGCTCCAGTGCAGATCCCTCAGCCTGCTGGCACAGACTTTCTAGCTTCCACCACTGACCTCTGGGACGTCCCAGGGCAGATTCATGAAGCGGGCCTGTATGGGACACTGTTGTGGGCTCTAGGCCTCCAGCTGGACTTGTTGGAGGTATTGTGATGAGCTCTAGGTTTTCATCTGGATTCATGCAGGATATCAAGATCTAGGCTCTCAGCTGGAGTCTTTAGTGCTAAATGTGTGGATAGATTTCCTGTACTTGTTGTATATGATTCTTGTATTATAAAATGTGCCCTGTATTATATTCCTCTTGCAAAAACTTTAAACCGTGACAACATGCAACGCTGAGCCCCAAATAAATTCCATGGCATGTTTTCTATCGCCCCTGCCTGGAGCCTGGATTGGCTCTGAAGTTCAGGTTGTGCAGGGTAGGATCTAGCAGACATAGATGGCTTACCTCACAGGCTGTGGAAATGAAAACTGAGGAGCCTATCATCTTGTAATAAGAGTTTCACATTCATATTTTATTTCAGGACCGTAGGAGCACTGCATTTTCTCAAATATGATTAAAAACGATCCCTCTTATGTTCTGAATGTTGCAATAGTGATGGCGCTCTTGCCCCATGCTTGGGTGCAAGTTACTGCTATCTTCTTCTCAACTCCTAAACCTGCTTGTAACATCCCTGTCTGAACCCAGAGAGCGACAATTTTGAATTTCCAAAGCAGGAAATAATTACTTGTGAACGCATATATTCTACGTCTTCAAATTATGACCTTAGAGCTAGATACAATTAGATACGGCTTTCTAACTACATTATCTGGATGTTCTATATTATTCGTCTCTATTGATCAGATGAGAGGTGATCATTAATGCTTTATTAATCTGCTCAGATCATGTTTAAGCAAGGGAATGCTTCTTATCTTTCGTCCCTGCTTCCCATTCAAAAACAGGAAACAGAGGTGGTTTTCCTAGCATCCTCTCATTCTTTTTTCTTTCTTTCTTTCTTTCTTTCTTTCTTTCTTTCTTTCTTTCTTTCTTTCTTTCTTTCTTCTCTTTCTTTCTTTCTTTCTTTCTTTCTTTCTTTCTTTCTTTCTTTCTTTCTTTCTTTCTTTTTTGAACCAGGGA
>NW_004524632.1:3845938-3855202 GCF_000260255.1 Octodon degus
TTTTTTGAACCAGGGATTGAACTCAGACCCTTACGCTTGCCAGGGAAGCTCTAATTCTACTGAGCCATCTCCCTGCCCCCCTTTTTTCCTTAGTTTCTCTTCTTCATGAGGCCAGCACTCTTTGAAGGCAACGATTCCCAGTGGCAGGTGACTTTCACCTTTGGAAGATACAGTAGTCCCTCATTATTTCGTGGTTTAACTTTCACAGACTCACTGTATCACAGGTTTTCAAAATAAATATATAATACATATGTATGTATGTATGTATGTATGTATGTATACACAAGATATTTAGGTTAGATATAC
Source organism: Octodon degus (assembly GCF_000260255.1). Classification (NCBI taxonomy): domain Eukaryota; kingdom Metazoa; phylum Chordata; class Mammalia; order Rodentia; family Octodontidae; genus Octodon; species Octodon degus. The sequence continues at coordinate 3,846,245 of NW_004524632.1, forward strand.
AGCTGTTTTCTCAGTTCATTCACTGAGAAGAAAGGTTTGTACTAATGTTGTTTTAGATATCATGTCTGAATCTTGTCATCCGAATGACTACTACAAAGACAACAATAGGCAGTGTACCAATTATTGTAACTGTCCTACTAACCTGTTTTGAAAGTGTTTCACTGCTATTTTATTTTTTTTCTTATTAAAATGAATGAAAAATAAAAATACATAAGCTGCTTATCACAGATTTTTCCCTATATCACAGGATCCTGCAGTATCATACAGTATTTGTATGTTGTTAAAATCATACAGGTGGGAAAGGAAGATAGCTCAGTGGTCTAAGCACCTGCCTGGCAAGTACAATGACCCAGGATTGATCCCAACATGCCTCAATGGCCCTGCCCCCAGGCCCACAGTGCTGGCCACTGAGACTAGGCATGGTGGTGCACACCTGCAATCCTAGCACTGGAGAGGTTAACACAAGAGGATCACTATGAGTCCGAGCTGCATAGCAAGACCTTGTACCAAATACATAGAAAAAAAAGGTTAAAAATAAAATTAAAATTACACAGGTTTATGAGTCTAGAAAATGGTTAAGAACATTAGAAGGTCTTTTAAAAGTGTGGGAAAGGCTTATCAGAGTGTGGGAAGGGTTTATAAAGCCTCAAAAACTACACAACTACTAAAATAAACATAATGCTATTACTTCACTGATTTTCACTTATTGCAGGGGTGTCTGGAACATAATCTCTCCAATAAGTGAGGGACCACTGAATTCTGCAATGAAATGTTGGACTGTAACATGGAGAAAGTTTGAGCTGCGGGCACCAGGCATGTGGAGGCAATGGATGTCCCCAAATATCCTGTGGTCCACAGCAGTCCTCCACCACAGAGAATCATCTCACCCACTGCATCAGTAGGACTAAAATTCAGAGAGTTCACTTTAGAACTTTAGTTGGATCATGCCACTCTTCCACTGAAATCACTGCAATACTTTTCTGTAAGACTTAGGGTGAAAGTCAACTCTCTTTAAAAGTATTGTAAATGATTTGATGCCCGCCCTTACTGTGCTGGTCCCACCCCCGGAGCGCGCTGAGTTACCGATTGAGACTGGGCATGCTGGCGCATACCTGTAACCCCAGCTCTTGGGAGGCTGTAAACAGGCAGATCACTATGAGATCGATCTAGTAGTGAGACCCTGAACACCCTGTAGAACCTTCCCTAAAATACAGGGGAAAAAAAAGTATTATAAATGATTATCAAAGAATAAGCCAAAATGCAAATGAAATAAATAACAAAACATGTTTTTTCATCTTTTATAATCTGATTGGAGGATTAAGTTTACTGAAAAGGGACTGTGAGGTAAATGTCACAGAATTACACAATTCAGACAGGATTCCAAGGTAAATTTGGAATAACTTTAATGGACATCTTAGATATAGAAGGTATTTCTTAAGCTTAAAAGACACAAGGTGATAAAAAAAATGAATGCGTCATGAAAGAGTAGGAAAGCTAACTAGACCAGTTTTCAGATACAGGAAGAACTCAGAGGAGAAAGGTATGAAGTCAGATGACAGATTTACTTTAGAAGGCTTCAATTGTCATAGTGAAGTTTAGGGGCTTGAAGTCAGGAATTATGCTCAGGCTAGTAATAACAAGATCAGATCTGTGTTTTAGGTAGATTTTTCCAGCCTCACAGTACATATGGACTACAGAAGAATGATTAGAATCGAGAAACAAGAACAGTAAAAACCCGCATGAGTGTATTACCTGCCCATAGATAATGGAGACAGTGAGAATAAACAGGAAGACAGGAAAACGTTTACAATTTCTGAAGGCTTTACCATTTCTTCAGCAATATTAAATAAGTGCATAATAGAAAAAGATCTTATAGTTGAACATACAAAGACCAGTAACAGTCCAATCCCTACTCTAAATGTTTTTCATTTGGTGAACGTCATTCATTCATTATTTGATCATTTATCATTGAGTTTTAATGGCAATCTACACATGGCAAGCAGTACCCCAAATTCTCGTAATTCAGCAAAGAACAAAACAGATCTCCCCTTCATGGAGTTTATATGGTAGCGGAAAAGGTAGATGATAGGTAAACCTACATGTAGTAAACTGACAGGAGGGCATATAAATTTAGCTTTAGCCTTTTAGTAAGTATTTAGGGAGAGCCTAGCTTAACTCAGTATCATTGGAAGCAAAATGAAAACATAACTGAAATAGAAACTCACAGTTTTGCTGGCAACACCAAAGTCATGCGCAAGTCACGGAATACTCTATTAGGCAACAAGATAGCACCAGACTGTGAAGCTCATGTCCTCTCACCTGTTGCCCATCACCACAAGCCCTCCGGGCCACAATGCTGGATGCAGTTATCTTTATTACAAAAGAGAAAACAGCACCTTCGTGACTTACTGATTGAAGGGCTCGGAATCAAAAGGAAGCAGAAGCAGAACTGGCATCCACCGTTCCCTAACTAGCCGCGCTGTCCTCATCTCCTGGGCGGGGACTTATATCTGTTGCCTTCTGGGACTCTGAAGTGTGGACAGAAAAGTGTGTCGTTGCGAATGCAGAGTCCACTTCAACCTGATGCGCGGGTGTGAGCTGCATGACTCACTGTTTCACAGGTTTTCAAAGTATTTAAATTATTTATCACAGATTTTTCTCTATGTTTCAGGATTCTGCAGTACCATACAGTATTGTTATGTTGTTAGAATTACATAAGTTGGGGGCTGGCCAGATGGCTCAGCAGAGTAAAGCACCTGCTTAGGCAGAGCACAGCGGCTGGGGTTCAATTCCCAGCGTGCAATGCTGGTCCCACCCCTGTGGCACATTGAGACAGCGATTGAGACTGGGCATGGTGGCGTGCACCTGCAATCCCAGTGCTTGGGAGGTTGAAAACATGAGAACGTGCAAATTAAAACAACACTGAGATTCCATCTCACCCCAGAAAGAATGGCTAACATCAAGAAGTCAACCAAAACAAATGCTGGAGGGGCTGTGGGGAAAAAGGAACCCTTCTGCACTGTTGGTGGGAGTGCAGACTGGTACAACCACTATGGAAATCAGTATGAAAACTCCTCAATAAAACTAGGATTGGAGGCCCCATTCAATATGAGTCTGATCTACATAGTAAGACACTGTAGACCCTGTCCTAATTACATAAAAAAAAAATTACGTAAGTGGGCAGAGGAGATAGCTCAGTGGTCTAAGTGCCTGTCTGGCAAGCACAAAGACCCAGGTTTGATCCCTGGTACCATTTCCCCCAACTCTCCCTCCCAGGCACTCAGTGCTGGCCACAGAGACCGGGCATGGTGGTGCATGTCTGTAATCCCAGCACTGGGGAGGCTGAGATGGAAGGATCACAAGTGAGTTATTGGTTCAGGGCCATCCTAATGTATGACGTGATCCAGGACTCTGGTTTACATCTCAGGAGGTTATAAGACATTGATGTCAGATGTCCTGTGAGTGTTGAGTGGGACTGGGGAGCAGGGATGTAGCTAGCATGAAGAGGAGTCCAGGTGTAGTCACAGTTTTGGGTAACATCCTGTTGCATCCGTCTGGGAGACAACCATTTGGGTCAGTGATGGCAGTCCTTTTGAACTTTCAATGATAGCGTGTGCCGTAGGTTCACCACTACTGATTTAGGCTATGGCTTCCACATTTTAAGAAATTTATCTTACAATGTCAACCTTTCTTCCCAGAATTATCATCATTCACCAGCAACATTGTAGTACAGTAGTGTAGTGGATGTGGTTTCGTATAATATATAAACAAACCATAACTTGGAACTAGATAATATTTTTTAAGCCATATTAAAGGTTTTGGGAAATGTGTTTGGGAACCAAATAACCTTTATCTATTTTGAAACCTTCATCAGGTAGTGAGGATTATTATCATCAAATACCTAAATAACGTGTAAGTAGCACTAACTAAAGGTATGAAAATTCAATGTTAACTTTTTTATAGATGAGTAATACTCCGTTGTGTAAACATACCACATCTTCTTATCCATTTCTCAGTTGATGGATATTTGGGTTGTTTCCATGATTTATCTATGACAAATTGTGCTGCTACAAACATGGGTGCAAATGTATTGCTGTGGTATGAGGTTTTCAGTTTTTCTGGAAAAATACCCAGGAAGGGAATAGCTGGGCTGAATGGGACCTCCAATCCTAGTTTTATTTAGGAGTTTTCATGCGGATTTCCATAGTGGTTGTACCAGTCTTCACTCCCACCAGCAGTGGAGAAGGGTTCCTCTTTCCCCACAGCCTCTCCAGCAATTGTATTGGTTGACTTCTTGATGTTAGCCATTCTTTCTGGGGTAAGATGGAATCTCAGTGTTGTTTTAATTTGCATTTCTTTTTTTTTAATTTTTTTTATTTATTTGAGAGAGAGAGAGAGAGAGAGAGAGAGAGAGTGGTGTGTGTGTGTGGCCAGCTCAGCCCACCAGGGGGCGGGGCTGGCTGGCATGTGGTGCTGGGGATTGAACCGCGGTCCTTGATGCTTTGCCAAGCTTGTTCCAAATAGGTGCTTTAGACCACTGAGCCATCTCTCCAGCCCCCTTAATTTGCATTTCTTGAATGGCCAATGATGTTCAACAATTTTTTTTCCTATATTTGTTTTTCCTTTGTATTTCTTCATTTGAGAAGTACATGTTCATCTCAGATGCCTGAGGGAAACAAGGAAAGAAAAAAGAAATATATTTGTAGCACTGGGGAAGCTGAAAACAGGAGATCCACTAGAAGTCCAAGTTGCATAGTGAGACCCTGTACCAAATACATAAAAAAATAAAATATTTTTTTTTAAAAAATGGAGATTCATTTCTTGAAATCCTGTTAAAATTATGTGCAGGTATTAATTACACAGTATTTTCTATGTCTCCAAATTCTCTTTCATATATTATTTTTATCCATCCTTGTTATAATCTAGGAGATTTTCTCATTAATTCTCTTTCAATCTACTAATACCTTCTTCAGCTGCATATAGTTCGTCCGCTGTAGCATTTCTTCCTTCATTTGTTTCCTTCCTGATTTCATTTCTTGTAACTTTGTATTCAGGACTTTTACAAAGATGCTCCAGCGGCCAGGGTTCCATCCCCTGGTGCTGTGCCAGCCCTGCCCCCAGCGCGCACTGAGACAGCAATTGAGACTGGACGTGGTGGTGCGTGCCTGTAATCCCAACTCTTGGGAGGCTGAACACAGGCGGATCACTATGACTCTGATCTACGTAGTGAGACCTTGTAGACCCTATAGATCCTGGTAGTAAAATACAAAATAAAGAAGTTCTATATTACAAATATGCCCATTTTCATCAATTCCTCCTACGGCTTCGGTTTCTATGTCTTGTCTTCTCTCCACGAACACTTAGAAGCCATTGCCTTCACATTCATGGCGACCACGTCCCTTTCTAAAACTCACTGCTCACAATTTCTGGAGTTTTCCCCAATCACTTCACCATTGCTCACATTCAATGTGTTTCCCTGTGTTCTTTGTCATTTGCATCTATTGATTAAATTACTGAAAAACAATTCTTCAGACGATGCAGATGTGCCTGCCACAGGGAGAAACCCCAAAGAGACAAAGGTAGTCGTCTTATGATAACCTTGTGAGGGCACCCTTGGGCTCAGTCCTGGAGCATGTTCCATATGTTTGCAGCTTGCAGTTTCCAGGACACTGGTCTCCAGACGCACGAGAGACCATCACGTTAATTAAAGTAAATCCTACAGGCATCAACAGTGCATTATCTCTCATACGAGAAACACAAGGCATAAATAAATTATGCAGAAAAAAGAACATAATAGGAAACAAGAGACAGATCTTTTCCAAAAAAGAAGGGTTCTAAAAGATGGAGAGGTGGATGGAGGACAAAGGATTTAAAAAAAAAATTGGTTTAAAAAAAAGGAAAATAGACAAGAACAAAAATTTAAGTTTTCTTAAACACAAGCGATAACATGCAATCCTATGGCTAATCTTATATAGCTATATCCGTTAATCTGAGCAACAGATTTGACAAAAATAAAGATAATATATCAGCCATTGTTAATCGGTTATTCCTTGGTTTGAAAATCTGTAACACATGTATTGTTGTATGTCATCCTGTTTCTCTCTTTGCTTCTAATCTTTTTTCTTGCTTTTGTTTTTACTTTTCAAAATAAATTAATTTTTTTAAAAAAAGAAATAAAATGTGGTATGGCCAAAATATGGCCATGCACCAACTCCCCACACTGAACGGGATCAATCTGTACAGCAAACATGTGCTGGAATAAAGAGCCAATATGTGAATTTGGAGCTCGTGGGTACACGGAGTCCATTAGTTTTTGTTTCCGTGTCCCACAGTCGACTCTATTTGTCTTTGGGGAGGTGACTTACTTTGGTAGTGCATCCTGACACCAATAAACTCGATTTTTCTAAAAGGATCCCTGCTTCTAACTGCAGGGGTCCAAGCAGAAAAAGATCATGGTTTCTCTTTCAAAACTGTAAAGGGTCAGAGGCTTTGGCACAGTCTCTATGGAAGTGTATGTATATCAGCCCTTAAGGTATATAACCTTTGAGTTTTTTCTTCACAAGCTACACAACTGCACATACATATGAAATTATCTCTTCCATCTCTGTGCAATAGTTTTAAGATATTTTAAAATATTATACTGTATTGATATCATGATTATTATAATCTCATAATCTTGATCAAGAATTTCTGTGTTGAAAAATAAAGTAAGGGACACCTAACTGGTTGATCCATCTTTGGTCGGACATCTCCTCTACTGTTTTAAAGGTGGTATTTTTATGTTCTCAATTATAATCCTAAACTCAACATAATTGAGTTTGTTGCATGTTATACGAAACTCTCATTAGTATAACATCATAAAATTCATAATATTAATTCAATGATAATGTCCTACCTTTGTAGTTAAAAAGTAGAGATCAAACTGTTGAATGAACAAGGACACAAGTTACAATGGATTTTTTTAGGAAGCTATGAATCAAAATCATCACTGGCTCACCAGTTCATTGATGAGATAGTAAAAGAAAGGAATCTATGAATGAATGAATGAATGAATGAATGAATGAATGAATGAATGAATGAATGAGAGACAGAAACAGAGAACAAGGACAGATGCTCTCGCAGAAAGCAGAAAGCAGGCAATTTCCAATGGCTGGCACTGGTCCCAGAAAACAAAAATTCCAGGCTTGATGCTATGAGAAAGTGGCTACATTAACTTTCATCCACATTCCTTGAGGGACCAAACAAATCAGTCCACAATTATTTGCAAACACTTGATCATAGAGTTTTATAATATACAGCAAGAAAAGAACAAAACCACCACTTGGCCAAGACACTGGCATCTTGTCGCATATGTCAGAAAGTAGGTTTTTCAGCTTGAGCAATTTCCCCTCAAGGACTGAAATCAATAAACTTGCTTTTTATATGAGAACAAGCAGAAGGCATCTGTAGACAGCTAATCTGATCTGAATATATTCCTATAGTCAAAAAGCAGCCTTCAACATATAGCTCAGATTTCATGTTCCAACAAAATAATAGACTAGATAGCCATAGAACATCCTCAGTAAAGCACCTAGGATGTCTAGAAAAAATACAGTGGGAAAGCCTTTAAACTGATAGCTAAGATTCTGAGAAACTTGAGGGCATTCTCTGGAGCTAGAAATACAAAGAATATGCAAGAATGCAAATTGTAAATAGGTGAGCAGAAGCTGTAGCTGCCCCTAGAAGGTATTATTAGCCCCTATACTATGCATTTTATATTTTTTTTTTTTTGGTATTTTAGAAAAAGGTACAGGGTGTTAAGGATCTCACTACTACATTAGACTTGTAGTGATCCTCCTGTTTACAGCCTCCCAAGAGCTGGGATTACAGGGGCGCACCACCACGCCCAGTCTCAATTGCTGTCTCAGTGCACCCCCGGGATGGGGCTGGCATGGCAGGCCCAGAGATCAAACCCCTGGCCCCTGAACCTGCTTGCAGTGCTTTAATCCACTGAGCTATTTGGCCAGTCCAGTTTATTCTTATATTCTATTGCAACTGAGAAATGAAACTCAAGACCAAGGGAAACAGGGAGATAAAATTAGCTCCTACCCAAAGTGTTGGATTCTTAAAATATATGAGACTTTGTCTCTATTCGGTTTGAATGGGAAAACATGTGTCCCTTAAAAATTCAGAGTTGCAAAATGTGGACCTGAAGTGAAATTTATACACCTGCATGATGCATAGGTGTTTAATCAGAGAACTCAGTATTAAAATTTCTCTCAACTTGTAATGCCTCAAAGCTGTTGGAAAAAGAAAATTGAAAGCCACCTTAGAAATTGTGTTCAGAAACCAGATTTTAAAAGCCTTCCACAGAGAAAGCCCTTCTAATAGAGGTGTTACATTTCAAATTATAAGATATCAAGAAATAACCCACAGGGCTGAGGATATAGCTCAGTAGAATAAACACTTGCCTGGTAAGTGCAAGGTCCTGATTTCAATCCCCAGTACTGCAAAGAAAGAAAGAAAGAAAGAAAGAAAGAAAGAAAGAAAGAAAGAAAGAAAGAAAGAAAGAAAGAAAGAAAGAAAGAACCCACCATGAGGAAGAGTCAGCACCCAGGTACGCACACACTCACACACACACACACACACACACACACACACGTACGAGTGCACACACGCACACTCTTAGTAAAACTATGAAGAATGTAAGAGTGCACGATAATCTGAAATTACAAATCATTTTTTTAAAAAATGATAATAATAATAATAAAGGGGATTAGTGAATAAAAGTAACATACATAATAAGGGAACACACACATTTGGAAAGTCACCTAACACTTCTATAAATAAAAGTCTTTGTAAGTTGAATTCAAACTTAGCTAATGGTTTAAAGAACAGATTGGACAAAATTGAAAATAGCTACAAAATACGTAGAAGAAAGTTAGTTATCACGAAAAAGAAATTAAGGAACAAAAATAC
>NW_004524632.1:3855402-3857159 GCF_000260255.1 Octodon degus
CTGGGCGTGGTGGCATGTGCCTGTAGTCCCAGCTCTTGGGAGGTTGTAAACAGAGGAATCAGTATGAGTCCTATCTAGTAGTGAGACCCTGAACACCCTGTAGACCCTTCCCTTAAATAAACACACAAAAATAAATAAATAAATCATAAAAATCAAGGAGCCTTCAGAATAATTTGAGACTTAGTGACATAGTTCACATGCAGACACACTGTAACAAACTTACAGATTAGAAGGCTACTATTGGGGGAAAGACTATAGCAGTAACAGTAGCCAGAAGACAATGTTCTTTCTATATTTGAATTATGAACAATGATGAAGAGGGAAGAGGAGGAAAAGGAGGAAAGGGAGGGAGAGGAAAGAAAATAATTTCACTTACAAAAACATCAAAAGAATAAAATACTGAGGAAGAAATGTGAAAGAAATGCAAAGGCTTGGGGGATAGCTCAGTGGTCTAAGCATTTGCCTGGCAAGCAGAAGGATCCTGGTTCGATCCCTAGTACTGCATGTCATGATGGCCCTGAAACTGGGCATGGTGGTGCATATCTATAATCCCAGTGCTTGGAAGGCTGAGACAGGAGCATCACTACAAATCCGAGTTGCGTAGTAAGACCCTGTACCAATTTTTTTTAATATTCTTTTAAAAATAGGTAATCATTGATGAAAATATGAAGAAATTATGACCCTCGTGTTTTACCTGTGACAATGTAAAAATAATAAAGCCACTCTGAAAAACAGCTTGGAAGTTCCCCAAGAAGTTAAGTGTATTCTTCTGGATTATAAAATTACAGCTCTGTAGCAACTCTTCAGTGAAATAAAACAAGCATACCTGGAAAGATCACATTGTTTCTCTGGTGCAAGAAACCAAAGGTGCAAGTAGGGAACAGAATGTAAACTAGGTATTATGAAACAGGAGGAATTTTCTCATTTGGGAAAGGCAGCTGGAGGCAGCTTTGAGGAAGTAAGGGAAGAGAATAAAAGAGAGAAGAGAATGCAAAATGGAACCAAATCTCTAGCAAGTAGGGAGGGGAAGAGGGATCGAAGGGAGGACAAGAGAATGGCGAATACAAGGCATCAAGGTAAGCCATGTATGCATACAAAGTCACTATGATCAAAGTGAGTGTTGTGTATATTTAATATTTTTAATATTTTGAATGAGAAAGAGTCAAATACCAACACAAAAATCCTGAGTGAGTTTCCAGAGTTTGTCTGTAAAGTTCTTTCTCTCTCGAATTTTTAGGAAAGGGCTTACAGGGTGTTCAGAGTCTCACTACTAGACCGGACTCATAGTGACCCACCTGTTTACAGCTCCCAAAAGCTGGGATTACAGGCGCGCGTCACCAAGCCCAGTCTCAATGCTGTCTCAGCGCACCCCGGGGACAGGGCTGACATGGCAGACCTGGGGATCAAAACCAGGCCTCTGTGCCTGCTTGCAGGTGCTTTAATCTGCTGAGGCCTCAAAACCCATCTATTTACCTATAAACGTCTTAAGTTTATCTTTCTCTACGGCTGAGTAGTATTGTGTTTTATAGAAGCCACATCTTCTCTACCACTCAAGGGGCGATGGGCATAAATAGATGCCAATTCGTCTTTGGCTCCTATTTTCTGTTGTTGAAATAATAAAGAATTATTATCTCAATTTTGAACAGCTATAATTTCTAAAAACATTGAGATATTCATAATATTTAAAGAATTTATACTGGGCCAGGGAGATGGCTCAGTGGAATAAGTGCTTCCCTGGCAAGCACAAGGGCCTGAGT
>NW_004524632.1:3857454-3866016 GCF_000260255.1 Octodon degus
TAGTGATCCTCCTGTTTTTAGCCTCCCAAATGCTGGGATTACAGGCATGTGACCACCACGCCCAGTCTCAATTGCCATCTCAGTGCACCCCAGGGGATCAAACCCCGACCGCTGCATCTGCCTAAGCAGGCGCTTTAGTCTGCTAAGTATCCGGCCGGCCCTTTCAATATTTTTATTTAATGAATGCAACATATTGTTTTAAAAGAGAGGGAGGGTGGCCTGCACTTAGCTCAGTTGTTTAAGCGTCTGCTCAGGCAAAGGCAGTCAGGAGCAGGATACCACGGTTCAATCCCCAGCTCCACCTGCCTTACCAGACCTGCCTTTCAGGCAGCCTGAGCCACCAAAAAACAAAAAAAAAAATCCTCTGGGGCTGGGAAGATAGCTCAGTAGAATAAACACTTGCCTGGCAAGTGCAAGGTCCTGAGTTCAATCTCCAGTTCAGAAAAAAAAAAAAAAAAAAAAAAAAAAAAAAAAGAGGGAGGGAAGAAGAAAGAAGCAAAAAGAATTATGATGTGTCATGTAAGTATACCAACACTCCATGTTGAAGGCACTCCTTTCGTACTACAAACTTTTATTAATTTTTTTAAATTATATAAAATAAAACCCCCCCAAAATAGATGTTAAACATAGAGTTACCGTGTTAAGCAGTGATTCATGTTAGTTATATACTTTAAGGAGTTGAAAATATGTACCTGTGCCTTCATAAGTACTTGTATAAAAATACTCATAGTAACATTATTCCTACTTGTCCTGCAGGGGATAAATTCAAATGTCAACTGATAAATGAATGAACAGAATTGGTTATATCCACATCAGGAGACTTTATCATGCACAAAAAGGAACACAGAACTAGTTCATGCTGCAGCATAGATTAACCTGGAACACATTACACTAGGTAGAAGGACCCAGAAAAATAATCCCATACTGTATGACCTCATTTTATGTATGACATATATACAGTAGGAGAATCTACAGAGTCAGAAAATTGATTGGCGTTTTCCAAGTTATGGTAGAATCAAGGAAAGAGGAATGAGTGCTAATGGTGGTGGCAAAAATAATCAGGAATCAGATACTCGTGTTTATTGCACGAGTTGGTGAATGTACTCAAGGTCATGGAGTGGCACACTTTCAGACGATACCGGGCGCGTTCAGGGTGGTATGGCCATAGACATGGCATACTTTCAGAAGGTGAATTTCATAGCAAGTTAATTACATCTCAATAATACAGTGAAGAGGAAAGGTAAGAGCCCAGGAGGGCAAGTGCCACTCTGCAGCCAAATCAGCCACTGTTCACATATAAAATATAATCAAATCGGCCAAAGCAAGTGTCAGGATAGAGCCATGTCCAGAAACACTGAAAAGGCGAGGAGTGAATGTTTAATGACCACCCACCAAATGCCGCACAGATTGCTACAATTTATACTTTAGATACCTAGAGTTTTGGAGAAATAAAAATACTGGGTAAATCAACTTAGGAGGTAAGAAATTTAAAGCATGTTAAGGTTACCCTATTGACTAAAAATAGAGTAACATAAACAGAGGCTTAGTAAATAAGCAAATTAAATATCTAATTATAGCCCAAAAATTATAATTGTATGCATGTGCACAAAATTAGACAGTATTATGCTGTGCATTTGACATAGATATACGCTTAGCTTCTAAATTTATGGAAAAATTAACAAGAAGGACAGAGACTAGTTAACTGATCCAAGAAAAGGAAAAAAAGAAGGCTAATAAAAAGTAAAGAGAAAGCTCAGAGAACAGAGAGCACAAAGCAAGGTGGTGGAAATCATTCCAAATATATGAGAACTCATGAAATGTAAAGTGTTTCAAAGTATTGAGGCAAAAGTTAGAAGTCTTTAGATTAAAATTTCAAAATAATAAATGTATTAATACACTATACACAAATGAGACTAAGATTTTTTACCTCATTAGTAACAGAATACCAATATCTACTTTCCCCTCTCAAAATCTACCTCTAGTAAAAATGTATTTAATTAGAGTTTGAAAATAGGCATTAGCACTTTGTTTCAAATCAAAGACATGTAAGACATGTGCAGAACTTTCTGTACTGTACTTACTCTTGTGTCTACGCAGCACTACAGGTTGAACCAAGGCCAATTTTCCGAAATGGAAAAAATGGGCAGCCCTGTGGAAATGTGGAAGCGATTTCACAACTGTCTGTGGAGAGAAGCTGAGGACACAAAACTTCGCCTCTCCATGCCGTGTAGTGCAAGAACATCTGTGACAGCAAGCAGACGGAGCCGGTACCCTCTCCCAGCTCTCGTTTCCACTGTTTGCCAGCACAGCCCGATAGAGCAGCCACTGAGGGAAGGGCTAGAAATGCAGACAAGAAACTGCTCAAAGTCGGTTGCCACAAATCACGATCCAATACCAGGCTCCAGACTCAGACCCCAGCTCACCCAGTGCATGTGGACAAATAGCCTCCTGAACATTTAAGGTAACTGCACTGAACACAAATGAAGCAAAACAAATTACAAGCTTTGTTTAACTGTTAAGAGGAATTTTTTTAACCTCTAAGACATCTCCCATGTCCCTGAAACAAGATTCCATCTTCAGAGAGGTACAATCCATGTACAGAGAAGGAAGACCAGCCAAAAGCTACCTGTAAATATGACCTAAGAGAGGACCTGCCAAATAGCTCAGTGGATTAAAGTGCCTGCAAGCAGCCTCAGGGGCCCAGGGTTCAATCCCTGGGCCTGCCATGCCAGGCTCCACCTCCAGGGCATGCTGAGAGGGTGATTGAGACTGGGCGTGGTGGTGTGCACCTGTAATCCCAACTCTTGTGAGGCTGTAAATAGGTGGATTACTACAAGTCTGATCTAGTAGTGTGATCCTGAGCACCCTTGTAAATCCTTCCCTAAAAAAAATGCAAATAAATAAATAAATATGACCTATGAGAGCCATGAAAATCAAAGAGCCCGTTAGAGAACCCCTGGGAGAACCTAGAAACTTCCATTTCCAGCCAACATAAGAATTTCTACTTTCTGATCTGCAAGACATGACCATTTCCATGGATATATGACAACTTACTATTTGGCAATCTGTACTTCTCCACAGAGAAATTTCATAGCATCCATACAATGCACTGTGTTCTTTACATTAGAAGCAGCTAAATTTATAATTTATGTATATATTTAGACAAAGAGGTACTGTGTTTCAAGATGACTAAGAAAGTAGTAGTGGTTCTGGTCTTGACCTTTCCTTCTGGGAGTGATGTTTATGTTGATAAAAGTAATCATTTGTACGCATTATGGAAAATAAGAGATGTGTTTTCTGGAACACTTGTTCCTTTCAGCATAATATGCATTTTCCTTCTTTCAGAAATCGAGATGATGAACTCCTCTGGACAAAACAACCAGTCTCCCGTCTGAGGCACACACATTAGGTTAGGCTAATCCCACACCTATGCAGTGAACTCTGAGCAGGTTAAGCCAGCAAATGATCCTAATCCCCTAAATACAATGAAGTGACTTCTACAGTAAGGGACAAAGGAGAAAATAATTTAACCTTTTCCTTCAAAACTCTACATAGACAACAGAGTATGCATTTGTCTCTATGGTAATTTGTTGGCTATAATTCTGTTTGTTTGTTTTTGGTAGTTCCATAGAGAAATTATTTTTTCCCAATTTCTAGAAAATGATAAATCAGTACTGGTGTTAGGCTCAATCTCTTGCTCTGTCTGCAACAAAAATACAAATCCATCAGCAGGTATGAAAAGGATGCCTATGTGGATAAAATACACACTGGGTACAGGTGAGCAATCAGGGCAATAATAAATATGAAAAAGGAATAGAGATAGGATAAAGACCTGAGTGAGAAGTCTGAGTAATTTATCTCTAAGAAAACCTAAAAAAAGTTTTCTAGGGGCAGGTCAAGTAGCTCAGTGGATTAAAGCGCCTGCAAGCAGGCACAGCGGCTGGGGGTTCGATCCCTGGGCCCGCCATACTTGCCTCGCCCCCCCCCAGGGCACGTTGAGATGGTAATTGAGACTAGCCATGGTGGTGTGCGCCTGTAATCCCAGCTCTTGGGAGTCTGTAAACAGGCAGATCACTACGAGTCTGATCTAGTAGTGAGACCCTGAAAACCCTGTAGACCCTTCCCTAAAATACAAAATAAAAAATAAAAAATGGGGCTGTGGAGATAGCTCAGGAGAATAAGAACTTGTCTGGCAAGTGCAAGGTCCTGAGTTCAATCCCCCACACACAGAAAAGTTTTCCAAAAATAAGAATTTATATTATTTTTATTCTACCTTAACATATAACCACACATTTATTAGCTTAATGCGCACAATCTTATTAACTTTCATTTCCACAGGTCAAAAATCTGTCAATTGGTCTTCCCAGACTCACAGCAGAGTTGGAAGGGCTGTGCTTTATCCAGAAGCTTTAGGAGAAATTCCATTTTCTTATCTGCCCAACTTATTGCCAGACTTCTTTCCCTCCTAGTTAGAGGACTGAGGTCTTTAATTCCTTCTGACCCTCAGCTTAGGGTCATTCCCAGCTTCTAGAAGTTGCCCTCCTTCTTCCATTAGCAAAGCCAGAAGCTGCAGGATAACTCGTTTGCATGCCTTCCATAATATCTTTCTGATTCAGTGTTCTGTATTCCTCTTCTACTTCCCTTGAAAATGGAAGCTTGGGTCCAACTGGAGAATACAGGATAATCTCCCAAAATCCATTCTATTTTTTAAAAAAATCCATTCTTTTAATAACATCTGCAAAATCCCTTCTACCACATAAGGTAAAATTTAGAACCTGGCAACCTTTTTGGAGGGAGCCATTATTCTATCTTCCATTATATTTCTATTATAACCTTTTAACATGAAATGTCTCACAGAAATGGAACCACAACGACCAATGATTATAAGAAATATCTTACTCCACTACTCCAAAATTAACCGAATATATTCTTTGCAACATTTGCATCAAGTAAAACAGTCCTTGCTATCTAGATACACTTTCTCCCAGAACCACATCCGTGGTACATGGTGTGACTCACACAGAATAGAGGCCTTCAGTTCTCTTTTTGTATCGTGATGGCAATAGTTCGGCATTAATGAAAAACTTCTACATTAGTTCATTGAAGTACACAACCATGAATTATTCTCCTCTGCCTAACAGTTATCATTTCCCAGCTCCTGATCCGAATTGAGCTGGATAAACCAGGTCAATGTGGCTTCTTTGGCCAAGCAGTGAAGCTATCACCTCCACAGGAGGACATATCTTCATTTTGTTTACTAAGTCTGTATCAAAGCTGGATGCCTTATTCCTTGCTTGAGTGAAATTCAAGCTATTCTGCAAAGTGAATAGGAAAAGAAACAGCACTAGGGTTCAGGCAGCAAGCAGTGCAGTAGTTCCTCTCTGCCACCACCAGCCATGTACATGTGGCTGTGTCACTTTTCTGCATGGGCTTCCTTACTTAGAAATAGGACATGTGACGATGAATATTTTCTTAGGCCATGTCTGGCTCTCCAAGTCAATGTGATTAACTATATCACATCATTAATCCAAATAGTTCTTTGAAATCTCTCATTTTATTGGCATCCTGAATTTAATCAGGGCTTTATAGAATGGCTTTAATATTTATAATATATATAATAATTTATGCTGTTCAATATTGGAAATTGCATTATACTTTTTTCAACTTATTTTGTGAAAGATTACTGTGCTGACCTTTTGAAAATAAGAAATCCCCATTTTTTTTTCTCCACGGTAATTACAGCACGGTGACAATGACAGGATACAGCCTCTATGGACTCAACACACATTGTGCTGCGCAGTGACAGAAGGGTAACTTATTTCCCTTTCATGTCCACTTCCTAATCTACTGAACAAAAGTAATGATCATAAATAACTCACATGAAGGAGGGAAGCGGAGACTTAGCCGAAGCCAAGTCCATACTACACAGCCTGACACGTACCAGCGTGCAGTAAACCGAGCTATTACCACTATAAGATTTTCAGGCATAAGGTTGCACAGCTGAGATGAATAATCCCGGGACCCATTCTCTGGATCCACTGCATTCCCAAATACTTGGATTCCTCCAGGTCGTGATATCTTCTTCAGCTGGAATGATAGCAAAGATAAAGAAATCACATAAAAGGGGCTTCACTGTACCGATTTCGGCAAAACTTATTAGTACTGCATTTGCCTCTATTTTTAGGCATGGATGGGGTTTGAAGGAAGGCAGCTCTCTCAGGGAAAAAAAAATCTCATTCCAAAATTAATACTTGTGATTGAATACTCAGCCATAGGGGAATAGTATGACAGACGCAGTTAAGCAGACTTTTGCAAATATGAGGATTCCTGGAACATCAGCGGTTAATGATATGGCCAGGGCTCAGGCTTGAGATGTAAGCTTGAGGGTTTATATGCAGCTTCCCAAGAGGCATCCCTTGCCTTTGGCTCCCGTTCTTAGACCTACACCCTGCATTTGCAAGGGCCTGGCACTAGCAGGCTGGGAGAAGTCTTCCCGTCAACCTTTCCTCCAGGGTGAGTCTAGAGCCTCATAGGATACAGTCAGAGATGGCAGTGAGGTCATTCAGAGTTTCATCTGGGTCTTCCCAAAGTGAAGAGAGGTTCTTTAAAACTTGGCAAAGAAAAATGATAATGACACTGATAAAAGAGAACACCCCTATGTTAAATGCCAGCATATTCTGTCCACATTTTATAACTCAGTCCTTTTAACAAACCAATGAGGTTTTGGCCAATTTGTACGAAGCAAAATCAAGGCACACCAAGGTTATTCGACAGACTCATTATTAGACCTGATCTGTCTCGTTTTAGAGACTCTGACACTGAGCAGTGCACTTTGGTGACGGTAAAGATGCAGGAAGGGGGGAGTCCTCTACCCTCCTGTGCTTTCTCACCCTGAGAGTCTCTTCCTCTTGTCTCATTTTCCTACAACTCCAAGTTTCACATTCACTGCTTGTGTTTACTTATGAAGGTCTCTGCTCCAGTGACTAAGGACCTAACGCAGATAATTACCCTTGTGATTTGCAAGCGCGGCGGTCGGCGGTATTTCTCAAAGTAGCATTGCCGGCGTAAGCATCACCTGTGTGCTGTGTCAGCTTGTTGCCTACCGTGAGAGCAATCTCCCCGTTAGTTTTATGGCACATTAAGTCTCCTTTTGGAATGAATTGGGTTTGTAAGAGTGGGATTGGTTACATCAGAATAAAAGAGGAAACAGCAGGGTTGACTGGAAAGCTGTAAAATAGAAGCATTAGGGGAAGAGGAGGGGGGATCCGGCAGAAGCATTTAAAGGAGAGGCTTAAGGTGATAAAGTAATAGGGATAGGGTGACAGTCTGAGATGCTTTTGCTTAACGAAGAGCGTGGCTGTTACAGCAAAGGTATGACACAGAGGGTGAAATAACACTCCCACTCCATGCTGCAGGAAACAAATCATCGGGGCCTGGAGGAGAGAAATGTTCATATTTATTAAATGTCTGCCTTGTGTTTTTTTTTTAATATTTTTATTGAGGAACAAATAGCAATGAGACAGCTTCACAACTGATTACTAGCGCAGTTTCAATAATTAATACATTGCATATTGTTGCCTTAGTGGTTATTCATTGTACAAGACGCAGACCTGATATCCTGTCTCAGACACTATTAGAACAAACCTCTCCTGGAGCTCCTCCAACCTGTGCCACCTATGCCTTTTTGTCAGGCCACGGAGGACAGTAATCAGGGCAGTGGATGGTGCAGGGACTCAATCATCTCCTGCCAAGTGCTTCCCACTCTAGGACAGGTTCCGCTGGGCGTGTCCCCTCTGCTTGTACCCTAAAGCATCCCGTAGGTCTTGACATGCCTGATGCTCCATAAACATCCATTAAATCAAAAGAAAGCGAGCTTGATACGCTGAGCAAGAAAGTCCTTTTATAAAGGTGACAACGAACCTGGCTTTGATTTCTTGGAGTAAGTGTTATGGCCATCTTGAACGTTTTGTATCAGTTTCTTGTACTAAATTGTAGGACACTGGGGACCTAGGATCTAGTCCATGTCCCTAATTGATAAAAAAAAAAAAAAATTTGTTGATTTTGAAATTGACTTGTATTACAGGTAGGAATTTATGATAGTCCCCAAAACACAGCAGGTTTTTCCTACGTTTTTTGAGGTAAGGGTCAGTTTTACGATATATTACTAAATGAAAAAAAATAAAGTGACATGAAAAGAAGTGTCTAGAGCTAAAAGATACCAAGAAGTATGTGTGTTTGCTTATTCTATTTTATTTTTTATGTATTCAGTACAAGGTCTACAGGGTCTCACTACACAGATTGGACTCCTGGTGATCCTCCTATTTTGAGCCTCCCAAGCACTGGGGTTACAGGTGCAGGCCACCACACCCAGCATCAATTGCTGTCTCAGCGTGCCCCAGAGGGAGGGGCCAGCAGGCATGGGGAGGACCGAACCCTGGCCCCTATGCCAGCCTAAACCAGATTCTTTAATCTGCTGAGTAATCTGGCGAGCTCCCAGAGTTATCTGGTCAGCCCCTGCTTATTTAAAAAAAGAAAAAAATAGAATAAAGGCAACCTATTTGG
>NW_004524632.1:3866726-3871050 GCF_000260255.1 Octodon degus
ATTTACCAGGATTAGAAAATAAAACTATAAATGGAAAAGCGGTTTCTGTAATTAAAATCCTAATTAAGTAAAGGAATTTGCATATTAAATTGGTGGGACAGTCACCATGGAAAATTATCTTACTAGCTTAAAACATTTTTATTGTCCTTAATAATGCCTGTGAAATACATTCTAAGAACTATAAGTGTATTTTTTTTTTAAAAGTGGGGCCTGTTCGTTTGTGGTAATAGTAGTATTTTTATTTTGAGATTATCATGAATTTTGAAATTTCAAGGGTTTGTAATTAGGCAGGTGATATTAAGAACCAATATTTTTATTTTGTTGGTTCAGTTTTGTTGGTTTTGGTTCTGGTTTTGGTTTTCTGAAACAGGTTCTCAGTATGTGGTCCAGCCTGGTCTTGAATTCAAGATGTAGCAAGATTTTTGAAGAAAGAAGGAAATATAAATCAAAGAGGAAAGGGATTAAGTTAAAATTTAGTAGCCTTAAGCATTAGTTAGAATCATCATGAACTTATCATGTGTTGTATTTTTGTGTTAGTCAGCTTTTCTGACCCAAACGAAAACCTTGCGAGGATCAACCTAAAGGTTCATTTGAGCTCAGAGTTCCAGAGGGCTCAGTCCATGGTGGGCTGGCCTCTCGACTGTGGGCTCTGTGAGCATGCGCATTGCTAAAGATAGGAGGCATATTGTAGAACCAAGTGCACATCTCATGGCCAGGAAAGAGAGAAGGAAAGGAAAGGGCTGAGCATCCTACAGGGCCTTCACAAGCCCCACTCGCTGGCCTTCTGAGATTTCTCTAGGTCCCATCTCCTAATGGTCGCCTCCCCTAGAAAGCACCACACTGGCGACCAAGCATTTAGCACATGGTCCTGCAAGGAAAACACGGCATCCGAATTGTAGCAACCTTTAATTAAAGCATAAATGCACAATGCCTCTAGGTACAGATGCATGTACGTGAATACACAGGGACACGTGCTTTGTGCCCCAATTCTGCCTCCTGCTGAGACCTAGAACATATGGCCAGCCTAGAAGTGACTGTGTGGTCACCCTACTGCACAGATTGCAGTCCAACTAGCAGATCTCCGAAAAAACTGTCGATTATAGATCTTGGGCAGGAATTGCAGCAGATGAGCCTGTAATAGCTCATCAGATCATAAGCCAAGGAAGTGATCAAAGGTTGTTTTGCTTTCTCATGCATTAATATATTCTGAAAGCAAATACCAAAGATGTTTTATTAATTACTGTTTTGTCTAGTAGGCCCTACCTCCAGTGCATAGACAAATATACACAAAATTAGTAAATTTGATTGCATTAGAAGAAAGGAGAAAAACTGAAATACCAAAACCATTTATAAAATTGAAACTAGCCCTTCTATGTGGCAAACAGTGTGATGAAATCCCCTCTCACTCCAATTTTCTGTTACATGTTACTAATTAACCTAAAGTTTTGGTCATTCCCAATTGGCTTCACACTTCAGCTTTTGTTTCAAATAAATATTATTTCCAGTTTGCTTTTGTTTTGCTCCCATCCTAGTCTCTGCCTTTCAAGACCAAGCTAACTAAGCATAGAATAATTTTACGACTTTGCTAAAATCAATAAAAGGTTTATGTTGCCTTTAATAGAAATTAAATACAGGAGAAAATGGATGAAATAAGATGCTAGAGTACTTCAATTATGCTGTGCCTCAATACCTGTGAGATGTATTTAAAAAACTCTCACATTTAAAAAAAAAACACACACACACTTTTTCATGTTTTTAAAAGTTACATTTTTAAATAGACTTGATGTTTTATTAATTGGTACATAAATATTCACAATTGTCAGTTCATTATTGGAGACTGAGTTTAGTAGTATAAAGTCGCTAGCTACTTTCCATTTCACGCTTCTTACATTGACTTCTGCTGAGCCAGAATGAGAAATTTCACCTATTCCCTCCTTCTCCGAGAGTATTTATCTTAAGCAGCACAGGGCTGAACTTTGAATTTTATCCAGTCAGCAAGTTTGGTGACGCGGTTTCAAGGATAGCTCCGTTCTGTCTACAGAATTTCTGCGGGGATATATGTCCCTAAATCCATAAAAGTTACCCTTTTTAGTTCAAGTTCAATATGATACCAAAAATGGGAAAGTCTCTGGATGCATACTCCGTTGCCTTTTAAAAGATTAAAAAAAAAAATCCAGCCTGCCTTACAGATTACTGCCTTCCAATCACCTGTAGTGTTTGCTGAAAAGGTAGGCTGGAGGAGCAATCCTAAAGCGCACAGAGTCGGACTCTTGGAGGGACACAGTCGCAGCACGCTACTTGCAGCAGGGGTGCAGGTGAACCTGTGGTCAGAGGAATAATGAAAAGGTGTCACTTAAATTAATTTATGTCTGATGCATTTTGATGAATTTAAGTGGAAATCATTCAAGTTGATTTTTCTCTGCTCTAGGAGAGCCAAAGAGTTAATAACAGAGCTCATGAAAGGATGTTTGTTTGTTTTTGGTTTTTTTCAAATCCCTTTCTATATCACGTATCATAGGGGAGACAAAGGGTGTCGAGGGATTCAGAATTGCCTTCTTTCTGGCTTTCCAGTTTTTCCAACACCCTGTCCAAATATTTCTAGTTTTCTACATTTACTCCATCTTTCGCTGTAATTGCCTCATATCCGCACTTCATGACCACGACCTACAGGACCTTTGGTGTAACAAAGCATTTTTTTTTGTTTGTTTATTTTCAGATTTTTGGCAAAAGGAAGAAAACATGCATTTGAAATGTCAGCAGTGTGTTAACATGCTCTGATTACACAATCAAAACTTTCACTCTTCTATGCCTGTGTAACAGAGCTTCAATTTACCAGGCCAAATGTCTCAGTACTTTTGCTGTCAATCAATGAAGCTGTAATATGCAATTCAATCATCATAAATGTCTTCCCTTACTGAACAAATATTTGCTGAGTTTTTAGATTAATATTTTGGCTGCAGGAACTCAAAACCCTGTCAAAAACACAGTGATTATGTAATAAGTACACTGGGCCTCTTCCCTCTGCCCAAATAATACTGAGAAAAAAATTTTGTTTATTCACCCTCTTTTATTAGGTCAGGTCATCAAAACAGAATGCTTTGTGGGCTTTAAATGACATTTTCATCCCTTGAGTAGCTTCTTAATGGAATTGTATATATTCTTCCTAGGGGAATAGTCACTGTAGGGGCACCTCACTACAAAAGAAAATCTCTTGCAATGTCACTAATTGATTCATAACTATTAGCAAATAAAGGTTTTGTGTAATCCTTAGAGAAATCGTACAAATTCAATGAGTGCATGTTCAGACAGCATCTAATTTAATTCTTTCATTCTTACTTATGAATAAACCAAGTTGCACAGAGATGTGAAATGTCCTACTGGGGGCCAAATTCTAAGGGTCAAAGCTCTAACTGTCTGCCTTCTTAGTTTAGTGCAGCCCTCACTGTGCCATGTTGGCAGTGGATATGTAGTGATACTATTTTTTTTGCATTTCTAAAAAGCTTTTCTTTGGGCTTATTAGTTTTCCCTAGCTGCTTGCAAAAAACACAATATCTGTGCTCCCTCGTACAATTCTTAGTTCCTTCTTTTCTTCCATCTCCTTTATTTACCGACAAGTCCTGCAGCCACTACCTCAAAAAGAGATCCCCAAGGCAATCACTTTTCCTAGCCCAAAACACCAGCATCTCTCTCACATGCACGGCTTTAGCTTTGCCCAGTTGATCTCTCTCCCTCTACCCTCCATAGCCTCAACTTTACCCTTACCTGGCTCAATTCCTCCACTGGAGGTGAAGCCAGTGGTCTCTTCAAAATGATCAAGCTCTTAATTGAAAAGAAATCTTCCAATGAGCTCCACATCCCTGTTTCAATAGAGTCACGCCCATTAGCATTGGTTACAAGGGGAGGCAGAGTCTGACTGGAGTTCATTTTCTGAACTTCATCTGCCAATACCCTTGCTCTTGCCCACACAAGCAGAAACATCCAAGTCCCTCATGGTTACTTACACCTACCAAGCTCTTCCACCAACTTGTTCTCTAACTCCAATCAGCTCCCTATTTAAATATCACCTCTTTGACAAAGTCTGTCTTTATCACCCAAACTCAAAGAGCTGTCCTTGGGATTGGGGATATAGCTCAGCGGCATAAGTGACTGCCTGGCAAGTGCAAGGTCCTGAGTTTGATCCCTGGTATGACAAAAAAAAAAAAATAAGGGAATAAGAGAAACTGCAGGAGTCTGCTTGCCATGAGATGATTTTCGGTTACCTTATTCTGCTTCAGTCTTCTTTGCAGTACTAATCAGTCTAATATTTAATTACAAATTGATAATA
>NW_004524632.1:3878670-3880759 GCF_000260255.1 Octodon degus
GAAGAATATATGCAGTGTATTATTTGTTGAAACTGTACTTCCGATTGGATTTGAAACTGTCTCATTGCTATCTGTTTATCAATAAAACTTTGAAAAAACAAAAAAAAATCCTCCTACTTAGCAGGAGGATAAGTAGAATGTAGAAAGAGACAAGATGGACAGAAATATTGGAATCAAGGAGATCAGAAACTAGACTCTAACTTCATAGTGGGAAAGGACTCCAGCTGGCATATTACCAAAAAGGGAGTGGGACACTAAAATGCAGCCTAGTAGTCCCCTTCACTTCAGATATGCAAACGCCACTTGGGCAACCAGGGGTGGGCACAAGTGTACAAAGTGTTTCCTCGATAAATAGACAGTGGTAAGAAGTTGGTTCAGTCCTTGGTACCACATGCCGTGCTGGCCCCAGAACCCAGGGTGCACTGAGCAAGCCCCGGAGACCAGGTGTGATGGTGCACAGCTGTAATTCCAGTGCTGAGGAGGCTGAGACGGGAGGGTTACTAGGAGTCTAAGCTGCATAGCAAGACCGTGTGCCTAACAAATAAATGAATAAATAATTTATTTTAAAAAAGAGATCACATGATTGATCTGGTCCAGACTCAGGATGATATAACATGGGAACTTTGCCCACATTTTCATTATTTAGAGTATACACAAGATATTTTCTTAGAAAACAATCTCAGGGCCTTGTGCTTTCTAGGTAGGTGCTTCAAAGCTTATTCCCCCATTCCTTAGAATATATAAATATTGTCAAATACAACTTCACTGAAAACAGGTGAAAGAGAAAGCTTTGTTAGTACATTTTTTTTACTTTAAAATGTGACTTTAGTAAGCCTATTTTATTTAGACACATCTTTTCAAGAAAGAATTTCTATAGTACTTTGACAAATGATAGAAATACTGACCAATTCCTTTCTGGGGCTCTTCCTGAGAGAAACAAAATTATTTGAGCTTAAAATTCTGATTTATGTAAATAAAAAAGAGGAGATAGCATACTAAAGCCATGAAATTGCATTATAATCTCACTTATTGCATAGTGTTCATTAACTCTTCCTTATAAATGAAAAGTACTTTAAGCATTTCCTTTTAGCTCTTTGAACACATACTTCCTAACAGCAAAAAAAAAAAAAAATTTTTTTTTGGTTTTGGGATCAAACTCAGGACCTTGTGCTTTCCAGGTAGGTGTTTATGCCACAAAGTTGTCTCACCAGCCCTTAGTAAATAATATTATTGTCTTAATTTTGCTGATCATATGATTGAAGATTGGAGATGTTAAGTGACTTCATTCACAGTTAAATAACAAATAAAAGAGAGATTCAGGAAAAGGTTGCAAACCCTAATTTCAAATCCACAGTCCTATGATTTACCTTTGTTCTTCTAAAGGCCTTTACCGACACTGCAGAATTCCAAGCTGCCCCAAAGGTACATGAAAGAAATAATTTTGGAAGGTTTGTTTTTCATTTTTCCCCAAGAATGCACGATAGGAAGCTTCCTTTCTGGCCTCCTTGTTGGAATGTCCCAGCTATAAAGCACAATAAAAATGTCAAGAAATTATTCTCCTCTTCTGTAATATGGGACTTTTCTTGCTAGCATGTGGAAAGCAAAGATGGATTTTCGATACACTTTATAAATTGTCACACTGCTGTTATTTTGTTTTCCAAAATCTACTTACATTCCATGGCTTTATGTGAAGCTTGGGTTACTAACTCACACATTTGTTCTAAACTTAATTGAATTTTTATTACTCATGATAAAATTGGTGTTTTGCATCTTGCACTATATTTTTTCTACTGTGGGCTTGCATAAGGTACAATTGGAGAAGAATCAGAGCCTGGGGCAGTTAATTATTAATGAATAGAATAAAGATAACCATGTTTATCTGTAATAAATGAGGGGTTACATTTGCTTCTCTCAATTATCACAACAGAGCCTGGATTTTGATGCCCTTTTCTTGTTTTTATCAGTAAACTCCACACCCAGGATTGCAGTAGAATAATTACAAAATATTAAGGAATCATCTAACATAATCTCTGTATGTACGTGTGTGAGTACAGACATAGACACACATGCATAACTGTATATATATATA
>NW_004524632.1:3881648-3883529 GCF_000260255.1 Octodon degus
AGCGATTCCCTTTCTTGGTATCTTCCTGAACATGTTAAAATCTTCATACGACAGAGATATATTCTCACCCATGTTTAGAACCCCACACTTTGGATTCCTTTGCCTGCCATGCTGGCCCCACCCCCCGGGGCATCCTGAGGTGGCAATTGAGACTGGGTGTGGTGGCGCACACCCATAATTCCAGGGCTTAGAAAGCTGAATACAGGAGAATCATTACAAGGCTTATCTGTGTAAAAAGACCCTGTAGACCCTGTACTAAATACATAAAAAAGTTTTTTTTTTAAAAAAAAAAAAAAAAACAGCACTTTTTGTAATAGTTAAATCTTCAAAACAGCTCAAGTGGGTAAGTGGATAAAGAAGATAAGTGGATAAAGAAAGGGCTTTATAAATATGGAATGGAGTACGACTTAGCCTTAAAGAATGATAAACTTGAGTCATTTCTAAGTGTATGAACAAATCTTGAGACTGTACTCTTCAGAGAGCTGAAGTGGACACAATAGGGAAATACCACATTGTTTCTCTGATGTGAGAATTCAAGGGTAGAAATAAGGAGAAAAATACATACTACCATGAAATGGGAAGAAAATAGGTAGGGAAACGAGGAAAGGGGATAGGGAAAGGAAGGAAAGAAAAATGTAAAAATGAGAAAACAGAAAAAACTGGAAACAAAAGAATTGGGGGAAAAAAGAAGCATCAGGATCTATCACGTACAGGTACAATTTTCCTCTGATGAGCATGCTTATCTTTATCTAAAATAAACTGATTAAAAAAAAAATAAAACAAACATTACAACAAAGAGGCAAGGGGGAAAATGTTAAATAGCTTTCCCGTGTCCCTTCTAAATGGTAGATCACATCCGACCACACAGGTCTTTGAAATCCTACTTCAATTCCTCTTTGAATCTTGTCTTCTTGATTTTTTTTTTTCTTTGAGGAGAATTTTTGAAAAGGCTTAAGTGGTGACTGTCACATAAATATTTGCTTAAAATGGAGATATCTGCTCGGATAATCATCCGTCCCCACTCACGTCGCCACCCCTAACTCCCCTTTCTATTCTGCTAATCAGACAGGACTGGATGTATTCAGGGTGGCATTTCCGTAGATGGTCATTCGTTCAACTGATCAGAGATCACTGCGTTGGTTGGAAATGGGAAGGTTTAGAAGGGAGTCCACGAAAATCATAACCTGCTGTGCCCGATAAACAGTCCTTCAGATTCCTGATTGACAGGTGCCATGAACCATATATGGCGTTTTCCATACACAGTTCCATTTAAATTCAGATTAACTCATCAATCATTACCGAGTATTGAAAAGGTGTTGAAAGCAATTTGTGTATATTCTCCCATGCTGTGGTCTCAAAGGTCTCTTTGAAAGATGTTTTTCGTCTGCTTCTGCAAAAGAAATTGCAGTTTAAGTACGGTCATAAAGGACCTCGGAAAGCTCAGAGATGATAAAACGGTGGCTTCAGATTCAGATTCAGACGCCAGCTTTCCGACACAGGGTGCAGCGTCTTCTTACCCACTGAGTTCCACACGGTACCTGCAGTTGATCCAAGGCAACTCACCGCTGCCATCAAACTTTGTACCACTACAATGGCTCATACTGTGCATTCTTGCTCTGAGTTTCTGCCCTCGTTTCTAAATCCCTGGGTGAGCTGCATTCCTTCGCTCTTGAGTACAGATTTTTGAAGTCAAGACTCAGGACCAGAAAGTCGCTTTTCTTTCTGTAGTCACTGTTATCTGTTCAGGTCTACAAACATAAGACACGACATCCTTGCTGGTATCAATCGTTTGAAACCCAGTCATTGTTACGAGGAGGTCTCCACCATCCACTCTGAAGAAACGAGTCAACTCTGGGAGATGTCCGATTGAACTTTGGAA
The DNA here is from genome assembly GCF_000260255.1 of Octodon degus. Lineage (NCBI taxonomy): Eukaryota > Metazoa > Chordata > Mammalia > Rodentia > Octodontidae > Octodon > Octodon degus. The sequence goes on from NW_004524632.1 coordinate 3,883,528, forward strand.
AA
>NW_004524632.1:3884904-3886461 GCF_000260255.1 Octodon degus
TAATTTGTATTTGAAAATTACATGAAACTCCTAGACACAGAAGAAAAATCTTGGGAAGTACCATCTCCTTTCTGATTGATAAGAAGCCCTAGTCTCTTTTTTTGGTCACTGCAGATTATGTTGAACTAAATCCAACAATCCAAAAATCATTATGCAGAGTCCTCTAAAGTGGCCTTGGCCTCCTTCTAAAATGTACTTACAGGAAAAAAAAAAAAAAACTTACTTTGTTTATTTTCTTTCCTGTAAAAGATAAATTAATATGTCTGTTTTTTTGTGTTTTTTTTTTTTTCTCCATCAGGAATCAAACTCTGGTCCTTGAACTTACCAGGTGGGCACTTACGATGCTGAGCTATATCTGTAGCCCAAGACAAATTATTATGAAAAAGAGAAAATAACACTTTGTTTCCTCTCTGGGAGGATAAATGGGAAATAGCTACAAAGAATTTCTATTTTATTATAAGTAAAGTTGATGACCTGAAATAAAAAGTCTTTATTCTACATGTTAAATGTGTTTAAATTTTCATTCATATTCATTCAAAATCCATTTACCTAAAAAATAATAAAAAATTAAATTGAATATATTTCCACAAGTAATATTTATATCCTTCCCCTCCCAAGAGGAAATTCAACTTGAGGCAATATCAGCCCATGAGGTTCCCAAAATATTTCATTAAGAGAAGTCTTTGAACTTAGCAAGAAGAAAATCTTCACATACTGGTAAGTTCACATGAAGTGACAATGACCTTGATATTCTGCAGCTCCTGACAATGCCATCTGTATATTTTTTGTTAGAGAAGCTGCAATCTTACCACTTCCTTTAGCCCCGATTGTTGTTTACTCTGCCACAGGCTTAGAGATGCTCACATCTCTCCTGTTCTACTTGGCAGGAGGTTCTGTCTGTTTTAACAAGTTTCTTCTCTGTCTAGCAGCAATCAGAGAGCAGACACGGGACTCTGAGAGTCTCCTGCCACGCTAACTGGATGCTTGCTTTATTAAATCCACACTGTGGTCGCAGGGAGACAAGGGTTGTTGCTGGCATGGGAGGCAGGTCTGAAAATTCCATTTGTGGAAGAAAATGAGCTTCATCTTGACAGCAGGGTCCCATCCTCCATGGGGACTGGGGGCTCAGGAAGCCTTTTAGGCCTTCCATTGGCAGCCTTCTGCCTCACGAGACATCTTCAAGGCACTGAGGAAAAGGTATGTTGTTATGCACAGGTTATGCGCTGGTTTATTTGGTACAGGATCTCACTGTGCAGCTTGGACTCACAGTGACCTTCCTGTCTCAGCTTCCCCATTGCTGGAATCATGGGCACATGCCACCAGGCCCAGTTTCAGGGCTGGCACGGCGCACTGGGATTCCTGAGCCAGCATGGCATGCAATAGTGAAGATCAAAACTGGGTTGTCGTGCTTGCCAGCAAGTGCTTAGGCTGCTGATTCATCTCCCCCACCCCATGCACAGCATTTGATATGTAACACTGACCAGTAAGTGAGGGAACGGGTAGGTCTCTGTTCCCTAAGCTTGTACAAAACTCACAGCTGCACACTTGGGACTGAGG
>NW_004524632.1:3887641-3891035 GCF_000260255.1 Octodon degus
GATATATAGTTTATGATAATATATTTACCTTTAGGTTTCAGCTGCTGCACTGGGGGCGAAAGAAGGAATGATTCAAGTATAAAGTTCAAAACCCTGAAAAGGAATAACTAGGAAGGAAGGACTTGAGTTCTGAGTCCGTCTCTGTTGCAACTCAGACGTTGCTCGGCCTCGCTTAGCTTTCCATCCTCTCACCTAAAAACAGGCCTTGGTGTAAGCAGAGACTACATGTGCAATAAGATGCCCTTGCAAGGTGTGCTGAGCCATCTACCATCAAATCCAGGACAAAATGCAAGAAAATGTGGCATTATTCTAATAAACAAATAAGCCTGTTTGGTCTTTTAGCAATCATGGACACAGTTCCTGCTATTTATTCATTGAAAATAAGCCTTTCTTTTGTAAGATCTTCAGTTCAAGAGACTGGAGATTTGAGAGAGATTAACTACAATGATAAGGAAAAAGATTTAGGAGGAGCTTCACTGATTTCCAAAACAATGCTCAAAAGCTCAGCCAAAATGCTGTAATTTTAGTGTGTACTATGCCCTAGTTATTATTCATCTTCCAAACCTCAAATAAGAAAAAAAAAAAAGCCATAGCATTTTAGAAGAATGAAACTTCTGCTGTCTTATTTTACAAAATAAAATCCCCCAGTGTTGGTCACAAATTAAAGAATGGGTGAGAAGCAAGTCTATTTTTAACAAATAATGAACACTGGTGCTGACAAAGCTACTATCCATTCTGACATCAAAGACAGGAACACAGAAATACGGCCCCTTCTGGCATCTGACACGATTTGCCCAGAGCAGTGAACTGTATCCCTCAGATACCTTAACATCTCTTCATGCTGTACTAATTTATAGAGACCAAAGTCTCTACCTATGCCTCGAATAACCCACATGAACTCACTATTGAAATACATAAAGTGCATTACTACATACATTGAACAGTAGCAAGCTCTTCATTTCCAATTATTTCATCAAAGGCTCCGTGGATCTATTCTTGACATTCTTCACGTGGACCAAATCTACCTTCATGTGGTAGGCAAAATAATACCTCTCCAACTCCAAAGTTGTTCATATCCCAATCCCTTGGATGCGTGAATATATGACCTTACCTGGGAAAAGGGACTTTAGAGGGGATTAAATTAAGAATTTGGAGAAGGGAGATTGCCTGGATTTTTCTGTTGAACTCACAGTAATCAGAGATCTTACTAGAAAAAGAGGGTGTCAGACACTCTCAAGAAATAGAAATGGGAGCAAAAAAGCATTCCAGAGAGAGAGAGAGAGAGAGAGAGAGAGAGAGAGAGAGAGAGAGAAAGGATTATAAATTGCTCCTAGAAACTGAAAATGAAAAGAAGCAGATTCTTCCCTTCCTTTCTTGTCCAGAAAGAATACTGTCATATAGATTCATTCCAGGTTTTTAAGCTCTAAAATACTAATAAATTTGTATATTTAAGTCATTAAATAATCTGTCACTCTGGGAGGCTGAAGAAGGGGACTCACAGGTGAAAGCTCAACTTAGGCAACTTGGCAATTTAATGAGACCCTTCCGTCTCAAAAGATATAAAAGGGCTGGAGAGGTAGCTGAGGTCAATGTCCCTATATTCAAAGCCCAGTACCTACTAAAGTGTTCTGGTAGGAGGGAACGGAAGGGAAGATTTTATCCTGCTTGCTGGATAAGAGAGTTCTAACCCCTCTTTGTGAAGCTCTTCCTTTCTCCCAGTCCTTGGGGCTTCTTCACGTGGAGGCCCCTCTGTTCATGCTCCATGTTCATCTCCATGTCATCCCATCATCCAGCTCTGTTCCCTCAAGCAATTCTCCTTTTGGACACAAATATACTCCTCGGGTTCCAGTCTTGCCCATTCTGCATACCGAGGACATACCTGGTTTTGCTTCTCTTCGCATCTCCACGTTGGTTTGGGAGCTGCTGCAATCAATCCCCTTCATTATCACAGCCACCCTGACCTTTTTTTGCAGATAAGGACATAATGTTTATCAGGAGCCAAGTGAAGAGGTTGCAGAAAGAAATGGCATTGAGAGGTCACACTTTCAAAAACTTTGTGTCAGTACGTTTGCAGGACGGAATGTTGACAGTCCTGGTATGGAGCTGACACATGGACCTAAGGTGCCTTAAGTCCTTCAGAACCCTTCTCCCCTTCTCCCCCTGCCATCCCCCTCCTTCTCTCCATCCCCTTCCCATTTGAGGCGGATCTATCTCCCTACTTTCCATTATCCTTTATTTCACTCTTTATTTATCATTTAGGTTTCTTACATAACAGAAACCACATACAGATTATTTTTAACCTATTTCTAGCTCTGATGACCACACAGTAAGGCATCAATTGCATTCGGCTCCTTCATTAGATCTTCCTGTCTAACGAAAGGCTTCCCCTTTGCCTAGCTCACAATCTATACCTCTGTGACAGAAGTGAGCTTTTCCAACATCACTATTCAAGTCTTCAAATTCATTGAGACTCCTGAATCTTTCCCTTTTACTCAAAGGAAATGGAGAACTGCTTGTCTAAGGCTTGCATTTCCTGCCTTCACTTGTCCCTCAAACTCTAGTATCTCCAGGAATGACTGGCTGGGCTAATTTCCACTATCCTCAAGGGGAATCTCCACAATTGACAGCAGATAGTCTTGCTCTGCAATCCCCAAAATAAATTATAACATCATAAATGGCAAATGGACAAAGATGTAGGTATAGCACCAAAATAGTGTTTTACAGCAGACCTTCCAAACTGTAGAAAGTACAAATCTTTTAAGTTCTAATGCTTCAAAAAGATCGAGTATGATCCTAGTAATCAACATTTCACAAAAAGCCACAGTGTAATAATGAAGAGTTTCTCCAAGCTAGCTGCAGTTAGTACAATATATACATGTGTGTGTGTGTGTGTGCGTGTGTTTTCTGCCTCGTGTTTTTGAGATACTTTCATCCACCTAGATGTATGCTTTGACATACAATTGACATAAACAAACAGCACAGTTTGAAGAGCAAAACTTGATGCTGTGTGACACGTGTATACCCATAAGCCATTAGTATAGTTAAGATAATGAATACACTCCCTAACTCTTAAAAGTTTCCTTGCACTCTTCTGCAAGCTCTTTCCCCTGTGCTTCCCTACATCCCTGCTGTGCTGAGTAATCGCTCTTCTGCTTTCTGTCACTGTACATCCACTTGCATTTTCTATAGATTCATTGAAACAGAATCATACTTCTTTAACTCAGTGGAAAGACCGTGGAGATAAATCTACCTTCCTCCTGTATTACAACAGTTCATTAGCTTTTTCATTACTATGTGATGCTGCAAATTTTCTTTATCCATTAATCTGCTGATGAACAAGTGCTGTTTTGGGTTTGTAACTACTAAGATAAAGGACTATGGTTTCTGAACAGGA
>NW_004524632.1:3891165-3912716 GCF_000260255.1 Octodon degus
TGATCCTCCTGTTTTCAGCCTCCCCAGCGCTGGGACTACAGGCGTGCACCACCACCCCCGACTTCTGTCGCCAGCTCAGTGCGCCCCCGGGGCAGAACCAGTGTGGCATATGGGACTTGTGTTTAACTTTTTAAGAAGCTGCCCAATTGTCTTCTATAGTGACTGTATGATTTCATAGTTCCACCAGTAATGTATAAAAACATTAGTTGCTAATATTCTTACTAACCACTTATTATGCTCATTAGCCTTTCAATTTCAGCTAATTAAACATATGTACACTGGTAAACATGTGTTTTAAATTCTTATTTCCCTAATGACTAATAATGTTAAACATTTTGCTATATGTTTATTTTACATCAATATGTATTTTGATAAAGTATCCACACCATTTGCCCATTTTTAAATTGTTCCTAATTGAGTTTTGAGTACTGCTTGCATATTCTGCTTACAAGTCATTTCCAACATATTTTCTCTAAGATTGTAACTTGTACTTTTATTCTCTCAATATTAAGTATCTTTTGGAGAAGATAAATTCTTCACTTGGATTAAATTCCAATTATTCTTGCACCACACTTTATTTAAATGATTTTTTTCTTTTATTATTCATTTGCTTGGTATCATATCAAGGAAATCTTTACTTAATCCAAGCTTACCAAGATTTCTTTCAATATTTTTCTAGGTTTTTACATGTATGCCTATGACCCATTTTAATTACCATGTATAATACATAAATATATACATTTTGCCTTATTTATCTGTTTTATTAAAAGACAATTTATTTAAAAAGTTGAAATCAATATGGAGAGTCCTCTAAAAACTAGAAAGAGAGGTCCCATTTGACCCAGAACATTAGGTCCTAACATCCCCTTCTGGATATTTCCCCAGAAGAACTAAAAACATCACACCACAGTAATATATGTGCACCATGTTTACTGCAGCACAATTTGTCATAGAGAAATCTTGTGAACAGCCCAAATACCTGTCAATTGGGCTGGCCGAATAGCTCAGCAGATTAAGGTGCCTGCAAGCAGGTGCAGGGCTCAGGGTTTCATCTCAGGGCATGCTGTACCTGCCCCGCCCCCAGGATGCACTGAGCCGGTGATTGAGACCGGGCGCAGTGGTGCGCGCCTGTAATCCCGGATCTTGGGGAGCTGTAAGCAGGCAGACCACTCTGAGTCTGATCTAGTAGTGAGACCCTGAACACCCTGTAGATCCTTCCCTAAAATACAAATACCCGTCAATTGAGGACTGCATAAAAAAGATGTGGTATGTTTATACAATGGAGTATTACTCAGCTGTAAAGAAAGATTAAACTGAAAGAATTTGTAGGTAAATGTATGCAACTAGAAACCATACTCGCACATGAAGTAAGTCAGACCCACGTATGTAAACATTGTATTGTCTCCCTAGTGTAAGAGACTGAAAGAATAAATAAAATCTGAAAGGTATACGAGACATTGTGAAAGGGAAAGTAACTGCTGAAAAAGAAAAGAATAACTGGGATGGGAGAAAGTAGAATAAAGGAGATTGTTTAACTAATCTTACATGCCTATGTCTGGTAACCTGAGCAACCACTTTGAAGACAACAATACACAATAAGATAACTACTGCTAATGTCCTATCATCTTGCTTTGATATTCGACATCATTTTTATTGTTTTTTTATTATTCTCTTTACTATACAAAAGGTTGTTTGTTTTTAAGGAAATGACTTTGTACTTTTGCGACTTGGCCAAATGAATATCTGTCATTCTATTTTTAGACTCTCTATTCTGCTTCACTGATTTACATTTCTGGAGTCTATGCTGTTCCATTGATTTATTTCTCTATCTTCATGCTAGTACCATAGTGTCTTGATTACTAAAGCTTTAGAAGTCTTGAAATCACATAGTTAAATCTTCTTATTCATTTTTTTTTCTTTTTCAACAGTACTAAGGTCATTTTAGGTCCTGTGTATTTTCTCATGCATTTTATGAAAACAGCTTATTAAGTTCCATTTAAGAAAAAAAGTGTGCAGGGAGATTTATTGGGATCATATTCACTACATAATACAGTTTGTATGAAATTGGTTGAGATTTCTCATCTCGTAAGGTATATCGTTTTAGTTGAGTAATTTCAACATTTTTTTTTTTCAATGTATTTGGTACAGGGTCTCACTATGCAGCTCAGAATCCTAGTGATCCTTGTATTTTCAACCTCCACAGTGCTGGGATTATAGGCATGTACCACCACGCCCAGTCTCTGTGGGTGGCTCAGAACACCCGGGGACAGGGCAGGCATGGCATGTGGTGCCGAGGGATCAAACCCTGGTCCTTGAGCTTGCCTAAGCAGGCACTTAGTCCCCTGAGCTATCTGGCTGGCCCTTCACTTTCTTTTCTTTCTTGTTTTCTTCTTTCTTTCTTTCTTTCTTTCTTTCTTTCTTTCTTTCTTTCTTTTTTCTTTCTTTCTTTTTTGTGTGGCTGGCTTAGTCTAGGTTAGGCTGCTTGCCTAAGCTTGCCTAAGCAGGCATTTTAGACCACTGAGCTATCTCACCAGCCCCCTTCAACTTTTTGGCAGAAGTTAAAAGACCTCAGTCATGAAGTTGTCTGGCTGGAGAGCAATTAAAAATAAGAATTTTGGGGGCCGGGGAGATGGCTCAGTGGAATAAGTGCTTCCCTGGCAAGTGCAAGGGCCTGAGTTCAATCCCCGGTTCTGAAAAAAAAAAAAAAAAAAAAAAAGAATTTTTTTATATTATGATGTGACATTCACCAACTGAAGCTTGATATGTTTGAAAGTCTATTCTAGTATATAATTACATTGATTTTAAAAAAAAGATTGGGGCCTAAAAATTAAAAGAGCACTGTCCAGTTACTCCCTCCAAATTCAGAACTAGGAAATAATCAGAATTTGTTGGGTCTATGAAGAAAGTTCTAAGTTATCTTTTCCAGGCATGTCAATGGTTGGGACTGATCTCAGAAACCCAATTACTTCAAAAAAGAAAAGACTTACAGACAACGTTCTTCTCAAGGCAGACAGACCATGGAGAACAGATATGCATAGCAAAAGCACAGTGAGCTCATTGTGCCTGACTTGGGTGTACCAGGACAAAGGAGTGAGAAGTGCCCATGGGCCTCTCTTATCTTCCAAGGCAGAGTGACTGGCCTTTGAGAAAAATGCCCTAAGCACTGTGGGATTCCTACAAATTTCACGAACCCAAGGAGTTTCTCCTTCTTTTAGAGGACTGAATGATCAGGAAAGAAGAGGAAGAATAAAAAAATAATCTAATATTCTCTCCTGGAACTGTAACCCTCTGGTCTCTGTGAGGCAACTGGGCTCTGTACCAAAATACACGATACTTGGTTTATAGGGGAGAAATGTACAGGAACAGGGAAGAGACGAAAGATGAAGACGAGTTTGGGGAGATAAATATTTAGAGTCATCAAATACTTATTTGATCATCAAAATATAGGAAATAGCTAAAGATTTAGCTTTACAGTATTTTTAAGTTTTCTTCATTTTGTAGGTTAAGGAAAACACCCCACAGATGAAAAAAAGATAGAATTTAGTACAACTTGAAGGCTGCAACTTAACACTTTCTCAGTTATTTTCTGAAATAAATTGGAGGACTTTCCAAAGAATCATACAAATTCAGCCCAGAAGTGAATTGAGAACATACTCTTTTTAGCACAAAATGCTAAGATAGAATCAAAATTTGGGGAAAACTTTTGTACTTATTATTTTATTCCAAGATGAACTGAATTATCATCCAGGAGGCAGACTGTTTTATCAAAAATTCCTTATCCTGAAGGATCATTTCCTCCTCTCAGAGGGTAGTTAAATTATAAACTGCATAATCTACCATTACGTTTTTATCTTGTCTTTGACTGGCTTTAGGTGTGTGAAAGGTATACACTCCTGCTCTAAGTAAAAAATACCCTACAAAAGATGATTTTTTTAATTTTACAAAGCACGCAGGGAGGTGTGGCATGGCTTCTAAGTTTGTTTTTATTTATTTATTTATTTATTTATTTATTTGTATTTCAGGGAAGGGTCCACAGGGTGTTCAGGGTCTCACTACTAGATCAGACTCATAGTGATCCACCTGTTTACAGCTCCCAAGAGCTGGGATTACAGGCATGCACCACCACACCCAACCCAGTCTAAATTGCTATCTCAGCAAGTCCCAGGGGCGGGGCTGGCAGGGCAGGCCCAAGGTTCAAATCCCTGACCCCTGCACCTGCTTGCAGCTGCTTTAATTTGCTGAGCTATTTGGCCAGCCCTAAGGCTTCTAAGTTTGGATTGATCTCTACATTACCAAATAGTACTGTGAGACATTAAGGACACACCTGCTCTGAGCTTATCTTATAAGTTCTAAAATAGATGTAGTGACAGTGTTTCTCTCCTAGTGATTGCTAAGGTTTGAATGTGTCTTCTTCAAAATTTCTGTTGAACCTGACTCCCCATTGTGCTGGTACTAGGAGAAGTCAGGAGGCTTTGTTTTGCTTTGCTTTGCTTTGCATTTGCCTGGGATCAAACTCGGGACCTTGTACTTCCCAGGTAAGCGCTGATGCTACTGAGCTATATCCCCGACCCAGTCAAGTTTAGAGGGTTTTCTGCTCACAAATGGATCAGCACCTTTCAATAGGGCAGAAGTGAACTAGCCAGCCGAGGCCCTGCTACCCTTTCACTTCTGCTAAGTGAAGACACAGCAACTATGTCCTTACTAAATGCCAAGAACTTCCTAGGCTCCCAGACTGTAAGGAATGAATTTCTGTTGCTTATAAATTAGCGGGGGGGGGGGTTTAATAGTAGTACAAATGTACCAAGCGAGAATATTATGATAACTCAACAAGAAACCTCAGGTAAGGAATTTGGCAAAATGTCTGGCCCATAACAATCGGTACACTCAAACTGGTTTTTTACTAATACTTTTCTTCTATTGAAAATACCTTGTGGCAGCAAATAAATGCATTTTTAGAGTGCAGAAAACAAGTTTGCACGCTGAGGAGGAAGAAATGAGTAGTATTTTACAGGCACTGGTCTTCAGGCAAGATATAAAGGGGTATAGGATATAAGCTTTTTCAAAACAAGGATTATGCATTTTCAATTAAGAGACGCTGGCATCTGTCTACAGCACTTAGCGCAAGGAGACACGCGTTTAATATTTGCAAATTCATTAATGAATGAATTGGCAGTGCTATAAAAATCCAGACAGCCTTGTTTGAGGCTGCAGCTGTAAATCTAGCTAGGCGAGCTCTGAAGATCGGTCGCTGTCCGCAGTTCTGAACTCGAGGGAGCTGGATCTGTTCATATTTGGCAAAATGCTTTCCCCTCTCCTCCCTCCCAAATCCCTTTCCACGCAGTCTACTTTCGAGTCACGGAGGCAAACGCATGCCGTCCGTTCCTCCAACCGGCTACTTCTCTCTATCTCGGATTTTTCTTTTAACGTTTTCAACTCTCAATGCCTTTCCTGCTGAGCCTCCAAGCGCTCCGTGTAAGAATCCTGCGTTTATTGCATCTGAGCCTAAAATTTAAAGTGCTGACTACCTGGAGTCCTTGGCGGTCATTTCACGGGACGGATCCCCAGGCCACACCTCCTTCTTTAAGAGTCGGCGAGAGTGCCAGCGGTTCGTGTCTGGAATCCCCGGAGGCAGCAGGACTCCACGCTCAGCTCCCTAAGCCCGCAAAGCCCTGCCAACCGCTCCCTCATCTCCACCCCCTCTGCTCTTTCTCCCTCCACTCAGCAGAAACACGCCTAGACTTCAGCGCAGGGGGAGCCCATGCGGCTTCCTAAGAGCTCTCTGGTCTACCGCCTTTGGTTCCCATCCCGTGTCCTCAGATACCATAGCCTGCGTCCTGGGCTTGCTACGGAAGGGCTAAGCGGATGGACTGTGAGGTGAACCGTGCCCTTACCAGCCTCCTTCTTCTCCACTTACCCACTCTATGCGGTTATTAGAGGCCCGCACTGAGAAGGCTTCTAAGTACCAAAAATTAAAAAGTGCAAAGAAAAAAAAAAAAAAAAAAAAGAAAGCCCCTGCGGTTTACGTGTATTCATGTATGGGGTGTGTGTGTGTGTGTGTGTGTGTGTGTGTGTGTGTCCTTCCGCGCTGGTGCAAAATTTCCCAGCGTCACAGTTGGGAAACTGAACAAGGGCGTGGAGAAATCCAAGATCATTCCAGGGACTCCCCTTACTCTACCCTCCTTTTCTTCAGCACCCCTGAAGAGGTAGGTCTGGGGCTTCCGGCAAACCCCTGCTGCAGCCTGAGAAGCACGCGGGTCTGCCGCAATCTTTCTCCTTTGCTCCTCGCCCTCCTAAGCGAACAGTCCCGAGCGCAGAATTTCCTTCCATTTCCGCGCAGCCACACTGCAGCCGGGGGTCCAAGTCCTTCCCTGGCTTCAGACTGCCCGCCTCACCGCGAGACCTTCCGCGGACTCGCCGGCTCCCGCGCGGCCCGGGCGGTGGGTGGTGCTCGCGCCGCCCCCACCTTCCCCCGGGGCGGTGGAGAGCTGCGCGCTGGGCTGGTGCGCGCGCACGGGCTCGGTGGGGAAATCGCCTTCCCTGGAAGCGGCTGAGTGTCTTTCGCAGAGTACCCTGGACACCCGCGAAAGCCTCCAAAGCACTAGAGCCTCCCTGAAGAAAAGCAGTACAGGGGTGGATAAAGCGAATTAAAAACAAGGGAAACCCGTTCCCCGAAGGTCGGGGTTTCCTGCAGTCTCGGATCCTCCGGGAGCTGAGTAGAAGCGCAGTTGGCAGCCGCCGGGCCCCGGACTTAGAAAGACGTGCTTCCACCTTTGGGCGGTGGGTGGTGAAGGGCTAGCGGGCAAGAGTTGCAAGTGGTCTGGGACCCTGCAGAGAGAACTCTGGGGTAAGTAGCGATCCTGATCTGGAACAGAAATGGGGGAAGGAGGGAAGGGAGCAGTAAGGAAGGAAGGGAGAGGACTGGGAATGAAGTATGAAAAAAAAAAAAAAAAATCCCCAGTATCGGCAGAGGAGGGAAAACTCCGCGTAGCCCTCCCAGGATGAGTCCCGCCCGGGTCTCCCGCGCCGAGTCGGCAGGCGCGAAGTTCTTTCTCGCGAGCGGAGAAACTCGGAGCTCCTGCAGGGCAGCGCAGGCAGCCGGGCGGGGCGCAGCGCGCGGGCGGCCCCCGGGGGCTGGAGCCGAGGCGGCGGCCACGGTGGCTTAAGGCTCTGACGCCCAGCCTTCTCCTCCTTCTTATGGCGGGGCGCAGCCTCTCCTCACCTCCCGGGACTGCTGCCTCCGCCCCCGGGCGCCGGGGGGCCCGTCTGACGTTGGGACTCCAGGCGGCGACGAGGACGCTCACCTGGCCGAGACCCCTTTCCCCTCCTCCTCCCCTTCCTGCACCTTCTCCTCCTGCTCGCTGTCCTCCTCCTCCTCCTCCTCCACCTCCTCCTCCCGCCCCACCTGCCCTCCTTCTCCTCTCGGCTTCGGGAAGCGTCGGGATCCGTAGGCGAGGAAATAACGACCCCTGCAGTTGCATTGCGGAAAATCTCGGCGGCGGCGGCGGCGCTAGTAGCGGGCCATGGAAGAGAGGGAGCTGGGGGTTCTAGGGAGCCCAGGAAAATAGCCGAGGAGCAGCAAAGCGCGCGCACGACGTGGGGAACCCAGTGGGCCCGCAGCGCGCCCAGCCCCCGGCGCCCGCGGCAGCACTCGGCGTCCGGGACGCGCGGCCCAAACCCGCTGGTGGCGAAGGCGGCGCGCGCGGACTGGGCGAGCAGGGGGGTCGGCAGAGGCAGCTGGCGGCCGGCGGTTCCGGACGATAATCCCTGCCTCTCTCTGTCTCTCTCTGTCTCCCTGCCTGCTGTGCCTGCTCCTTCCTCCACCCCCGGAAGCTGGAGGAAACCGACCCCGAGCGGAGCAGCCACCCTCGGACCATGCCCCGGTGAGGGGGGTGGACTTTGAGGGCAACTTGCCGCGGACAGCCGGGACTGAGCCTGCAAACTGCGAGCTGCCGCGGCCCGGAACTGCACGGCGCGGCCCAGCGGGGGGCCATCGTCTATGTCTTCTTGGCGTGCCAGGCGGATCGGGGTCTCCTTTTTGCAGGAAGAGTCCAGCGCCGGTGGCTTCTTCAGGTGGCTGCCGCCGCTGCTAGTGTTTCCACCGTTGGTGCGAGGAGCGGCGACGCGTGAGCGCGGAGACCTCGGAGACAGTGAGGCATCGGACATGTGTCAGCACATCTGCGGCGCACACCCGTCGAGCCCGAGGGCAGTTTTGCCGGAACAATTCAAACTGCGATATTGATCTTGGGGGTGACCGTCCCTGACCGGCTGTCGGGTGGGAGTGCGAGTGTGCGCCCGCCTGGGAGTGTGTGCGTGTGTGTATGTGTGTGTGCCGCGTGGGGCTCCCCCGTCCCCCCTGTTTTCCCGTCGAGTGATGCACTTGGAATGAGAATCAGAGGATGGAAATAGTCTGGGAGGTGCTTTTTCTTCTTCAAGCCAATTTCATCGTCTGCTTATCAGGTACGGGACTGGCCGGCGCCATGGGCGGGTTTGGATTATATTGTGATATTTGGAGTGTCTGGGGTTTTCTCCTGTGTAAACGTGGGGAGGGAAAGGAGGGGGTGGCAGGCTCTTTCGGTTCTCAAGCTTTGCTGTTTTCAGAATCAAAACCCTTTTAAAGCCCAAGGGTGTGTGAGAGAGAGAGAGAGCGCGCGCGCGCGTGTCCGAGGCGGGGGTAGGATCTGTGTGGAGTCCTGGAAAGGGGGAAGCGATGGGGATGGAGAAAGAAGAGGCAGATGGGTGTTGATTTTCCACTGCTTTCCTGGCTGAGAACTCTGGCGCGGAAATCCGAGTACTTGGCAACCCCCACCTCCATTCCCTGGCTTTCAAAGTTCCCCAAACTCGGTGATTCCTCGCTGGCAAAATGGATGCAGAGCCCTGCCCTGGTATCTGTACACTTTCAAGAGGCTGCAGGCAGGGTGCAGGATTGGTGTGATGGGTTCATCTCCATCCAGCAGAGACCAGAAGGATGTGAAAGTCCTCTTTGCCTCCCCCCAGACATTTGGGTTATGATACTTGAAAGCTGCTGGCACGCCCCTCTCCACCCTAAATTTAAGAAAAAAAAAAAAAAAAAAACTAAGCTAAAATAACATCGCAAATGCCCCTTCAGATCTTGATCTGTTTTAAGTCCCAGTAGCAAGGATGTGCTGGTTCAGATACTGAGCTCCAGTGCCTTGTGCCTGTCTGAGGTTTGGGAAGCAAATGAGAATCCAGGGCCTTGAGGTGGATGGGGCCAGGCTTGTGTATGGCTGTGACTGAATGTTTGCGAGTTGGGAGAAATCCTCATTTTTGAGCTGTGTCTTTGTTGGCGCAGGAAATTGGGGGTGGGAGGGAGCTGTGAGGAGAAGCCCTAGGACCAGCAGTCTTCCCCACTTCCTGGCTCCTCCAATTGGCCACCACCCACTCTGTTGTCCTCCCCACCTGGCACTTAAGCACCCAGGGCAAAGCTCTTTGCACTGTCTGCATTCCCTCTGCAGAATTGGGGACTGAGCCAAGTTCCCATGAAGTCACCAGAAGAGGAGAGGGGGAGCCTTTTTCCCCCCTGAGCAGATACAACTGAGCATCACTGAGCTGAAAGGGTGGCTCTAACCATTTCCTCCCCATAGAACCGGACCTGATTCTGGATATTAAAAAGCCTTCTCTCCACCCTTCTTGTGGACCCAATTGCAAATATCACTATTCAGCTTCCATTCTGTCCTCAGAAGGCAGGAATAGGAATCTGTCTTCTGAAATCATCCTGTTTGGGATGTAGCCACCCTGCTACAAATGTGCCTCTGTGAGTTACCTTGTGTACCTGGAAGACAAGAAAAAGTGCCCTGGGGTCACCCCAAATCCTCTTGCAGGAGCTCTCTTACTCTATCCTGTTTGTGAATAGTAATTTTTAAAAAACAAAAACATAGGTCACTTGTCAGGATTCACAGAAGTAGAATGTTCTGGAATGGACTTAGGGGGGATCTCATGATTTCACAGTTAATGTTTTCCTCTTCTCCATATTATTTCAAACTCTTCCTCTTTCCCCAGAATATTTCACTAGTTATAAAACAGCCTTTCTCTGCCTCCTTCCAACATCAGCAATAATTTTCAAACCAGACACGAGGTCCATATCCCTTTAAGATCTCCAAAGAGGTTATATTCTCAGAGATTCTGGGTTTCCCTGAGCAACCTCTTTGTCCCCAGTCTTTACCCTGTACTTACCAGGCCATGCCACAAGGAAAGAATATGAGAAAAAGTCTGTTCTCAGCCTCCAAAAGAGGCCGTAGTGGGATGCCTACCATTACTGTACTTTATTTGGGGTATTAGCCAATAAATTATTCAAATAGAAACACTAGAAGGGGATTATTTCCAACCCAGGAGGAGTGCTGTGGAGTGTGGCCTTTCCCATGTATTTACTAAATAATCATCATTGCTATGTAATGAAAGGATAAAAGTGTAAGCAAAATTGCCAGCTATTAGCTAAAGAGAGGAAACTGGGTTAGTGCTCCAAACACTTAGTTAAGACCTGCAGTAATTGGCACTGCAGGAAGACATGTGGGCAAAGAAGCAACATTCTGCATTCTATATTTACACATCTAAAAAATTAACTTCAAAGGCCATTACTTCCCCATGCCCACGGTGAACTTACAAGAGCAGCTACTCCATGAGAGGCCTGTATGTCACTATTACAACTAGTAATGCAATCAAGACTCACAGTCTCCACACTTTGGGGAACTTGGGCTTCTTTCTTTGCTTCTTTGGCAGCCTTAGGGTGTACAGGAGCACAAGAATCTAAGGGTGAATAAGTGTGTGTTGGGAGGAGTTTAGTGGGTCTTTCATTTCTATTTCCGTGATTTGCTGTTTTAATTTACTCAGCCCAACCTTTACCAAGAGGAATATAACCCATGATCATGAAATCTCCTAAAATATAAACTTAACACTATAAGTAAAAACTAAAGCATTTCATACTATGCTAAAATAAGTCTCCCTTACTAACACAATGAGCACTAACCCTTCCTGAGGTACCAGGTATTGGTGATTGATGCATTGGCAAGGTTGACTTCATTACTAAGGAATACAAGGCTGAAAACAGCCAGCAAAACTCTGCAGTACACACATTTTGCAGAAAGAAAGTGTTGGTAGTAGCTTTGGCCTATGGAACATGTAATAATTGAATTTCATTTGTTGGCATTTGCTTCCAAGAACACTCTGGAGCTTTAGAGCTTAGAGATTTGTTAACCAAAGGTTCTGACACCCCTTTTCATCCTCGCCCCTGAAATGAAAAGCACACCAAAGGAATTTTCTGCCTCTGCCTGTTTGGATACACTGCTTAAAGTACTGAGACTTGATCTAGGAATATTTGCTGGCTCCAAGTTAGGGATTTGGTTGGCAAAGAGCACTAGAGGTCTGAGTAGCCAGGATAAGCTAGCTGCTGAAGAAGTAGCATATGCGTCTGAAGAGATCACATCAATTTTGGTTCCCTTATGACAACACAACATGGCTGAAGAAGGAGTGTTAGGATCGGGGTGCTCTGGCTCCACGTGAAACTCAGATCTCATTTTACTGAAGATCTCAGGCAGCCGGGATCTGTGAAGAGACCGAGAGGTGGTGGGAGGGGAGCTCAGCAGAATTTTTTCTGTGTTACCAAGAGCATGATTCTCTTCCTATAAAAGCAGCTCAGATCAGCAAGTGAGTGCTCAACAGCGTGCGAGGAGAAATTCCTGGTCAAAAAGACAGCTGCCTGATTTAAGTCCTGTAAGACATCCTATCTCCTCTCTTACATAACTTCAGTTCCTTTTTAATTTATTCACAATAATCGCACCAATGAGGATTTCTTGTGGGATATTTTCATACATTTTAAATATGTTGCAGATGTTTTAACTTTATTCTTGGAATTGGTGGGGCAATTTTATCATTCAGACAACCAAAGCTGACAGACGTTTCTCCTAGAGATGCTTTATGTTTGAGTCAAGATTTCCTTCAAGTGTTTCCACTAAATAGCCCCTATTTGGATGTCTCTGGTTTAAAAATTAAACTGAGCTGAATGGATGGAAGTCTTACAGAATCTGGAGATATGCATTTAAGCCAATTACAGTACAAGCTACAATTCAAGTAACATCTGAGTTGTGTATTACTCTGTCGATCAGATGAAGCTCTTACTCCCTTACTCTGGAGCCCCAGTTTTCTTTGATCAGCAGCCCCCATAAGCAAGAAATATTCATCATGTTCTTGCCCTAATCTAAAAATTAAAATGATCTAGAGGAGGCTGAAACAGGAGCATCACTATGAGTCTAAGCTGAGTAGATAGACCCTGTACCAAAGACATAAAAAGTAAAATTAAAATTATGATCTAACTTTAGTTTCCCTACATGTAGCAAAGAAAGACTAGTACACTTGCTAGTGTACTATTACATTAATGCAATATAACATCAATTGTGTATTTACTTACTTCCTATATGAATCTAATGCTATAGGGTTGGTTCCTTGTGGAATAGAGCTTTGTGTTCTTCCATCTCATCTTCTTGAAAAGTGGAATGAAAAGGACCATAAGGGGCCATATTGTACAACAGGGAACAGGAACCTTACTTTCAAGGAGGACTTGACTCAGAATTTTTAAGTGTTTAATTTCCCTCTCCATACAAAAGAGACCAGTAGTGTTAGGCTTTTGTATACCATTGTGAACGTTACCCATTTATGGTGGGGAACCCAATATTGAGACAAGTCTTGTGAAGTTTAATCAGCTAGTAACTCTATAGTGCTTACTACCCAGGGAATCACCAGAATCTGCCTCGTTCAGTTTGCATATTGCAACTCTACATAGACCTAGCTTGAAAGTACTTTCAAAATGGCAAACTACCTATGCATCCCATTTGGCTTGAAATAGAACATCTTCTAAACAAAAATAAGCCCCACCCAAAGGAGCTAC
Source organism: Octodon degus (assembly GCF_000260255.1). NCBI lineage: Eukaryota > Metazoa > Chordata > Mammalia > Rodentia > Octodontidae > Octodon > Octodon degus. The sequence continues at coordinate 3,904,061 of NW_004524632.1, forward strand.
TCATCTGTTCATCTCATCAGCAATGTGATTTCTTAAATCCAGTTTTTGATGTGATGCCACACAGCCTGTCACAGACAGATATCCATCATCCTAGATCAGTGATGGCAAACCTTCTCGAGCTTTCGGTGATATGAATGACCCACTGGCGCACACATGCTGGAAGTTTGCCACCGCTGTCCTAGGTGGAGCTCTCCTCCCACTGAATCAAGAAAAATCTTTCTGAGTAATGTAAAATCCCAAGGGAAAAAGTGTCTGTGTGGTGAAATGTTCCCTTTGGGCCAAGAGAGAGCTTGGATTGTTATTCGAGAAGTCAGTCACCTGACAGCCTAGCCTATATTCTTACTTAAATATTGCATGTTTTGTCTGGGGTTTAAGTTGGAAAGATGTAGATGTGTATGAAAGTGGGCAGTCATAAAAAGAGAAGATGTCAGAAGGCTCATGCCACAATCCACCCCCTGCCCTAATCACCTATATGACTTTGACTGACTCTTTCGTTTTGTTTTCTTTTGTTTTGTTTTATGTAACGTATTTGGTACAGGGTCTCACTATGCAGCTCAGACTCATACTGATCCTCCTGTTTCAGCCTCCTCAGCACTGGGATTACAGGCGTGCACCACCACGCCCAGTCCCGGTAGCCCACGCCTGAGAGTGGAGCCGGCGTGGCATGTGGTACTGGAATTGAAGCTGGGTCCTTAAGCTCACGTAGGCAGGTGCTTAGACCATTGAGCTATCTCTCCAGCCCCGAATGATTCTTTCACCCTCTCAGATTCTCAGTTTCCTCATCTGTAAAATGAAAAGCTTATTTGCTTTCCTTATTTCTAAATGATTATGGAGCAAACCGTGAGACTGAGCCTGAACGTTCTGTGTACTTTGCAAATGTAAAGTGTTTGTGTTTTTGCTGTATTATGTAATGATCCCAAGCAGGCACTTTAGTCTGTTGAGCTATCTGGCCTGCCCAAAGCAAATTGTACATGGAGACATATTCATAATATACTGATAAAGCAGTAGTCAGTGTTTAATTATGAAGATATAATTATAAAGGTTATAATGCTGGTACGTATTATGAGACAAGGCAACAAGGACAATGTCTGATTGTTTACTACATGACATAAATTCTATGGAAGGGAACAATCTAGTCCTAAAGAAAAAGAAGATAATAGCTTAATGATGATCTTTGGAATTAGAGAGATGGGAAAGGGATAGGAATGGCTGGATAAGGGCCAGTCAAATAGTTCAGTGGATTAAAGCTCCTGCAAGCAGGTGCAGGGGTGGGTGGTTCAGTCCCCTGGCCTGCTGTGCTGGCCAACCCCCCTCCAGGGCACACTGAGAGGGCAATAGAGACTGGGTGTGGTGGTGCAAGCCTATAATCTCAGCTCTTGGGAGGCTGTGAACAAGAAAATCACTACGAGTCCGATCTAGTAGTGAGACCCTGAACATCCTGTAGACCCTTCCCTAAAATACAGGAAAAAAAAAAAAAAAAAAAAAGGAATGGCTGGATGTTCAGGAAGGACAGTTACAACTGAAATGAAAGCTTTATGTGGGGAGGTACTGGAAAGTTGAGAGCTATTGAATTAGACAATACAGAATGTCCTATTATAGTTATTGTGTTTGTGATTTTTCTTTTTGAATTATGAGTCTTTGCATTGATTCCATAAATTTAAATTGATTAAAACTTGTCTGCAATTCTAACATTGCTAGTCTTTAAATTGGTTTTGCATGTCTCCAACTACCACTATAATCTACATAATTTGTAGGCTATTTGGGATTACAGGTAGATTAGTGTGGGGGGTTGTTTGTTTTGGTAGGCTTTTCTGGAATAAGGGTCAGCTTTATAAGGCTACTCAAGATCATGGTTCATACATAGTAATTATAATGATACCAGAATACCATTCATTAAAATACAGAGGATGGTATCCAAAATGTAGGAGCCACTGGCCACATTATATACATCACATGAGAGTAAACATGGGTTTTAGAATCAAGACAGGCCTACATGTGAATTATAACGTGGCCATTTACTTTGTGTAGTGTTGAAATAAGTTAGGCTCTATGGCACTCTGCTTCCTCTGTTACAAAGTGAAGATTGCAGAAAATACACATAAGATCTGCCATCATGTCTGGCATGTAGTAGTCATGCATTAAATTAAATCTACTTGGTTCTGCCAAAAAAAATTAAAAAATAAAAATAAAAAATAAAGCTACTGCTGTAACAATCAGTCTTACACTCATCATCATTATCATTATCGTTATCATTGTCATCATGAATAACACCAGCGGGCCGGCTCAATAGCTCAGTGGATTAAAGTGCCTACAAGCAGGTACAGGGGCCATGGGTTTGATCCCCAGGCCTGCCATGCTCTCCCTGCCCCTGGGGTGCCCTGAGACAGCAATTGAGACTGGGCGTGGTGGTGCACGCCTGTAATTCCAGCACTTGGGAGGCTGTAAACAGGAAAATCACTATGAGTCTGATCTAGTAGTGAGACCCTGAACACCCTGTAGACTCTTCCCTAAAAATACAGCCAAAAAAAATTATAAAACCAGTAATACTACTAATGGTTCTTGACACTTTGGCCCAGTTCTTGGAGATCCTAATTAATTGTTTAGTCATTCCTTATAATTTTAATGAAAAAGTATTGACAGTTAAATTTACATCCAGTATCAGAATCACGGAAATGAACAACACATGTCTTGTTTGTTTTGGTTTTTGGTACTGGGAATTGAACTCAGGACCTTGTACTTGCCAGGCAGGCACTAGTGCCACCGAGCCTGACTCTTAGTATTTATAAGATACCTCACGTGATATGACAGAGAAGTGACAAACTGCATATTCTGGAAGTAGAAGAGAGGGGCACTAACTCCATTTTTAGTGGGAAAGGGAGAATTTAAACAGAGACAAACATTTGAACTAGGCCTAGAAACACATAAAATATCAAAAGGAGAAGGAAGAAATACCCTGAGGCAGGAATAGACTATTCATAGGCAAGAAAAACTACGCCAAGCAAAAGATCAGAAATGTGGTATAGTAGTTCACATGGGGAAACTGGAGACAAGGTCACGAAAACAAGCTTGGGCCACTATAATGGTACCTCCAAGCACACCAAGCAGGGGAGACTTTAGCTATGGATAGAAGGAGTTAAGAGGGAGCTACGAGAAGCGGTATAATTGAGTTTGTTTGGGACTTTAATAAGAAACATAATTTCATTGCAATAAGCGATGACTTAGAAATGCACCTCTTTGTCTTCTTCGCTTGCCAACATTTATTTTTGATCACAAGACTCCTTGAAACAATTCTGGTCTAAGCAGATCAACTAGGCAATAGTGCAACATTTGCAATGAATGAGTTTCTTATCTCTAGGAGCCCTGATTTACTCTGATCTTTGAGATTTGGTATTTTCATGTTAAGTAAATGTCTTTCATCTTGTAGCTCAAGAGTAAAATAATATGCTCAGCATTAGATGAAAGCTAAAAGAAATAAATGTCTGTATCCATGTCATAAAGATGAATTGTAAGGCAACTCATAGATACACATTATGACCTGAACCAGAAGCCTGAAGTATGACCCCAGTTTTGTAGGGGTTTAACCTTCCTGCATCTTGCATCACTGATTTCCAACAGACTCCATGTTTGTTTGGGGGAATATGTTTGTGTTCACCTATTTTGTATACACCTTGTATCCTCTCAGTGATCCAGTTACTGTTGACCTCAAGTGAAATAGTTTCTTTTGTCCACTTAATCATTGAATATTGACTGACTGTACCATAAGCTTTTCAGTCACTCAGGGACCAACAAGAGTGAGTGAGACACTGACATTCCCTCTAAGGCCTCATCATCAACTGAGAGATCAACTTTGAAAACGTTAGTACTTGCAATAGAATGTGGTATGGATTGAAGGGATTGGGTATAAAAAGTGAGGAGAGCAAGGAAGGGCACATGATAAACTCTGGAGGTGGGAGCGGCAGCAGGAGGAAGATAAGGAATGATTGCTATAGGATGCTTGGTGTCTGTCTTGAAGGATGCTAAAGGATTGGCTTCGAGATTTCCACTGATGAACCAAGAAGAGTGTGATAGGGAGGGATGACCATAGGAAACAGCATCTGCAATGCCAGAGAAAATGGACAAGATTTGGTAATGAATTCAGGGCACCAGCAAAAGGGAGATATGGCAACAGGTCAAGAGTGGAGTGATGGATAAGGTTGAGGTGGAAGAGTGTTTAGGAGACACGAGTTCAATAACGGGGACAGCTTATGTAGAACAGTGTCAAGAAAATCAGCCTCCCTTGTGCTTCTGCAGGAAAGACCTCCTTCAAAGGCTCCAGAGCGTGTGGAGCCTGTTTCCTTCTCTTCATTGGGAACAAACCCATCAGGGTTGTGTTGTTGGCCCTGATCCAGCCGTGCTCCATTTGGCCAAGATCAAAGAGTCATTTTAGAGTGCTGTCTTTGGTTCCAGGTGGCTTCTCAGAGGTTTCAAGGTAACTTAGATATAGATTACAGAGTTTACCTCCTCACTTACTTTATTGTTAGATATTTATGCCCTAGACAAAAGAGCCAAGAATCTATTGACTGAGCCTGGCTTGTGCAGTACATAAACTAGCATCTTATTCTTTTTAGTTATTCAATCTTTCCTATAATTTTCTGAAGTTTTCACTCCAGGTAACCTTAAACAGAACTGTAAGGGATTTCTGGCATTCAGGGTCTGGGCTAAGCAAAAGAGGGGCCCCTAGGTGATGAGTGATGGTCTAAGTAAGACTGTCTTTATATCAAAGTCATAATTACTTTGTCTTAGCAAGATTGGGTTGGTTAATGGGATAGCCAGTGTTTGAGTTTGATTATTTTTGCATTAAAGTGCCATCCTGGTGGCAGTGGAAAGATGTCAGTGGCTATGCAAGGGAGACAGCCTACAAATGCCTTTACCTTCCTATCTGGAAGAAGTGACACTTTAGTCACAGCAAATGTGGAATTAATCTTTAACTTTGTCCAATACTTCGTGCCTGGTGGCTGAAAGGGCTGGAAGTAGGACATAAAGCCTGTGACTTTCAGGTGAGTTTTCCAGAGCCAAGTCTTGCTGGCTCTGCAACACATTTGGCAGCAGCGCCACCGTTGGAATAAACACATTTACTGGAGGATATGAGTCAACATATTTTCCTTCCGCTCTGCTCTCACCCCACTCCACACACAGCTACCTTTTACCCTCCAGGCAAACAATTCTGTGATGGTACTGGCCGTGCAAGTGCAGCCTTTTCCTCCTCTGTGAGGCTGGGGTGGCCATGCATGCCACTTGAGACTCTTGGGATAAGCAAATCTAGTAATATGTCCGTAGCGGGTTTTTCTTTTTTCCTCTGGTGTTTGAAGTGTTTGCTCATTCCTTTCACAGCGCTAATGAATGAATGCATCCTACGGGTAGGCATGGGACCAGGCACACAGAATGTAATGAGAAAAATGGCCATCATCTCTGTCCTTGCAGAAGGTATATTACAAATAGTATGGTGGTTTTTCCCCATCACGGGTCCTTGTGAGTGGCACTTAGAAGGTGTTCCATGATGAAAGCCTGAATTAAAAAGAAAATGGATAACAAAGCATGACTTAGAACTGCTTTCGCGTCTTCCAAGGAGATACTCAGACAAGAAGTGGGCTAGAAGGGAAAAGAGATGGTGTAGGCATCTCTACCAGCTGTTGCCTTGCTTTGCTACAGGTGGGATTGTGAACGTTCAGAGTCAGAGAGACAGGACCATCCCCAAGAATGGCTTAATGGACAATTCTGGGTTTTCTACATCAGACTCGATTTCTAGGTCCATTTAACAAATCCTCCTCCTTTAAGGCATTTGAAGTTCATAATATATTTTATCTCCTTTGTGTTCTGTGACTTCGTGGTGAGGATTTGAACTGGGACCACTGAGGATTTGCTGTTCCCTTCTCCGTGTCACCCCTGTTCCTATCAGAGGAGAGCACTTAGGGTGTGATGTTTCCCAGCTTGGGAGAAACCGACACACTAGAGAGCTCCCTGGCCTTTAGTTAATATTGAGCTAGAGTGTTTCCAGGGATGGCCCACTCCATCCTTTAGTCTGAGGCACAGCAATACAGAAATGACTGTGGTCTCTATGGTGTTTTCAGTCCTGTACCCCAAAACACTACTTCTCTGCCATTTTGTATATGTATATTGGTGTATGTACCTGGCTAGCTCCTGCAAGAGAGAAAAGCCAAGGGCTTTGGAAATAAACTAACAGATCAGATTTGCTGACCTTGGGTCCAAACTCTGTCTCTAAACACCTAGTCGATCTTAGCAACTATCAGAAATAGTCATTTGGAAGATTTGTCATTGCTTGTTTTCTTGTTGTTTTAATTATACAGGAAAACCAAGGAAGATTGTGGAAGACACTCCTATGGTCAACTCCTGTTTAGATGAATATACACTTGAGGTTTACACTGATAGAAAGTGAACCATCTGAAGGCTTTGCATTTCTGTTGTATGGAGTGGGTGTGAATGGAAATCTGTCACTTGCTGCCTATATCTCGTAATACAAATAATGACTCTAGCTCCAAGTTGAGGGAGACTCCAATCCCTAGAGAATAAAGTGACATCATTATTTCTAATATCTGCAACAAGTAGAGCAGTCCTTTCATGATCATGTAGTTTTTTTCAGTGTAGCTCAGTTTATTGTGGTGGGAAAATAAGAGTCTCACACAACCTTCAGCGTACAAATTGGTCTGGCCTTTTTATTTTTTTATCTTTCTCTTCTGTGCTTAGAACTGCTGGAATTGGAGCTTGACTGAGCCAAGTAGTCTTGCATTGTATGCACTGAGCAAATTAATGAATGACAGTTGATTTTCTGCATTGACTATCTAGGCTAATCATGGATTTAAGTGAGATGCTCTTCCTTGGACAGTGCTTCTTGCAAAGCAGAGATTCTATACATGGAAGTGTTTTGGTGCTGCCAGTATGAGTAATGGTGGGAATCACTGGATTTATTTTAATGCTGAATATGATACAAGTGTGTCAGAAAATATCTTCATTCCACACAGACCTCATTTTTATTTATGAAAGTTTAAAATTATGGCTTTTTCAGCCTTAACTACTTGAGTTTTTTTTTTAATCTTTACATTGCATCTTAGATATTTCCTCATGTTGTTTTTTAGTTGTGGTGGTTCAAGAAATCTTGGATTCTATGATGGATAAATTTCAAAACCTGAATCACATAAAGAATAGAAGCTTCACGCCTGGTCACAGTAATTGCACAGTGTGCATCAACCTGCATAGGCATGTGTGTTTGTGTGTAGGACCTTACGGGGAGGGAAATCCTGTCCTTTGTAATGACTGGAGAGTCTCAAGGCCAGTGGAGGCTAGGCTTGCTTTCAGGCGTGCTTTCTACAGAAGTCCTAGGCTCAACACCAATAGATGTAGGAAGAAAAAAAGTGTGTGTATGTGTGTGGGGGAGGGGGGAATCATGCAAGAAGTTTTGACTGGATAAGAAGGGAAGCTGTATGCGTCAGTTCTCATCATGCACAAGTTCACATTGTATTGCTAGGGAGCAATTGTAGGACAGCCCTAGGGGCTCAGTCACAAAGGGCCACTTTGGCTTCCATTATTTTCTTATTATATTTCCATAACAACCTCGTCACCTAAAACAGCATTTTGTATTAGGCCATGTCTGCAGTCCCGGATGTCTGCACTCCTTGGGAGAAGCGCTGCAAGGACACAACACATCTTAATTCTCGTTTCGTTTCTTTCTCTCCCCTCCTTTCACCTGCTATCTTCCCTTGGTCTCATCACCCTTTGTGAAAGATCTCTTCTTACTTCCTAGTATCTACTTCGTATTTGCTCTTCATTTACACGTCTGGTTTCTCATAGAAGATAGCTTGTGTGTCCTGCTCAGTTCAGCTAACATTATGGACTCAAGGTGCATCCATTTACCTACAAATGACTGGCCCATCTTTACGGCCAAGAAGCGCTCCATGGAGTGCAAATACCCCGTTGTCTTTACCCGTTGATCAGTCGACACACATAGAGGACCCTTCATACTATCATTTGATTTCTTTGTGTAAGTTTAATGTAATTTTGTGAGTAGCTGTTTGCAGTACCTGAAGTTTATATTTCTCTTTGGGAGCACATGCACGCACATGACCTATTGGCTATTTTGTACTTCTTCTGTGAAGTATCTACTTAGGTCATTCATCTGTTATTTTGCTGTATGCCACTTTTCACCCTTGTGCAGGGGCTGTGCTAATCTTCTCTGTATCATTCTAATTCTAGTATATGTGCTGCCAAAGTGAGCACAGTGTATACCATTTTTGATATTTAATTTTATGGCCACTGGTAATAATTTTTGTGACTGCTTCTTTAATGTACTACTAATCACACAATTACTGGGTCACATAGTATGAAGTTCTCTATAATGTTGCCAACAGATATCCACAAAAATGTTTAATCTATTTATAAGTTTCCAGAAACATGCTTGAATATTCACCTTCAATAAGTAAGTGTGTATGAAGAATAATGATTAATGGGGCCGGGCAGATGGCTCAGTAGAATAGTGCTTCTCTGGCAAGCACAAGGGCCTGAGTTCAATCCCTGGTATGACAAAAAAGAAAGAAAGAAAGAAGAAAGAAAGAAAGAAAGAAAGAAAGAAAGAAAGAAAGAAAGAAAGAAGGAAGGAAGGAAGGAA
>NW_004524632.1:3912816-3936504 GCF_000260255.1 Octodon degus
AAAGAAAGAAAGAAAGAAAGAAAGAAAGAAAGAAAGAGAAAGAAAGAAAGAAAGAAAGAAAGAAAGAAAGAAAGAAAGAAAGAAAGAAAGAAAGAAAGAGAGTACTGATTAAACTTTCAAAATCCTTCCAACAATGGTCATCCTCAGAACTATTAAACAAAAACAACAGTCTCGGGATTCAAGGTGCTATTTTGATTTACAAGTTAGATCAGAGACAGGAAACTGGGTAAAAGAAAAAGAGAATATTTTTCTGGGTCTACAATTGTAAGAAATCTTAAGTGCTGTTTCCAGAGCATATCTTATAAGTGTTATAAATTGATTTGCTAGAAAAATATTAGGATAGAAGTCAGGGTATGTTAAATGTAGCATCAGTTATCTGCTGCTGGTTCTGTGACATAGAATGTTTTGACTGCTTTGACTCCTGGGGTTCAGGCAATTTCTGGGTCCCTTTCTAATTTGGGAACATTGTGGTGTTGAGAGTCTTTTACAGAAGATTGTCCAAGTTTTGAAAAATCTGAAGCAACAGGATTTAAAGTGCAAAAAGAACTTCCAAAACTGTGGAGGGATCAGAAAAATAGTTGACTCATGAGATGGGTAAGCTTAAGACAAGGCATTGTAAGAGGGTAACATTTATACATTTATACAGTGATGACATGGTCATCCTGTCATAAGGTTCTGGGAAAGAGTCTAGAGGTCCTCACAGACTGCCACATAGAGGCATGTTTTGAACACTTTGTACATGTTCTTATTATTTAATCTCAACCTTGCCGATAGTCATGCTATGACCCTGGGAAGTTACTAAGCATTTCAGCCAAGGCTCCTTCTCATCTGCAATCCAGAGGCAATGGCATCTATCTTTGGGGTTAAAATAAGATTGAAATTTTAAATGTAGCATAGTGGTTATCACATAGAATACCCTTAAAAAAATTGGTCTTGCTATTTGTGATGGCTGAAGCTAAGAGAACAAAAGATACAATGGACAAAACTAGGCAGGAGTTTGGAAGTATCACAGAAAACATGGCATGAGATGGCCAATATACATGAAAGCATTTAGCCCAGTGCATGTGCCCAGCACAGGGTCAGTTAAGCTTGGCTGACTGATTCGCTAGGGGAAGCTACAGTGTTCAGGGAGTGTTTCAAAAGTAATAAGAAGGAAAATAGTCAGGATTTTCCTAGAATGATCTTCAGAGACCATCAACTGAATTTGCTCCCATTTTGCTTTAAAGTTTCTAAAAGTGAGCACCACATGTTTTTCATCTTATTTTTGTGATTTAAATTAATTAAGGACAGCAAAGTGTGGAGTTTCTTGTCAGCCAGTAAAAGTCCACTCTTAATCACAGTGGCGTAAGTAGAACCCTGACTCAACAATTTGCTTATTGTTTTACCTGCTTAATACATTAGCAAATATTGGGTTATAATGGGCCAAAGCAATAAAAAATGAGAAGTCATACTCCAATCAATTCATAATAAAAGATATAATATTTACCTTTCATGTTCTAAATCATCATTCATTTTTTACTGAAATTTAGCTACCTTTCTTTTCATTATTCAATCTTGCATGTTTTTCTTAAGTATTAATTTGGGCATAGGGTAACTGTAATCATGTTTTTTCCAGCCAGTTGCAACATGAAAATGTAGTTTTGATTTATATTTAAAATTCATATGAGAGGAACATTTTTAAATAATTAAATGCTGGGCTGTTCCTGAGATAGGGACAGGGTTTGTTTTCAAATATACATGATCTGAGAATTTCAGCGAAAGGTGTAAAAGGAAAAACCAATAAAAAATAAGACAGATGATAAATGCTGTGTTGATGTTAAGTAAAACCAAGCAAGCTGTGACCTCAGCCTGCCTCTGGGGAGTCCTTTGGACTTGTTGGAGCATTGGGGGTTTGTAGGAATTTTTCCCCCAGTCACATGGGTTGAGGCTGGATTACAACTGAGATGCAGAGATTAAGGTCCTGGTGTGGCTAATCCATTAAACCCCTGCTTCTCTTAAATTGAATGAACTTAAAGTAGAAGCTGGCAATAGACTCTACCAGCTAGTCTGACTTTCTGTGACGTAAGAAGTCTTAACCGCTGGAGGACAAGAAAGTAGGAACAAGGAACTGGGCAACCTTCCTAAAGCATCAGCATTTTGTACCTTTGGGGATTCCTTATTAATTGATTGTATATGCCCATACATTGCTTCAATATCTCTCTTTTTAAAACAGGACCTTTGGGCTGGCCAAATAGCTGAGAGGATTAAAGCGCCTGCAAGCAGGTACAGGGGCCAGGGGTTTGATCCCTGGGCCTGCTGTGCTGGCCCCCTGGGGGGGGAGGCTGAGACAACAATTAAAACTAAGACAGCAATTGAGACTGGGCATGGTGGCACGAGCCTATAATCCCAGCTCTTGGGAGGCTGTAAACTGGTGAATCACTACCAGTCCAATGTAGTAGTGAGACCCTGAACACCCTGTAGACCCTTTCCTAAAATACAAAAAAAATAAATAAATAAATAAATAAAAATTAACATAAAAAAATTAAATAAACAGGACCCTTTACATGAATATTTTAAAAAACAATGATGTAAATAGCATCTTTTTTTTTTTTTTTCCGGTGCCAGGCATTGAACTCAGGACCTTGTACTTGCCAGACAAGCACTTATTCTACTGAGCTATCTCTCTGGCCTGATCCAACTTTAAATAATTTAGAAAATGAATTATTAATGCAGCTATTCTTAATATACAGGTTTAATATACATATTCACTGAGATAAATATGTGGATCATATGCTTTATTTTTTTAAACCTTTTTCTTTTTTTTTTTAGTACTGGGGATTGAACTCAGGACCTTGCGCTTACCAGCCAAGTGCTCATTCTACTGAGCTATCTCCCCAACCCGGATCATATGCTTTAAAACAAGGTTCATCTGAATGCTGACAAAATGATGGGAAGTGGATTATATACATAGATGGATAGATATGGCACGGGTGTGATCCACAATGTTATGCTAAATTGGTAAACAAATTTGATGAAATTGAAACAACATTCAAACTTACACCTATTCATTATCAATCTAGGGCTCTTCAAAAATAATTAGGAAGAAGATAAAAAGATGAGAGACATGGTCATGCAGCTGAGGATATTTATTTATTTATTTATTTATTTATTTATTTATTTATTTATTTTTGCGGAACCAGGGATTGAACTCACAGCTGAGGACTTTTAACTAGGAGAAACATTATAATTTAGGAAGAGATGATTTAGAAATAAGGTTGAAAGTACATTTTCTTCACTGATATGTTTTACATGTCTTGAGACACTGTACGGTTTGCACTGAGAGCGATTGACAGCTCTATCTGAGCTGACGTTGTGCCCCTTGTCTCATACAAACTGGAAGGCTTAGGGTAAGTTAACGGCTTTTGCATCTCAGGTTTCTAATCTGTAAGATGGTAGTGACATAACCACAATGACTTTTCCCCATAAGTGTTAAGTGACACGAAGAAAAAAAGTATGTTGTGTTACTATTGAGCAGATAATAGCCTAAAGGCCATGACCTTTTAGTAGCATCGCATTCAGAACATGTGACAACCAGTTGTCACAGCTTCTTTGGAGAATGGCTGCCTGCTTTGTGGAGAACCTTGTGCTAGAAGCTGAAAAACCCACAGTGACTCCCACTGGCTCTAAATGGAAAAGAACGCACTTTGTGAACACAAACAGTTTAAATGTCTATCATGCTACATACTGAACCACTTTCCAACTCTTATTTATTTATTTTATTAATTTCATTGAGAAAGCAATGAGACAGTTTCAAAACAGGTTGGTAGGACAATTGCAATAATTAATACACTGCATATTGTTGTCTTTGTAATAGCCATTCATAGTACAAGATGCAGACATGATATTTTGTCTAAACACTATTAGGTCAAAACTTCTCACTGAACTAAGAGAAAGTAGCTGTATATCTATGCTATTTTGTATATACAGATATATTTTTTCACTACAAAATGGTCCTTCATTTATATCCCCCTATTCTGCTTACTTTTGTCAGAGATGGGTGTTCAAGGTCAGTGAGAACTTAGGACATAAGAGAGTCTGTACTGTACCGTCCTGGAACTCAGTGGTGTTACAAATTTTCTGATCAAGGGGATTATGGGGCCACAGAGGAAAGTGGTCGACAATGTAGAGTGTACCTAAGGAGAGTCACAGGGAGAGAAAACATTCCCTCAGGCTTTCACAGAGGCCAACTCTTTCATTTGCCTGCAGAGTATTACATGAATGCCTTGTCACCACTTTCACCCGGGTCTAGGCTGTGCTCTCACCTTCTTGTGACCCATCTGAAACGTGTGGGATGAGCCTACACATTCTCCATGTTTGCCAGAGGCTCCTGCTTATGCTGTGGCTGTGGTCAGTCCATCCGTCCAACCAGCCATGGTCTCATTCTTCTTTATTTTTTTAACAAAATCTTTTATTCATTTATTTATTTGGTACAGGGTCTTGCTACACAGCTCAGACTTGCAGTGATCCTCTTGTCTCAGCTTCCCCAATGTTGGGATTACAGGCATGTGCCATTGCTCCCAGTTTCAATGACTGGCACGAAATGCCTGGATTTCCCGGGGTTCCTGAGGTTCTGGAGACAGCACAGCATGCAGTACTGGGGATTGAACCTGGGTCCCTATGTTTGCCACATTGGCGCTTAGACCAACAAGCTGTCTCCCAGCCCCAATGGTCTCACTCTTCTGTGTGCCACCGGCCTTCTAGTCTTCACCACTGCTCTAGTCAGGATTCATCCTATCTACTTGTACATCCTTTCTCCACCCCTGTCACTACACACTGACTGGCAGTGTTTTACTCTCCAGCCTGTAGTGATAGTTTGTACCACATCTTCACAAGCAGTGTCTGCTGACTTACACTGTCATTCCTCTTCCCTGACCTATCCTTGTCTAGAGGCACTATATCTCAAACCAGAGCTCAGCAAAATAAGACAATGTGTGCCAAATTGGGCTCGCTGTTTGAATTTATAAGCAAATTTTATTGCAACACAGCAAAGCCTTTACACCACCAGCCACAGTTGAGCAGTTGCAGCACTGCCCATGTTGCTTGCAAAGCCTAAAATATTTATTTTTCTGGCTTCTTGCAGAAAAAAAAAAGAAATTATGTGGCCCTCTAGCGCAAGCAGTTAATTCAAATGCTTCCAATATGTAGAATGATAAACTTAGGGTGCCTGGAAAATCCATTTTCTCCAGTAAAGGGTTGGTTAAGCTTTAGATGAAATGTACAAATTTCAAACAGCCTTGAATCCTTAGGAACATGAGGACTATCTTTATTTAGTAGGTGCCTTGGTGGGTTTTTCCACCCCAAAGTGATTCGTGAAGCACCTACCATTGTCAGAATCCAAAAAGAGAATTCTCAGTTCATGCTGGTTTAGATTTAGAAAGCCCCTTTCCCAGAGAGAATCCTGAAGTTACTCTTCCTGGCTCTGCCCAGGAAATCACTCTGGGAGGAAGCCACCCTTCCTGAGGGCTCTGTTGGCACTGTGGAAGGCGCATTGTCAGGGAAAGAGCAAGCTTTCTGAGAGTCTTATTCCACTGCCAGCTCATTTAAAAAAAAATAGCCCTTATCTTTTGGGAATGAAGGTCAGGCCATATTCAGAAACAAGAGCATCACCAGAATAAGCAATTTTGGGAATGACAACCTGAGAAACCGAGCCTTTCCCTTGATGATTGAGGCAGGCCAGACTCAGAACCCAAGACATGATCAGTTTCTGTATGAACATAGAGGACTTCTCCCAAATGATATGCTGAAGGAGATGCAAAGGGCTACGCAGGACGATTGAGCCTCCCTGGGTAGATGGGGAAGATGAAGTCCAGAGGCAGTGGCTTAGACTGACCACTGAGGGTATGGATTCTGGCCAGGTCCCTGGAGGACCCAGCCCTTTTAGACACAAGATTTACACTGAGAAGCTCCTAAGATAGTTTTCAAAATGCTGTGAGGGAGATAATTTTTTCAACTCCAGGATTAGAGCTGGTAAAGAATGGTCTATGGACCACTTCCTGCCCACTGCCTAGTCCCATCAGCCTCACAAACTAAGGATGCTGCACTATCCAGGGGCTAGGAGAAAAAATTCAAAAGGGAAAGAATATTGTATGATGCATAAAAATGATACGTAGTCAAATTTTGATCCATAAATTAAACTTCATTGAAATACAGCTATGCCTATTCATCTTTTTCATTAATTAAGTTTATAGGTTTTAGATATACATAAATGATCACACTGCTCATAGGAAATTTGTACCTCTACATAATATATTTTAATTCTTCTTTTTCCCCATTCCCCCCTCCCTTCAACCCGTCTCCCCTCCTTATTTATAAAAGTTTTATTTCTATTTCTTCCTTCTTTTCTAGTTTCTTTTTTCTTTTCCCTTCTTTCATTTTCTCCTCCTCCCTCCCTAGATCCCCTTCCCATTTGTACATTTTCTTCCCATTTCACAAATCTATTATACATTTTGGTCTTTATTTAAGCTTTTGGTTTCACACAGCAGAGAAACATGGAATATTTACATGTGTCTGATTTATTTCATTAAGCAATATGGTTTAAAAGTGCATCCATTTACCTAGAAACTCCTCAAGTTTATCACTCTTTAAGGCTGAGAGTAGTACTCCATTGTAAAAAAAAAAAAATCTGTGTCTTCATCTATTCATCAGTTAATGGACATTTGGGTTATTTCCAACATTTAGCTATTACAAACTGTACTTCTATAAACATGGGTGTGTATGTGTCACTGAGTCATGGTGCTTTTAACTCTTTAAAGATATAAGAAAGAGTATAACTGAGTCAAATGGAACCTCTAGTTTTAATTTTTTGGGGATTTACCAGTGGATGTACCAGTCTACACTCCCACCAGCAGTGAAGGAGGGTTCCTTTTACCCCATAACCCTGCCAGCATTTGTGATTGGCTGCTTTCTTGATAATAGCCATTGTTTCTGTGTGAGATGGAATCTCAGCACAGTTTTAGTTTGAGTCTTTCAGTGATTTTGAACATTTTTCACGTATTTATTTTCAATTGGTACTTCATCTAAGAAGTGTCCCTTCATTTTCAGTGTCCATTTTTGGCTTGAATCTTTAAATTTTGGGGTTCTGATGTTTTGAGTTCTTTATATATTCTAGATATCAGTCCTTTGTCTGAAGACAGCTGGCAAAAGTTTTTTTTTCCACACTCTCTTCACTCTGTTCGTAGCTTCTCTTGTAGTGCAAAAGCACTTTAATAAAATGAGATTGTTGATGCTGGTTCTTTGTAATATTTCCTATATAATCAAAAAAAGGGGGGAAAGAGAATAAGTAGAACTCATGGAGACATAAGTGTAGGCAAAGATTTTATGAACAATACCCATTCATTTATGAATTGTCCCTTATTTCTGGCAACTTTTACATTACAATGGAAGAGCAGAATAGTGATAAAAGAGCTTAGATTTGCCAAAGCTTAAATTATTTACTAACTTGTTATGTAGAGAAAAATGTTTTCTAATCTTTCACTTACCCTAGAATATGTCTAACACAATAATTAAAATTAATTGTACTAATATATAGATATAGATATAGATATAGATAATCATATGCCATCTGATTGATGAGTTTGTAGAAGGAATCCAGTCCTTTAACAACCACCAAGCTGTAAGCATAGGACATTTCCTCCCCTTCCTATATTTTTCCCTATTTATTTGCAGTCATTGCCTGTCCAATCCTTGAACTCAGGTTGCGAAAAATCTGATCTCTTGTGACAGCTTGTAAATGTTTATTTACGGAGCATTTCAGAGCTGAAGGACTGTCGTGATGGTGAGAGTTATGAATGTGAGGTTTGATTTATGCTTTCCCTTGATAATTCCTTGACTACCCCAAACATCCACCTAACTGTTCAGTAATATTAGAAACTAACAGGCACTGTGCAGTGAGCTCTCTGTGTATATCATGTAATCTTTTAACCCTATAGTGGAGTTGTTACTCATTTTCCATTTTATTTAACTATTGAAACACACAAAAAAATGTGTCAGTGCCCCCCCCCAAGAAGCTGTAGAGTTTCCACTTGGAATGATCAAAAGCTAAGTTTAAGCTCACACTCTCGCCTATACAACCTGGCACGTTTGAGTTAAATTAATTTCTTCTGCATCTCTGTTTGCTAATCTGTGAAATATAAATAAAAACAACCACCTCAGTAACTTTGAGAGGACACAGAGGCATCCTGTTTAGCTTAATGAAGCCCACACAGCTATGAATGGAAACAAGCTAAGACTTGAACTCCGATCTGTCAGAATCTACAGTGTAAGGTTGGCCACCACAATACATTTATCCAGCCTTCAATACAAATCCACTTAGGGCCATAACATCACCCCTTTTATTTCTTTTTTTAGAAATGAGGATTGAATTCAGAAATTTTACACAGAGCTCTAACCCCAGCTTCTTCTTCTTTTCTTTTTCTAATAATCTTAAACAGGATCTTGCTAAGTTATGAAGTTGCCCATGATGGGCTCTGACTTGGGATCCCCTTGCCTCAGCTTCCCAAAGTGTAGGCATTACAGGTGTGCAAACAGGCACCCAGGAGAGCATCGGCACTTTATGGACGGATGCCCAGGCTAAGTAACTGGTCCAAGTCACTAAGCTGTTGGTCAGCAGAGTTAGCATTTGAGTCAACGTCTCCAACAGGT
The DNA here is from genome assembly GCF_000260255.1 of Octodon degus. Taxonomy (NCBI): domain Eukaryota; kingdom Metazoa; phylum Chordata; class Mammalia; order Rodentia; family Octodontidae; genus Octodon; species Octodon degus. The sequence continues at coordinate 3,921,496 of NW_004524632.1, forward strand.
GGAAGATGTAAAATAGAGATAGTTTGAAACATGTTGTTTTGAAAAACTCTTTTGAATGAGTGGACTTGTGCCTGATGAATGAGTGGACTAAGAGTCTTGTGTGAGTGAGTTTTAAATAATGCAAAGTTGCATAAGGTAGACGGAGAAAAGCATCCTTGAGCCCGATGTACTTTTGCTTTCTAAATCAATGGATATTCCAAGACCATTTAATCTACTACAAACAACTGTGGTTGTAAAGTACTTTGAAAAACACTGAGGGCATCAGTCACATTAGCCAGCATCAACAATCAAAATCTCTCTTCTTGTCCCTTCATAAACATCATTCTATCTGCAAGGCTCTAAGTTTTTTTCTTCTAATTTTATTTTATTTTATTTTGAAGAGTAAAAACAGAAGCAAACACAAATAGAAAAAACACAGAAGCAAGATAACATACAATATATATGCTATAGATTTTTAAAACAGGAATAGCTAATTAACACTGGTTGCTATATTATCTATTTTTATCATCAAATCTGTTGCTCAGATTAATGGATATGGTTCCACAAGATTGGGGAAATAATTGAATATTGGCTCTTGCTTTAAAGAAATCTTAATTTTTGTCCATGTCTTTTTTGTTTAATTTATCTTAAAGAGAGTATGATAATTGATAATAAGAAAAGGTACACATTTAGAAGACCAAGATGAGAGGTATGGGTTTTGTGTTACACATTGCTGTCCTTGATGTAGATGCTCAGACAGCAGATTGCGGTGATCTGTTTAGATGGAGAAGAGAAAATTAAAGTTTCCAAAGGAAAATCACATAACATATTCTCTTGTTCTTCTCCTTCTACCTACAAAGGGTGATGTATTTTTCCAAACCCACTGGAATGATTTTGCTACTTTTTCAGTGTTTTCTTACCAACTACATGGCACCCAGATCCTGTTCTGGTTTGCTCGGAGGATTCCACTTGCCTTCCTGTAGACCTTTTTTGCGACATCAGGCAGGAAGCTATGTCAATTAGACTCTTCTATTATTAGTAACAGTCTCTTCAAGATGGCAATAACTGAGGTGAAACTCACTGAAGCACTTTGGGGACTCACAGAATCTAAGCATGGGCCAAAGAATCAGAGTTGGAGGCAACATTTACAACTGCTGTAGAGAAGGCCCTGGCTTCTGTCACCCAGGATGCTGAGCAGAAACAACCAAGTCCCATTGCTGATGTGGACTGGGTACCAACACTCACATCACCAGCATGACTCAGTAGGCCTGCAAACTTCAGAATCTGAAAAGCCAGCCTCAGGCACAGGCCTGTGTCCTACTCAAAGGAAAGTTCAAGACTCTACTTGGATGAAATTGAGCACAAGAAACAGGAAACAGTGCAGGCATGGTGAGTTGCCTTGAGTAATAGCCCCTCAAAGATATACGTCTCCTAATATTGGAAATCTGTGACATGTGACCTTCCATGATAAAAGGGACTTTACAGATATGATTATGTTAAGCATTTTTAAATATGGAGATTGCCCGTTAATATCTGGGTAGACCTAGTGATTGTAGATTACTTGTAAGAGGCAGGGACTAAGCTCAGAGTAAAAGAGAGAGAGATGATAACAGAAGCCAGGATGGGATTGATGGAGGAAGGGGTTCATGAGACAAGTAGTTAGAAAGATCTCTCATAGTTTGGAAATGCAGAGAAATGGCCTTTCCCCTAGAGCCTCCAGAAGGAATGTGGACCTTGTGACATCTTGTGTTAGCCCCTAAGACATGATTCACACGTCTAAGCTCCACAATAGTTATATACATTATCAACTTATGTTATTATAAACCACAAAACTTGTAAGAATCAGTTTCAATGGCCATAGCAGAAACCAGTTAACATAGGACAGGTATTCCTAATGTGATGAGAATCCAGAAAACAAAAATGGAAAAATGATCTTCTATATCCAGTTCATGACATTTTCTCTCTCCCCGCATCTCCCCCAAAGCTAGGTTAGAGGAACACGCTCAGTAAGATTTTTTTGTAATTATTTACTTTCTTCATTTACTTTATTCATCCTATGATTTATTCAAGAAGAGTCCTATCACTGAATAAATATTCACTGGATTTGAGTGCCAAGGACTGTGTAGGATTCTGTGGTTACAAAGGATAAATGAAGGCTAAGATACAAGGCTACCAGTCAAGAAGTTCACAGGCACTGTTTGGCCTTTCATTGTTCCCTGCACATCAAACACCACCCAGAATCTACACTAAAAGTGTTCTCAAAAACACAAACCATCTGATGTTAGGATAGTCCAATAATTCCAGAGGTGGATCCCCAAATTTTATGTATGTATTAATTATTCTGGAATGTATAATTTTTTAAAAATCGAGTATTCTGAGAGTAGTCAATATTAATTAAGTACCTCATTTATAGTAAAGGTAGCACCAAATGTTTTACACGCCTTACCTTATTTTTCTTTACCCCACTGAGAAATGTGGTAAAATCATACCCATTCTATAGATAAAGGCACTGAAATTTAGGAAATATGGCTGTAATACACATAGGAAGGTAGTAAAGTTAGAATCTGAACATTACGATATCTGACTCTGGTGTCTACACATATTGCAAGCTTCCTGTTTTTCTACTATGCCTTGGACTAAAGTTTTTTCTTATTCAACTGTATAAGAAAAAACTTAACTTAAATGAAACTTTAAAAGTAGTAGATAATATGTACTATGGAAACACAAATGAAGGATTTCATTCTTTTCCAGTTCGGCAGATTTTTAAGGGGAAACCTATGATTTGGATATATAATTTCCAGTTCACTTGGTAATGGATTATTATTGCACAGCCCAAAGTAGTAACAGCCTGCATGTCACCTTCGCTAATCAAGTGCAAAATTGATTCCACTAGATTGCTTTATTCTAAAACTCATAGTTGGTGAGGAATAGTATTGAATCACACACCCCTTCTCATTATTTCCTTGATCCATAACCAAGTGAATTCTTTGATCAGTGGTATTGTACACTAGTTTCAAATTCTTTCTAAAAATGTGAAAGTCAGAGAAGGGATCTGTGGCATCTCCAGGACCCTCTTCTGAGCTGAGAGTCTCTCCTCTTCAGTGCCTTGTTGGCACCAACATTGAAATTGTCAAGCCTGGATGAACCAGGAACATGGACACAGAGCTATCACTTGCATTCCAGACTCAAGCATTTTCAGTGTGTTCAATTTTTTGACTATTGAACCAGAGGCTGCATCATATACAAGTGGAGCCCAAGTGCTTTGCTCCTTGGGTTTTGGGAGCTGCTGTTTGTTGAATTCTTGATCAGCAATCCTGTTGACAGATGGTGTGACTTGCTCATTAAATCAGAACCTTCCCCACTCCAAGGGCCCCAGGCATGTTAGAAGACAGACTTGGTGGTGTTTTCTAATGCTGAATAGTCTGCAGCTTCAGAGCATGAAGATAAATATCCTACTTCATTGTGCATCCACTAACTTAAGCCTTCTTGGGTCTGTTCCCTATGTGTTGACAGGTCACATTTACAAAAGTGAAGTGCTTTTAGGCATCCATCTCCTTCATTCATCACCTTCTCTTGTACTCTGCCAGCTTGGCCTTTTTCTCTGAAACTTGTCTTCAGTGTTTTATGTCTGAGACATGTAATATCCTGAATCAAATAGAGACTTTCATAGTGCAGAGATCAAGGCTTAACTATCTTTTAGGCAGTATTGTGCAAGAATTATTTCTTTGGAGAGTTGATTGGAAAGAAAGACAACCGTCTATATACAGAGGGGGCCTGATACAAAGTCAGCAGGTGTCTGTCTCAGGCAGTAAGTATGACTCAGAGCAAGCACTGTCCTGAGTCATGGGAAGTCATAATGGCCTTAGGTTGAGGGTTTTATGTTTACATTTTAAAATGACTTATCTGAGTACAGAGTTGAAGATTAGAATGACAATGAGGACAAATAGATGACCTTGGTCTTGACCTCGAAAGGAACACTCCAAAGACTATTGTGGCTGTCTGGGTTAAAAATGAAGGTCATATCATGAAAGTGATGATGGATATGGAGAGAGGACAGTAATCTGGAGCTGTGAAGGAAGAAAATGGAAACACAGGGTCTGATTAATTGCATATAGTAGCCATGAAAAGCAGTAGTGAGTCAAAATAAGGACCAGGAGTGGGGTCATGAATGGAGTGGATGGTGTGGTGTTCATAGAACATAGTGAAGGAGAAAACTATAATACAGAGCATACACTTTGTACTGAGTCACATAATGTCTCAGTTACTTTTCACTCATTGCTAGGACAAAATACCCAACATCCACAATTAAGGAAGGAAAAGTCTGTTTACCTCACTGTTAGTGGAGGTTTCAGTCTACATGCAGCTGGCACAAGGCAGAGTGACACATGGAAGAGGGTAGCTATTCATGGGGGCAGAAAACAGCAAAGAGAAAAAGGGAGGAGCAGCAGTTGCAGCAGCTAGCAAACCTCTCTCCCCTCCTTAATGGTAGACAGATGACCCACTCCTCGGTCGAGGTACAAGTCACACCCATAATCACAGCATTGTATCAAGAATTCATCACAAACTCTCTGCTTCACACACTGCCCTCTCATGGGCACACTGCCCGGTCTCCCACCCCTTCTGAAATCCAGGTAGAAGCCTTCTTAACCTCAGAACTCCTGGATTCTGAATATACCTAAAACCAATGCCACATGGATGATGCCAAGACCTGCTGCCAGCTGGAGCAGTAGCTAGGTTTTCTTCTCTCTTGGCTGTGGGGGTCAAGTATCTGAACCTCTGAGCACTGTAAACCTCATTCCAAGGAAATATAATGCCATCATTCTGGAACCTGATGTAGCTGCCACCACCATTATGGAACATGGTGTGCTGTGGCTTTCTCTCCAAGGCAAAGTCCCTCACCCTTGCAGTTCTGGAGCTTCAAAGGGTGGAGACCTGCTGCTCCTGTGATGCCCTCAGGCTATCTTTTGTTTTCTCCTTTTCCTTCTTAGCAGTGGAGATCCCCTCAGTTCTATCTTTGTAGTCCACAGCTTTATTGATGATTCCTTTTTGGCCAAACAAATTTTAAGTTATCCTGCTGGGTTATTTGCTCTTGATTCTCAGCATACATCTGACTAAAAGTGCCCAACAATAGCCATGACACTGCCTCAACATTTGAATAACTTGATTTTTTTTTGTCAGATTAACCAGTTCATCACTCTTAATCTTAGTCTCAGGCAAAGTCTCTAGGTATGAACAAAATGCAGACACTTTCTGCCAAGCCATGGCACTTACTGTCTGTGATCCAACAACTAATGCAGTCCTTCTTCCCAGAAGAGACCTGTCTGCCTGGTCCTTACAGGGAAGATTTCTATCAGCATTCTGGTCTTCTGAGCTTTGACCAGAATTTCTCATACAGAACAGCCAAAGACATTCTACCACTTCTCTTATAGGCAGCATTTCCAAAACCTTCCTCATTATTCCCATAAGTCATGCCCAAAGGCTCTTGAATGACATGGTCAGGTATATAGTCACAGCAACGACCCCATTTCTAGGTACCCAATTCTGTCTGTTACTTGTCACTCATTGCTAGGACAAAATACCCAACATCCACAATTAAGGAAGGAAAGGTTTATTTAGCTCACAGTTTGTGGAAATTGCAGTCCATACTCAGCTGGCTCCAAGGCAGAGTGGCACATGGAAGAGAGAAGTCACACATGGTAGTGGAAAACACAGAGCAAAAGGAAGGAGCAGCAGTTGCAGCTGCTATTAAGCCTCTCTCCCCTCATTACATTGGTAAACAGATTAACCACCCCAAGGTGGATGTACCATTCACATCCATAATTACAGCATTGGACTAAGAATTCATCACAAACTCTAGAAGCTGACCCATGACTGCATGAGGCTTTGGGGGGGACAATTAGACACAAACCCTAACACTCAGACATGTTAAAGTGGAGAAATGTGGAGTGAGAATGGAAATAAGAAATAATAATAAAACAGAAGACAGTTCTGTCTTCTAGGGAGTACACACATGCATAAAACACAAACCTACTAGTGCTACTATTTTTAACATTGAGTAGATAATATTGATTTCTTGGTGTATAACTAAAGCTCACAATAGTCTTCAGTTCCTACAAAATCATTTGCATGGCATGTCCCTGTAGCACCAACAGACTGAGATTCAAAGGTATTAAATAGTTTAGCTGAAGTTAGAAAGCTAACGTACAGACAAGGTGAGATTTAAACTTGAGGTTTTATGGCTCTAAAGAATATATCCTCGGCACTGGTGAGATGGCTCAGTGGTCTAAAGCACCTACTTAGAACAAGCTTAGCAAAGCACAGGGACCGCGGTTCAATCCCCCAGCACCACAGGCCAGCCAGCCCCGCCCCCTGGTGAGCTGAGCTGGCCACACACACACACACACACACACACACACACACACATAAATAAATAAAATTTTTAAAAAAAAGAATATATCCTCACACTGGGGAGATAGCTCAGAGGCCTAAGCACCTGCCTGACAAGCACAAGGACCCGCATTCACTTGGATCAAGGTATAGGAAGTGACTCTTATAAACGTTGTTAGTCTTTGTTGTTGTTGTTGTTTTTGGTGCCGGTAATCAAACTCAGAATCTTGTACTTGCGAGGCAGGTGCTTATGTCACTGAGCTAAATTCCCAGCCTACTTTATAGCCTTTGATGATGCTAATTTACGGGTGAGATGAAGTACAGTGCTTAGGCTGACCCACCTGACCAGCATGACGTGTTAGGCATCGTCTTACTTTCTGGCTTACTTCTGTGTACCCTCTGCTTCAGTCATAAAAGATCTGCCTTTGCCTCCCTTGCACCCTGTCTCTCTCTCTCTTCTTCTGTGTCTGTTGCTTCCCCCCTCCCCCTCTCACTTCCTTCCTTGTGTCTTTCTTTCTTTCTTTCTTTCTTTCTTTCTTTCTTTCTTTCTTTCTTTCTTTTCTTTTCTTTCTTTCTTTCTTTCTTTCTTTCTTTCTTTCTTTCTTTCTTTCTTTCTTTCTTTCTTTCTGTATTTCCCTCCTTCCTCCCTTCCTTCCTTCTCCCCTTCCTCCCTCTTATTTAGAGATAATATGGGAATAAATATACTTTAAATTTTGGGGTTTAAAATTATTACAACCCTTATGAAATATTTAAAATATTTCCACTGATATTTTCTACTTTGAGTATAGTATCAGAATTTCATTCCACGTTGTTTTTGCATTTGACACAAAGCAAAATGCCACCATATAAAAATTCACAGATTCTTTTAATCTTTCTCCCTCCTTTCTTCTTTTGTTCCTCTTTCCTTCTTTCCTTCTCTCTTCTTTCCTCCCCTATATTATTAATTATTCCATTCACCATTCATTCAGCAACCATAATTAGCACCTGCTATATTCTGGAAATTGATTAAACCCTAAAGATAGAAGATGGACACCCTCAGATAAGTCACAGGAGTCCATAACACATGGCCTATAATTCAACATTATACTTTATAAAGTATAAGCATTGCATCTTACAAACTTTGCATCTAATGTAGATATAGACCAGAAATGGTATGGCTTAGTCTAAAAGGGATGCATTTTGAGCAATACTTACTTGACAAGTAAGAATTTGTGAAGTGTATCCAGGAGCTGGGATTTTCTACCAGAAGAAATAAAGATGACTAAGATAACAGCAGCTACCTGAGCCATTTCTGATATGTTACCGGTTATTTTTTCCTTGTTACTACCTTTTACTTTTCTTTTCCAAAAATCCCAAAGTCTCTTCTTCCACTGCTTTCTCTTTCCTGGTTCCTTTCACATCTTTGCTGAGTCTTTAGATTAAACTCTTCTTTGCAGATCTCTGACAGTATCTGCCTGCTTTGCTAAACACTTTTAAAAAATACACATTTAAAGGCCTTCTAGGGATCTCCTGCTATGTTATGGCTCACACGCTGTGTGAATTGAGGCTACCTGCCCAGAGGATGGCTGCCCCACTGCTGGGGCCCTGGAGAATGCCTTAGAGGTTTGCAGCATGCTCTTTGCCAAGTGACAGCTGGTTTCCACTCCCCAGGTGAGTCACCTACTGTGTGTCTGCCTTCAGGCAAAGGGTATGGCACCAGGCTGCCATCTCGCCCACAGGATGCGGCCCAGGCAGGGAGGTGCAGACACCCATACAATTCAGTCATGGACAAGATGACTCCCACTTCCCCTTACCCTCAGTGTCATACGATCCATAACTGCCTGCCCACAATCCCCCAAGGTGAACCACAGCAGAGGGAGGGCTGCTGTAAGTCTTGTGTTCAGGGTTTTCTGAGACATCCTTGCTGCTTTTGCACTGTGATTCTGGACCTAAGCTGAGATGCAAGATTTCACCTGTTTGTTCCAAGTCACCAGTTTGTGTTCAGACTTGATGAGGATACCTCCATGCACCTAAAATATAGCATTTGGGTCCCTAATCTATAGAGGGACCTTGCAATCTCTAGACTTAGAGCTGACTAATGCCCACCCTAATTTTTTCTTTTCAAGCCTGTGGGCTAATTGCACAAAAACCAACTAGATGCAGATTGTCTGAGCCTGAGAAGCAGACACCAAACTCTGGATATTCACAGAGCTCCACACATAAGTCAGGAGAACAGATGTCAGATAATGTTCTCCCTTCTAAAGACCATAAGTCATACAGCACTTAGCAAGTATGTGCATGTCTGCATGTGACTGTCCAGAATGCTGGAGAAGAATTGGCTTCACCCTAGTCCAATGAGGAGGGCATTCCACAGGATGGGATGCCCCTTAGGTAGCCTGCCTGCATCTTCTGAATGCTGCAGTCTTGCCAGGAAGACTAACGTTCTGGCAATCTGTTTGTCTATGTCTTCCTATCTGATACCTCTATGACCCTATTGGGAAAATCTTACTTTTATAATTGATTTTAAAAGTTTCTGCATTCAGTGGGTATCTTGATGTTTTTTCCCATAATTTTATTGATAAACAAATAGCAATGAGACAGTTTCAAATCAAATTGGTAAGACAGTTTCCATAATTCACACATTGTATACATTCTTCCTAGTGGTTAATTGCTGTACAAGATGCAGACATGATATCCTATTTACAAACAAATCATTTGTTCCATTAGAACAAATCACTCTATTCATTAAGAGAATGTAACTATATATCTATCCTAACCACTTTGAATACACAGATACAAAATGGACATTCATTTGTATGCCCTCTTTTTTGTTAAGTTCCATTATTTGAATATTATAGGTGTGTAAACTCAGTAAAATATTCTAAAAGAGTCCAGTAGCCCATAATAGTATTGGGTCTTCTGCTTCACTGGCAATGTCAGAAATTGTTAACCTGAGTCCCCTATAGCTCAACATAACAGCATGACTTTACTTCTTATATTTCATTTTTATACTTTTCTGCTGGATGGTTAAGACCAAGGTAAAGCAGGACCTATGCAACAAGAGTTGTAGCTTTTCTGTCTGATAAGGTCAGTGAAATCCCCTCAGGATTTATCCTGAGATCTTGTACCTCAGATTGTAGAAGCTTTGTCAGTGTCAGCCATGTGGATGAGTCACGGCCATTGCTTGGCTAATATGCTGTCTGTGAAAACCTGAGAGAATGTTTTCTCTCCATGTGACTCTCCTTAGGCACACTCTACATCATCGATCACTTTTCTCTTTGGCTCCATAATCTCCTTGATCAGAAAATTTGGGACACTACCGAGGTACATGACGTTACAGTACAGGTTCTCATATGTCCTGAGTCTTAATTGACCTTAGAAGGCTAGGGCCAAAATGTTGGCTTTCCTTGCAGCCCTCCTTTTTCTCTAATTTTGGTCTGCAAACTTAGGTTGTTAACCATCCAGAAGACAAGCTTATTGTTATTATCATACAACTTAGGCTGCTAAGCTTAACCTCTGCATATCTAACATCTTAGGCATAATATGGAACAGGTATTTTTCATCAAGTATTGATCTGTTGAACTTTAAGCCCCTACAGAATATGATAAAAAACATTTAAAAATTAGAATATGTTTTAAAAATAAGCATAAAGAATTATATACTTCTTATGTTTACACATAAATCCAAAAATCTCACCATATACAACCTTGAAGCAAGACAGTCCCACATTATTCCTTTTCCTGTCTCTTGCTTTCATTCACCACCCCCTTCACGACTTGATGTTGTAATGCATGGGTACATTGTGGAATAGTTAAACCAAGTTAATTAGCTTATGTGTGACCTTGCATAGTTATCCTTTTGTGGTGAGAATGCCTGCCAAAAATATCTTAGCCATTTGCATGCATGCAACCTATTGTTTTCAACTTTCATTGTCACCAGGATGTACAGTCGACCTCTTGAACTATATCCCTTAGTTAAGGTAACTTCTATGCTCTTTGTCTAGAGTCTTTCAAGTCCTTTGTCCTTCAATCTTGCATAACTCTCTGCTCCCAGAGTTTATAGTTAAGTGAGCTCTTTCAGTATTTGTCATCCTGGCCCTGAGGTATTTCACTAAATGATGTCCTTCAAGTTGGTTCATGTGGCTACAAATAGTGGAATTTGCTTCCTTTTGAAGGCAGAGATTATGCCGCTGTATATGGAAACCAAAGTTTGTTTGTCCATTCATCTGTTGATGACTCTTGGTGGTCTCTGCATTTTGGCTACTCTGAAATTGCTGCAGGGAAATCTGAGTGTGGACGTCTCAACTGAAACCTGCATGGCCACATCTCCTCTGTCTCTACTATGTTTTAAAACACACAGTACCTCAATCACAGTAGGAATGCAGTAAATATATGCTGATATCAGTCTCACTAGGCAGTTCAGACTCCCAGTGATGCTCCTGTCTCAGCCTCCCCAGGGCTAGGATTACAGGTGTGCACCACCATGCCCAGTTTTGGAGTTATGTGGCACTGGGCATCAAACTTGGGACCTTGCACTCATCAGGCAGGTGATTAGACTGCTGAGCTGTCTCCCCAGCTCTACAGTAAATATGTTTTGAAAGAAAGACAAATGCATATCATTTGTCTTCCATGGAGACATACCCAGTAGTGAGATGATGGGGCTCCACCATCCTGCTGTGTTTCAGCTTTAAGACCTTCCTTACCATGTTAAGTAGAGACCATGTTAGTTTACATTCCCACCCACAGAGCACAGAGCTGCAGGGAACCACAGAGTTTCTCATTACTCTGTAATTTGGCCAATACTTGCCTTCTTTTGCCTTTCTCTAGCATGACTGTTCTAACAGGAATAAGATATCTCTTTGTGCTAACAGGAGTAGTGATCAGTTTTAGATACTTGCCAGACACTGAGCACTTTCTTTTGAGAGATAGCCATTCAGTTCCTTCAGTTCCTTCCTTCACATGCAAAAGAGATCTTAGCCATGAAGCTTAGACTGTAAAACTAGGCTGTCCACAGTTAACTACCTGCTTAGCTACCCACACAGTTCATGGGAACTTGTACAAGTTGCTTATCCTCTATTTGACTTTTTTCATTCATCTGTGAAATGGAGATGATCACAATCTGTTGAAAATTAAATTAATTGATTCATATAATTTGCACAAAAGTTAAGTTAATGTTTGCCATGATGGTGTTGGTAAAGGAGACTGTAGTGAAGTGACTGCTTTTAGGAGCCTTTTTGACTGCTTAGTAAGGGATATAATAAATTACACACAAAAAAAATGAAACCATGTATAACTGAATACTAGCTTGGGTGATGATCAGAAGTTTAATGAAGTCCCCTGTATGACAGTTGTTAAAGACAGTAGGAAATGTGACTTTCAGGATGATCAAGTAGAGATAGAGGGCAGACCAGAGTCTTAGTATTCTTGACAGGAGGGCTACTACCCCCAACAGAACACTGGCAGCTACTGTTCCAGGGATAGTTATTCATTGGCTAAATTTCCATCCCAATACACAAGAGCCCAGGATTCTGGGTATAAGCTAAAATCTTGGGGTTCTGCATTAGTCATAGCAGGGTGTGAGTCACCCTTGGGAAGCTGAGTATGGGTGACAGTGTGACTCACAAAATCGTGTCCAGAGGTGGCATTGGCACGGAACAAGTCAGTCAAAAGCAGATTCCATCAGAAGCTGAGTTGGATGGTAGAATAAAGGCATACTTCAAAGTGTGGAGGCAGGGCAAGCACTAGAATAAGAAGACTGGAATAAATAATCGGAAACAGAGCACCGATGTGAACATCAGCAAACTTTGCAGGGCTTCAGGTGATAAATTAAGCCAAGAACATTGTAATTAAGACATCAGATAAGTTAATTTACCATGAGCATTAGATCCTGCATCAGTAGGGCCATAAAGCAAATGCTTCCTAATAGTGAGAAAGGACTAAGCCATCCAGGCCTGGAGGTTCCAGTGTGGGAATTAGTTCAAGCAAACAGTAGCCATGAGTAACCCATGAAGGCCAATGTCAGTCTCAACGTAGGGAAACTCAATGATGTTTGACTGTATGGGAACAATGTTGTGAGAAATGTTACACATTTGTCTTTCTTTCAAAACATATTTACTGTGGAGCTGGGGAGACAGCTCAGCAGTCTAATCACTGCCTGGCGAGTGCCAGGTCCTGAGTTTGACGCCCAGTATCACATAACCCCAAAATCAGGCACGTTGATGCACGCCTGTAATCCTAGCCCTGGGGAGGCTGAGACAGGAGCATCACTGGGAGTCTGAACTGCCTAGTGAGACTGATATCAGCATATATTTACTGCATTCCTACTGTGATTGAGGTACTGTGTGTTTTAAAACATAGTAGAGACAGAGGAGATGTGGCCATGCAGCTTTCAGTTGAGAGGTTAACAGTCTCAACAGTATGATAAATCCTATTTACAAATAACTAACACAGGGCCAGGGAGATAGCTCAGCTCAGTGGCATAAGCTCCCTCCTGACAAGTGCAAGGTCCAAGTTCAACCCCCAGTACAAAACAAACAAACAAATGACAAATAACTAATACAATGTAGAAACCAATGCCTCGTACCAAAGAGAGAGAGATAAGGAGCTTTGCAGAGGCAGAAGAAGGAGTGATTGCTGGAGGTTCTCAGTCTCAAAAATGGCATTGGAGTCACGCCCTCCAGGTCCAAATTTCTGCTGCATTGCTTGATAGACAGTATCTATGTCACTGAGTCAAGCTGAAGATTAACTGAGAAACTGCATGCAAAGTGTGTGTTACCTAACAAATTGTAGTCGCTATATTCCAAAGGACTAGGTCATTAGGGTCAAAGGCACTACAAGTGTAAAGGATACTTGACCTCAGATATCTGATGGCTGCCAAAAACCTGAATAAAAAGGCTTAGCAGCATAGAGAAGGAACTATTTACAGCGAAAAGGAGAAAACAGCCAGCAAGTAAATCCCTTCCACCCGCTTAGGACTTAGCCTCTGAACACGTGTCCATAATGCACAGAGCTAGAGCACAGCAGCTCCTCCTTTCTTCTGCAGTCCCTCCCTACAGTAGCTCACAGAAGCTTCCTAGCGGGGTGGAATCCTGTTGCTGAAAATGGAAATTGGTGCTATGTTGTTGAAGAGCAAGTCTGCTGTGTTACTAAAATTTAAATGGGTAGAAAGGAGTAAATGTCCACTGAAGCCAAATCTACATTTCTAAACGTATTCCCCGGAGAAAAACCCATACAGTATGTTAGAAAGCATGAACAAGATATTGGAAATGGTCCAGATTTCCACTCATCAGGAAAGGGTTGGTAAACCCAGTGGGTTCCCATCCTATAATACTATGCAATAGTGAAAAACAAAGCAGAAATCTGTCTCCCTACATGGTGAGTCCTCCAGGATATATATTCAAAAGTCCACGCTAGAAAATATGTGCAGCATGTTATCTATAGAAAAATTCATATGTATTTTATAATTACATTTCGAACTTCTAGAAGGATACACACTACACTTATACCAGTGAGTACCAAGAAGTTAGAATGTTGTGGGGGAAGGGAAGGGTAAGAGGAACTTGAGCCTTTGAGGTGCTCTGAATTGCAATGACTATGTGCTTACACCTTATCATGTAATTGCAAACACATACAAAATATGTTTGTGTAATGAAGAGGCTTCTGCTCCAGTTAGTATTCTGTCACCATTATCCTAGTTACCTTTCAAAATGGTGGAAACTCTCCTTTAGCCGGTGCAGCATAGAAAAGGCATGACTCCGTTTATTTTTATGTACTAATCCTTTATAAAGCTCATCAAAAGAAAAAAAAAAAGTATGTTGCTTTTTTAAAAGAAAAAAATTTGCAAGCAGTTGCAGAATTAAATTTGGTTCCTAAGTTTCATAGGGATTGATTTAATGTTCTCCCACACATTGCTGGCACTCACATATGTCCCAAATAAAAATGAGCTGCATAGAAATATAAATAACATTTATATAAGATGGACAGGGCCGCTTAGCTTGTTTTGCAAAGTGGGCATGAAAATGCCCATTTACAGTTTGTATTAAGACAGGAAAATCACCAGGATCTCCATAGAGTAACAAAAAAATAATAATCCTCGATCGAGGTCAAAGCTTTCAAGTGCACAGCCTGCAGAGAGGTTAACCAGATCCTCAGGGGAAGACTGACGCTGTCAGCCAGATATTTGCTCATTTTCAAATATCTAAGCGGCCGATGGATTTCTTTTCTAAATGCATGTGTTGATTTTGGGGATGGGTAAATAGAGACCGCATTGCACCAAACCGGAACTAATAACAAAGGCATATACTTAATAGGTTTTCAAACAATGCCTTCATATTCCTTGATGCCTGAGCCCCATAGCAACCCTGCTAGTTCTTTAGAGAAGATGTTTGTGCACTTTTGTTATGTCGTTTTATACACTGAGTTTCAGGAGATTTATTTAATAGGCTTGTCCAGGGGAGTAGGCAACATATCGTATTCACACTGGTCCCCTTAATACTTATCTCTAACATTCATTACATTGTGGGCTTATCACTTTATTCTTGTTGGAGCCCCTCAACCAGAAAGCAAACTTCATGAGAACAGAGGCTTCCTGTGCTCTTCCTGCCTAGAATAGTGCCAAGCACATGGACAGATAGCATTCTACAACTTTGGATAAAAGGAAGGGAGG
>NW_004524632.1:3936885-3948238 GCF_000260255.1 Octodon degus
AGGTAGAGGGGTTATGTACACACAAGCTGAGGAGAGAGAGAGAGAGAGAGAGAGAGAGAGAGAGAGAGAGAGAGAGAGAGAGAGAGAGAGAGACTGTACAGACAAACTTAAAGTCACCCAGGAGAGATGGAGAACAGTGCAAGAGACCATAGTACCTAAGACTGAAGACATAGCAAGAGGCAGATGGCCAAGGGGCTTGGCCTGGAAGTTATCCTGAGAGCTGCTGAAGCAATGGTACATGGGCACGGAGAAGAGCAAGCCTCAATCAGCAAAGTTTCCAGCGTAAGCAGGTTGTAGAAAGAGGAGGAGAAGTTCTCCAGGTAAACGGGGTGTGAGCAACATTGCGGAGAACGCAGCATTCCCAGAGACCGAGGGGAACGGAGCGGGAGGGGGAGGAGTACTGCCACGTCAGCGTGGCTGAGCACTTTGCAAATACCTGGCAGTTAGAAAAGCCACATGATGAAGCTCTTGTGTAGGAAATAGGTCCCAAGAAACTCCGTGGAGGTTAAATAGTCCTGAACTCTCTGCATTATGGATTTTTCTGTAAATATATGCATACCTAGTACAGAATTTCACAGTTCCACTTAAATGAAGCCCTGCAGTTTCTCTTTAGCATGTCCGAGCTCCTGGCATCACTGCTTTGCACTCGGGGGCTATTATTAAATCAAAAAAGGTGCACTTGAGCACAGACACTGTGAGATCACCCCAGGCATCCCGACAACCAAGATACCTCAGTGACTAATGGGAAGGTGGTGTGTGTGGTGTGGATGCGCTGGTAAGGAGGTGATTCACACGGCAGGCGGAGTGGAGTGGGATGCTCCAAGACGTCCTCATGCTACCCAGAATGACATGCAATTAAAGCGTACGAATTTCCTTTTTATGGCATTTTCTATTTTCAGACCGCAGTCATCACAGGTAACTGAAATTCTGGGAGGTGAGACCATGGATAAATGCCAAGAATCATAATTGCATTTCAGAGGCAACAAAGATACGGGTATTTCCAGAATCATCTGCATCTTCCCATGGGATCTGTGTCACCTTTGACGTTAGGCATTGAGCCAAGACATGCAAGTACACAGGGATGAAGCCCCTTGGTGACAGGAAAGAGCTGCGTACCTGTAGGAAGATAGAATGTGAGGACAGAGAATCTGGTTCTGAGTCCAAGGTCTCTCGTTCACTGAGGGCCGGGGCCCACATGCTTAACTTCTCTGTCCCACACTCTCTCCAATCCTAAAATAGCACCAGTGACAACTCCGCTTTAGCCTGAGGACCAGCATTAAGAGTGTGTGAAAATTATCTATGCAGGAACAAATTATTTTTGGCATGGTAGGAGGTGGTACAAAAGGGATGGAGACAAGGGTGGGGTCATGCTGGAGAGGGAGGAAAGACAAGACAGAGCAACAGTGAAGAAAACAATGAGAAGGCATGATTAGGGTCAGACGCCAAAACCAACAAGAGGGGGAGAGTCCAAATGGAATGAATGTGAAATTCATGGCCGTGTGTGAGCCATGGTACAAATGAAAGAGCTGCTCCATGAGATCTCCTAACAATTGCTCTTAGCAAGATGTCTTTTTACAAAATAAGCCCAAGACTCTACTCCTATTGAATGCCTATACCTGTCCTAAAGGTATACTCCTGCAGTCCTGATGTCTGTCAGAGTGCTCTACTAAAACAAAGTGATAAATCAAGAAGCTTGTCCTTTCGCTTATTCAATAAGCACTTATTCAGTCTCTCTGGAGGCGACCTTCTGTAAAATTCTGGGTCACCCAGGCAGATGCTGAAACTCAGGGGAACTTGTGTAATGGTAGAGCCCCTTGAAGAGCACTTGGAAACGTAATTGGCTTAATAAATTGCATTAAGTTTCATTCAGTGGGCTTTGGGCTCTTGGCCTACCTGCCATATATTTATGAGCTTTCTGTCCATGAATATTTGCTCAGAAGTTCATTGTTCCACCAGTTCCCTTTCAGTATTCTCTCACACCTGATTTTCTTTCTTTCTTTCTTTCTTTCTTTCTTTCTTTCTTTCTTTCTTTCTTTCTTTTCTTTTCTTTCGTTCTCTCTCTCTCTCTCTCTCTCTCTCTCTCTCTCTCTCCTCTCTCTCTCTCTCTCTCTCTCTCTCTGAGGAAAGATTTATTTCAGCTCATAACTAGTAGAGGTTTCAGTTCAGGCATCTGGCTCCAAAGCAGGCTGACATCTCAGAGGGGCATCGGGACAAACAGTCCATGGCAGGACAGGCAGGAGGCAGCAACCAGCGAGCCTGTCCTCCTGCTCCCCTTTTATACCCATCCAGGCTGCACACCTGTTGGTTGGAACTATCCACACTCAGGGTGGACCTTTGCATTAGCCCCACCTAGAATGATGCTGAACCAATCAATGGACTCATCTAATTATTACACACCATTAATCCATATTCACACAGCCTAGATCCAACCATCTCTGAAAAATGCGGCTGTTGAACACATGAAACTTTGGGAGGACACCTGAATACCAGCCATAATAAAAAGCCAGAAAGAACATTTGTTTGCAAGCAGTTTCACACCTGATTTTCTTTTAGCAAAAAACAATGGCTTCCACCATTGTTCATGTCCATTAGAGGAATAGGAGGTTGGTCATAAAGACTGAGATTCTGTTTCAACTTAGAAATAAAAACATATATATTTGATCCTGTTATTAGCACACCAAACTATTACCTTTCTCCATAAACCTAGATAAAAATATGCTATATTTCTCAATTCATCTAACATGTTATTATTTTTAACAACTCAAAATTTCAGACTATCTCACAAAGCTTTCATGGCTTGAGGAAGCTGACGGGCTAATTTTCAGGTGAAGTATCTCTACCTTTGATTCTGCTCATCCCGACAAGTGCATTTCTTCCTCATTGATCAGAACCTGTGATTCACAAGTATAACACATACGGATGTGTTGACCCATTCACTGGTGGAGAGAACTTATTCATAAATGTTTGACAATTTTTTTCCAAAACCCAGAGTCTAGTTGAAGCTGGGAGAAGTACAAGTCTGGCAACACAAAGATAAGAAACTGCTTATTTGAATGAATTCTTTTTTTTTTTTTTTTTTTTTTTTTTGGCAGAACCAGGGATTGAACTCAGGTCCTTGCGCTTGCCAGGGAAGCGCTTATTCCACTGAGCCATCTCCCTGGCCTAATCAATTTTTTTTTTTTTCGGAACCGGGGATTGAACTCAGGCCCTTGTGCTTTCCAAGGAAGCACTTATTCTACTGAGCCATCTCCCCAGCCCCACGAAACTGCTTATTTGAAAGTAACTTATTGGGGTCAGCCAAATAGCTCAGTGGATTAAAGGGCCTGCAAGCAGGAGCAGGGGCCAGGGTTTGAGACAGCGATTGAGACTTGGCATGGTGGTGCGTGCCTGTAATCCCAGTTCTTGGGACGCTGTAAACAGGCAAAGCACTATGATTCCGATCTAGTAGTGACACCCTGAACACCCTATAGACGTTTCCCTAAAATACAAAAATAAAAGAAAAAGGAAAAAAGAAGTAACTTATTTCCAAACAAAAACAATTTCTGTTCTTTTCCAACAGAAATGGAGAAGTTTATGTTAATTTTGGAGCTTTCAAATCTTAAGCTCTCCTTGAAACTTCTACAGAATGGTTGTGTAGAAACAGTTCTCCATTTATTATGCGTTAATGCCAGACCATCTAATTTTTTTCTTTTGTAAAAATAAGTGGTACCAGCAATTTAGACAACTGTACCAGAAGGCAGTATTTTTCCTCTTTCTCCTGACACAAAGATTGTCAATAATTTGGACCTTGGCAGGGATAAGGCTGAGTTACAGGCAAAAGTTCCCTTGGGTGCAAATTTAAAGAGGTGCCAAAAAAATCTTAGAAATTATGCATGACATCTTAATGAAATATATTTAAAAATTGAAATTAGTATCAAAAAATCAATGCTGAATAAAATATCTAAACTTTTTAATAATGTTCAGCATTACCGATTGCCCCTTATTGTTAGCCTTCAGAAAGCCTCACCACACCACTGCTAAACTCTGTTTCTTAAGAAGGATTTTTTTTTTCTTTTTTGGCTGGTTCAGGCTGCCTTAAGGGCTGGAATAATAAGGCATTTGGAGCTGGGTGAGCCGCGCTCCCCTGCACCTGACTGCAGGCACTTAAAGAACTGAGCTAACCCACAAGCCCCTAAACTCTGTTACTTAAAACTCAGATTTTTTTTTCTTTTTTTTAAAAAAAAATTATTTTATTTTACTTTGAAGAGTGAAAAACAAAAGCTAGAACAAAAATCAGAAAGAAAGACAGAAACAGGGTAACATGCAACGATTCATATATTACAGATTTTAAAAACAAAAATAGCTGATTAACAACAGTTGATATACTTTCATCGTCAAATCTCTTGCTCATATTAACAGATATAGTTATGTAAGACTGAACATATGATTGAACATTACCTCTTGTTTTAAAGTAACCTTAAATTTTTCTAATCTCTCTTTGTTTTTTTACCTTTTGTCTTCTAAAGGTGTACTGTTTCTAAGACCATATTAATTATTACTGTACTCTCTTTAAAATAAATTTTTTAAAAAGGTAGAAAAGAAACAAGAGACCAGCTATTTTCTTGAAAGTATGTATTTTTTATTCAATTTTTGTTTTCTCAAAATCTTGTATTAGAATATTATCTATCTAGTTTACTAAATTTTGGAGTGTACCTTACATTGTGCCTGACCTATGTTACAGCCATTAGCTAGGTCCCCAACACCTGTAGGTTCTTTATGCAAATTTGGATTTGTTGCCCATTTGTCTGAGTTTTGGAGTTTTCCTTCTGTGTCTTCCTCTCTAAGCTGTGTTAATGTCTATTTGGATAATTCTGCTTGAGGAGGTTGGAAAGGTCTGTTGGCCAGGAGACAGCCTTGCTTTCTTTCTTTCTTTCCAAGAAAGAGTTGAGGATTGAACTCTTTTAATCCTTGAAGATTGAATTCAAGGCCTTCTCACTGAATTATATCCCCAAGTCTTATTTTTTTTTAATTTTTAAATTTTGAGGCAAAGTCTTGATAAGTTATTAAATTGCCCAGGCAGTGCTTGAACTTGCCATCCTTCTGTCTCAGCTTCCCAGAGTGCTGCCATTACAGGCCTGAACCACCACACCAGGAAAGATGGGCTTTCTTTGTAGCACAACTCATGTTGTACAATCTGAACTGCAAAAAATTGTGTTGACTCTGTGTCTTCTGAATGATTGGAACTTAATAATTTTGGCTGCATGTGTGTGTTGGAGAGAGAGAGAGAGAGAGAGAGAGAGAGAGAGAGAGAGAGAGAGAGAGGGAGAATGTCTGAAGTTATTTTCTTTCTATGTGATGATATCCCCTAGGTGACTTCAATTCTCTTCTTTTGTGGAAGGTCTCTTTCTAGTGAAAATTATAGAATGAGTTCAGGGAATAACGTATCTAGGTCTTATGGAGGGACTTGTGGAAGACTTTTCAGCAGCTTTGTTCTGATCTACGTAGGGTGCCCTAGGTTTTAGTTTGTGTGCTACACAACAATCACTTCTTTTAAAGCAGTTTCCCTTTCCACCTAGGTCCTTTCTCTATTGTAATACTGAAGAGACAGTTTTGCCAGTAGTAGCAGAATCAGGAGTTCTGAATGTCATCCTCATCTTCTTGGGACAAACCAATAGAGCAAGAGGTGATGCAAAAAGAGGAATCCTTTGAGAAATCTTGGAAGGAACTCAGTGCTTCAGTTGTGTCCATCAGAGAGTAGGTGTTCAGCCTTTTGAATCTCTCTCTGTCATAAAGAAATCGCAGACAGCATTGAGTAGACTTCATGCCAAATCACACATGAAAAAGAGGGAGAAACTGGTGAGGCAGTTAGAGGCACAAGAAATGAGGAGGATAGGGATGAGGGGAGGAGTCCAGATAGGCAGGCAGTCATCATACAAGGAGTCCTGCCACAGACAAGAGCTAAGGAGAGAACAGAACAAAGTATAAGAGGGGGCCGGTGAGATAGCTCAGTGGACTAAGTACCTGCTTTGTCAAGCACAGGGAACCAGGGTTCAATCCCCCGTCCCTCACAATGCACCAGCCTCACCACCAGGGCACACTGAGCCAGCTACCAAGTCCGGGCGTGGTGGCGCATGCCTGTGATCCTAATGCTGGGAAGGCTGAAAACAGGAGGATCACTACAAGTCTAAGCTACGTAGTGAGACCCTGTACCAAATACATAATGAAAAAACAAACAAATAAATAAATAAATAAATAAATAAAAATACAAAAGGGATCCAATCTTGGGAAGACCAGGTTGCAAAGACTGGGAAGACTTCTTGGAGTGACTGACATGGATCAACACCAAAGAAACACTGGGTCTGGTTCCAAGATGTCCTAGACAGAAAGAAAGGTCAGCACTTCATTACTAAACTGGGTTCTGCTGAAGAATCCAGGGCTGGGGTAAGATATACAAAACCAGAAAGAGGAGTATTGAGCTGATAAATTCGGAAGTGTTACATTGCTCTGCATAGGATCTATATTGCTCCTGGAGGAGTGGGGCATGGCCCACTTGCAGTTACCAAGTGCTTTACTAAATACCAGGAATTTTTCTCAAAGTTGCCTGTCATTTGATCCTAATGACAATGTGAGTTCAGTACTGTGAACCTTCTCACTTGTGGGCTGGGCAAACAGAGACCCAATGGATGTGTAAGTGTCTTGCTTGATATCATAGTGGTAGAACTGCAATTTGAACCTTGCCACTGGGGTTTCAGAGCCACATTCCTCATCACTATGCTAAACTTTTTATAGAAACAGGTCAGTAAGTTCTCTGAATAGAGCTTGGATGGCCAAAAATGAACAGATATCCATGCTTGTGCTTAATCTTGAACTTGGCGGGATATCTAGAAATAAGCCCTTTCCCCAAACATCTAAGAAGTAAGAATGTCTGTAATAAGTTGATGTATAGAGGACAAAAGTTTCACCCAAGACACTCCCTTATAGGTGATTTGCCTTGGTCTTTCTAGAACATTTTAAAATTCATCTATTCTTGCCCTGTCATTCATACTGAACTGGCAGGGTTCCATCAACTCTCAGCTCAATCAGGGCCACCTAGAACCTCATGGGTGTTCTCGGTATGAGAGCCAATCTTTTCCTCATGACTACCCTACACCAGGCGTCCTGATCTCAGTCAGGATCTTTTGGCCTAATGTACTCATTTCTTCTAAAATAATCATGACAGAAGTAGTTAGAAAACAGTGTTTGGTGGCTGATTAACACACATTGTGAGCTTGGGAAAGCTAGTTAATTAATGTTCACTGTACACTAAAACACTTGAAATTACTCACTTGAAATGTAAGTACATATTTAATGTTAGTGTTTTCATCTTCCTCCAGGAGGAAGAAGTAGGAGGACCATTTTCTTGTGCTTTGTTTAATGAATTCACCTGTCGCATGGGTCTTACTCTCCTCTAAAACCTCTATAATGCTAGCTATCTGAAGAAAGCATTTAGCAACTAATTACTTACTGCATGGCAGTATCTTTTCCATTGTTGTCTTGTACTGTCATTGAGCTCATTAATTGCTGTTTAACTTTTCATGGGCTTGTCTTGTCTCCCCAAGTGGATTATTAACTCTAGAGGATGGGAATTATACCTCATTGATTTTTCTCCTAGGTCCTCAGGGTAGTGCCTTGCACATTTGGATAGCATATATTTTTTATTCAGAACTCTTCTCTTTTATTATTGAACACTGGCCAGAAAGAAAGCGAGAAGAAAGTGTGTGTGTGTGTGTGAGAGAGAGAGAGAGAGAGAGAGAGAGAGAGAGAGAGAGACAGAGAGAGGCATAATCTTTTCATCCATCTGTATATCTAAAGAAGGTAAGTTTTTTGAAGCATGTACTGATTTTGCCCCTTCCTCCAGCCTTGCTGAGGGTATACCTGCTGTAATTCTTGAGTCTGTAGAAACTTATAAATTTTCCTAAGAATTCACTGTTAGTGTTCTAAACTATAGTCCCTGGATCAGGGTCAGAATCCTGAATTGATTTCAAAAGAGAGAAAGCACTATTACTGGGAAAACAAACTCTATATTCTATCAAGGTTGTTAAATTGAACATTATAGTAAGAGACAGAACCTTTGAAATCTGTATGAACGTCGACTGGAGCTATATCCTAGAAAAGAAGTTAGGAAAAGCAAAGAGATGGCTTCCTGCCTGAAGGGCTGCTGCGGCGTACCCACACAGAGATCTGTCTGTAGAGAGATATGGAGAAGTCGTGTCAGAAAAGCATTCCAGACTTCCCCCTGGGAAAAGACAAATGGTTTCTGCTGGCACAAAAGCCAATGGCACGCGTCCGTGGTGGGTGTAGTTATTAAATCATGAATACGTAATAGACGTAAATCTCTTGGCACTTTGAGCATCTTAACTCATTGATTCTCATGGTAGGAGAGTATGGATAACAGTAGTTTCCTCATGATGATGGTTTTGAGGAATGTTCTCAAAGCAATATAATTAATGAGTTATAGAGCTGGTATTCAACCTCCAAAAAAAATTCGTCTGAGAGCACAGATCAGGAAAGATTTTCTGAAAAGGGCCAAACAGCTCATATCTGTGACTTTGTGAGTCTCACCTCAATTGCTGTATTATAAGAGCAGCGATAGACAGTATGTAACTAAATGACATACTGAGTTCCAATAAAACTTTATTTATAAAAACAGGAGGAGGAAAGGTTGAGTCTACAGCTTGCCTGCTCCTTCTGTTAAAGCTTATCTAAAATTACAAAATTAGTCTCTTTTTCTCCCCCATAAAGATAGATAGATAGATAGATAGATAGATAGATAGATAGATAGACTCCACTTAATGCATAACATTTTCAAAAATGTATTTGATTGCTGCAGGGACTCACTATGAAGCACACACTCATGGTGATCCTCCTGTTTTCAGTCTCCCCACCGCTGAGTTTGCAGGCATGTGTCACCACGCTCACACTCTGGCCAGCTCAGCCCGCCCTGGGGTAGGGCTGGCATAGCACGTGGTGCTGGGGATCGAACCTAAGGCCCTGGGCTTGCCTAAGCTTGCCTAAGCAGGTTCCTTAGTCCACTGTGCTCTCTCACCAGCCACTGCATAACATTTTTGTGCCTGTGTAAAGTAAAAACAAATCTTAAGTTATCCCTATGAGTACAA
Source organism: Octodon degus (assembly GCF_000260255.1). NCBI lineage: Eukaryota > Metazoa > Chordata > Mammalia > Rodentia > Octodontidae > Octodon > Octodon degus. The sequence goes on from NW_004524632.1 coordinate 3,946,020, forward strand.
GAAAAGAACTAATCCCTCAACTTTGCTTGACACCTTTTTATTTGTCCTTGGTCACTCAAATAGGAGTAAAAAATTCTGAAAAGAGCTGCTTAATTCCTATGATTTGATATCAAGAGCACTGAAAGTAAAGTTGATGGTAGAGGAATTAATATTAATAGTAATCATTGACTTTTATAAAGCACCTTGTCATTTACAAAATACTTCTCTCCATTCATACTGAAGACCAAGCTGCCTCTGCCCTCCCCTCTCTGGGCTCCTAGGAACCTATCCTAATGGTGTTTCAGAGTGTTAAGATGGCTGAGACAATCTAAACTAAGCAGGTACTGGAACCTGAGAACATTGCTGATTCACGTATTTGCTGCTGGGGATGGAAATCTAAGCATGACATCAGTAGATTCCGAAGGGGATACTTTCACATCACCTAGCTCGTCAAATCTAGGTCCTTGCATGTCAAAGAGACGAAAAAGTGCATCATTTAAAAGTGCATCTGTCACATACGTGCTTGGAAACATGTCACAGTGAGTGGTAAAACATTATTAATTCCTTTTGCCTTCAAAGAATAATTCATGCACTTACAAGTATAATCTGCATCACAATGAAATATTTGGATGTGAGCGTAGGTGTAATTAATGCCAGAAAACCTCCGAAACAAGGGAAACAAGGAAATGAACAGTTAAGTCAGCTTCAGACATAATCAGTATGCCAAGGAATTCAAGGATGTGTTACAACCTTGTGTGGGACTGGTAATTTTGAGGACCAGTGGAGGGGAGAAACGTGAAAGCCATTTCCATTGTTGGGGCCTGTGGATGAGGCATGAGTTACTCCTGTAGATTTTGCATCTTTTAATTTAGTTCATTGTAAACCACTCCTCTTTGAGGCCCTATTATAACTAAAGCTCAGGTGTGGACATAAGATGATACAACCCATAGTACTCTGGGTGTCATTGCTGCCTGGCTAGATTTCTCTTTCATAGTTGCCATATTGCCTGCTGTTAGTGCACAGTTACCTTCTTCTGTACAGAATCATGTATGGCAAAATGACAGCTGCATAGCCATAAAGGATATGGCCTTCTTTTGTTTATTTTATCGAGAAGCAAATATCAAAGAAACACTTTCCAAGCTGATTAATAGGACATGTTCAATAATTAATACATTGCACATTGTTATCTTCTCAGCAGTCATCCACAGCACAAGAAGCAGCCATGGATATGTCCTTCTTCACCTTTCCGCAGGCAGGACAATCTGTTGTCAGTGAACAATTGTAACACGGGGCCTGGGTGATGGGAGGAGAGGAGAATGGTCCCTCTCTAATGTAAACCCAACTTGTTGATCCAATTTATGCTCCAGTGCTCCATATGGGCTCAGGCTGAAGCTAGATTTCAGCCTAGTTCCTCCTCCTTTTCTATCCTCCTTTCCTTACTCCCTCCTTCCTGACATCCCTCTTTCAATTAACTCAGAGACACTCAATCCAAGTAGTCAGATTTTATCTCTAGGGAGCCCAACCTAGGACATAACACTATGGCTACTGTAGCGATTACTATGGGCAAGGTGCCAGCTAAGCAATTTACATGTATTTTCTCACTGTATCCTTACAACTATCACTTTACTTTTTAGAACTGAGGCTCAGAGAGGCTAAGTGCTCAAAATCTGGCTGCTGATAGAGCTGGCTTTGCGATGTGTCAGACTCCAGTGGTCTCACTCCACCTTGCTGCCAGAGTTGAGTAAGCTGCATGGTTGTCCATGCTCTCCCCAAGGAGCTGGCCATTTAATCAGCAGAGAGAGCAAATGGAAAACTATTGTCAAAGGGATGCAAGAGCAGGCATGGGGATTCACAGGACAGCAGCTTGTATCCAGTGGAAAAGTGTGACTATTTGCAGAGATTTGATCAGATGCTTACACAAAAGCCATGCGGATCTCTCTGTTTTTTCAGATGGACTTGCCCGGGTAGCTAATCTGGTGTACTTTATCCTCTGTACTTGTAGTCTTGTGGAGGGGATTTATGAGTACACACAGGAATATCAACTGAAGTCCTGTAGGCTCCTGTTGCAAATAAGACTGTTGTGAGGCAAAAGAACCATTGGACATATTGCCTTCAATTCTTGAGAAAGTATGAACAGGGTCTGAAATTCTTTAATAAAGGAAGAGGAGTTTTCCTTGATTCCCATCTCTGAAACTGACCCCCTGAAAGTCATGAGACAAAGCTTTAATAGTTTTATTCTG
>NW_004524632.1:3948396-3956470 GCF_000260255.1 Octodon degus
CAGGGAAGCACTTATTCTACTACTGAGCCATCTCCCTGACCCTGTATTCCGACCTTCTTGATCAGTCATCTAGGAGAATAAGAGATGGAGAGAATGATGGAATTTGCAGTATATATTTTTAGCTAGAGCTAAGAGACATTTGTGTTTGGTTTGGTTTGGTTTGGTTTGGTTTGGTTTGGTTTGGTTTGATTTGGTTTGGTTTGGTTTGGTTTGCTTGCTTGCTTATGACAAGGTCTTACTAAATTTCCTAGGCAGGGCTTGAACTTTTGACTCTTGCATCAGGATCCCAGACTGCAAGGATTATGAGTCCCACATAGGGTTGACTGTGACCTGCATTCACCTCCATTTCCACTATGTTCCCATCTTTCGATATCAGTCACCCTAATTTTATGTGTCGGCCTCATAGAGAACAGCATGTACTTTGCATTAATCAACAAGAGTCATTTTCCAAGTGAAAAACCAACTAGGAGGAATTGTAGTCTCCTGTAATGTTTCCCCCAGTGCTCTGCCGTGGCTGATAACACTGCACAGAGCTCTTACTTTGGAAAAGTCAGAGCAGAGCAGATGCACATGTAAACACTTCTCTTCCTGCATTCTTCAGTTTTCTGCTGCTAATCCATGGCTTATTTTACTTTTGCCATCCTTGGAAAAGAAGATGCAGACATGTAGAAACAAGATCTGATCAGAATACATTAGTGTTTAAGTTACAAACATTTATGACAGTAAGAGACACACTGGCCTTTATCCCTCTCAGAACATAGCCCCTGACTTCAAATACTCTTACGACGTCACTCTTGCCACTTTCTGGCACACCTCTGGAAGTTCTCTTGTGTGTGTTTTTACAAGATGTGATCGAAAACAGAGTGAACATTATTGCCAAGTGCCAGACCACAGATGAACAGGCTCGTGGAAGTGTTACAGTGTGTCTCGTCCACCTTATTGACCAGATGGCTTCTCCCTCTTCCCCAAAGTCCAAATGACAAGAGAAGGTAAACATTCTGGACCAATTCAGGACACTGAGCGGCTATGACAGCACAACTAAAGAAACCCAAGAAAGAGGTCTTCCAGCACTGCCTCCGAAAGTGGCAAGAAAGGATGTGCATGTTCAAATCAAGGGACAGTGCTTTGAGGTAGTCTAAGACCAATGTGTCTTTTATTGTAATGAAAAAAATTCAATTTAAATATCCACCACATTTTTCAATGATACATCATGCACGTAGAGCACCAATCTCTATACAATAATTTGAATCCTGCATGTTTTCTTGTAACATCCATTAGGGCAAGTTCGTCTATCTGTCCATCTGTTTGTTTATATTTAATATTGAGGACTGAGTTCAGGACCTGCACAATGAATTGTATCCTTAGTTTTTGAGGGGGCACATGAAGCAAAATGTCACTAAGTCCCTAATGTGTCCAGGCTGGCCTTGAAATAGCCGTCCTCCTGCCTTAGCCTCCCAAAGTTTAGGGATTATAAGCAAGTATTCCCACATGTGACTAAAACAAAAGTTTAAATATCAAAAATAGTAGTTCTAATCCATGTAGGCAAACACATGACCTCAGTCTCATCTACAAATGAGCCTAATGGTGCTCACGCGCTCCCTTCCCAGCGCCACTGTAAAGACATAAATAAAACTATGCATTTCAAAGCACATGGAAGAATAAATGGCTGATAAACTATTGAATAAGTTGTTTCTTTTTATTCTTGAAACTTGATGCATTTTCACTAAGGAAAACCATTGCTAGTTCAACCCATGTTACCTTGATTTATGGGGCATTTTCTGCTCTCCCTCATAGCAGGAAAAGATTAAGTATGTCCTTAACTCTGACTTTCTTAAATGCTTCAGAGTTTGTTTCAAGGACAGAGATTGCTCTGCATCCACCGTGCTAATGTCTCCTCTGAGCCGTGATCAGGCACCAAGTACACACACCGTGCTTGAAGTCAGCAGCTGACCATCACTGAGCTGGTCTGGGTGGCAGGGGAAGGGGCCTCAGCTTTGTGGGAATGTTTCTCTTCTCCTTCTCCTCCTCCTCCTCCTCCTCATCCTCCTCCTCATCCTCATCTTCATCCTCATCCTCATCCTGCTCCTCGTCCTCCTCCTCATCCTCTTCCTCCTCATCCTCTTCTTCCTCCTCCTCTTCCTTCTTCTTCTTCTTCTTCTTGTTCCTCTTCTACCTCCTCTTCCTCTTTCTCTTCCTCTTCTGTATTTAGCACAGGGTCTCACTACACAGATCAGACTCGTAGTGATCCTCATGTTTTCAGTCTCCCCAACACTGGGATTACAGATGTGCGCCACCATACCAGATCTCAGTGACCGGCTCAGGCCACCCTGGGGGCAGGGCTGGTGCAGCATGTGGGGCCAGGGATCGAACCACAGTCCCTGGTCTTGCCTAAGCACGCACTTTAGTTGGCTGAGCTATCTCACTGGCTCCTTCTGCAGATGTTTCTGTTTAGGGACTCAGAGGCAGCCACTCCCCCTTAGACATGAAAAGCCTTGTCATTTCAGTTTTCCAGCTTACAAGAACCTACACAAGTCTGTGTCTAGAATTGGGAGTATGATTTTTTCCCACTTTTTGTTTTCTAGACAATAAAAAAGACTGAGTTTATTCAAACTGTTCACATATAATACTTTGAGTTATACTACGCGTACTATTTTGAGTGACAAGTCTTGCGTAGTGATGTAAGGGATAAGTTGTGCTTTCTGGAAAATGTTCACAAAGGGGAAAAACTCTTCCCATAAAAGGGCGTTTATGGGAATTATTCCTCTGGAAGTCCTTTACGTGCAGTCAGGTGGAGCATGACTCAGGTCTTAGGTCAGAATCTAGAGGGAGCCAGGAGATTCTGTCCCCGCCTCTGTTTAAAGAAGAAGAGAGAAGTGCACAAGACTAAACCTCCTCACTGGGCCCTACCAGAGAAGACAAGGTCTCCTCTGGGGAAGCTGAATATTCAAATAGAAAGCAGACAGTTTGGGATCTAGTGTCAGCATGTTTCTCTTTCAGACTCGTGATCCACCTTTCCAAAGGATGAGTATAAAAGCTCAGTACTTTCTAAAAATAACTGTTGTTTTTGTAGAACCTGGTCAAACATAGATTTGTGCTCGGGTTTGTGGCCAGTAGAGGGCGAACAAGTTAATGCAATCTTCTGCAGCTGCTTGTTGGGCTCTTAATTAATGCAAGGGTGTGAATAAAGTTTTTTAAAAATCAAGTTAGCCTGAATGTTTTAAGACATTCCCTTTAGTCAATATCCACCAAATGGGAAAGCACATTTTATTTTGTATATTTTAGTCATTCATGAAGGAGGATTACAATGATAGCACAGCCTCTAAGAGGTCTTTCCTCAAACCCCAGAAATGGGGACAGTGTGGAGTGTCCTTGTCTCAGAATTCTGGAGCCCTTGGATAGAGGGCAGGCATGACATGGCCATGTGTTTTTTGTAACAGTTGTAGAAATTTCATCTTAACTACAACCAAAAGCCGTACTCTAGCGGGGAAAAGGACTACATATCAACTGTGACGGGGAGTTGCTGCTAATTCTCTTCTCATACTTCCCTCTTCCTTTTGATCCAAATTTCAAGGACTCAGTAATAAACTAAGCAGTGGTGGAGGATTCCCACCTTGCCAGCTTACTCCACAAGGAGCATCAACAGGGCCGCTGTGGATTACAGCCACGAGCGGGTCTGCAGCATTTGGAGTCTGAATGGATAAGCGTCACCGTGGTCAGGGATGGTTTCACAGCCTTGAGACACAGGCAAGGTCACTTCAGAGAGTGAAGGCAAATATAAATCCCTCGGTGATCCGTTCATTTGTGTACCTGAGACCCCTCATTCCTACCAGTCCAAAAATCTAGGGAAACGAGCATGAGAAAGATATTTTGTTTCAATTCAGGACAGTGGTGATCTCAAGGCATATGTAAGTATCTAAAGATGCTCCGTGAGATCTCTTCCGAGGGCACCAGACTCTGGCCCCTGAGAGAGACTTTGTTTTCCAGAGTGTCCTGGTGTCTGGGTTTGCACATTCAGAGCTGAGAGAGGGTATATCTGGAAGGAGAATACACGAGACAATCAGCTGAAATTCCTCAAGGAAAGGAGCAGCATTCAGAAAAAAGAGAGCTACCGGTGGCAGTGGGACTAAAAAGGAATTTTGAAGAGAACGATACATGGACTTTGATTTTTAGTGGAAATACTGTGTACTAAAAATATGGTATCCACGAATCGGTCTTCTTCAATACAGATTACTCAGAAAAAAATGGATCAGGGGAGAGAAGGAAAGAAAGAAGGAGAGAGTAAGAAACAGGGGAAGGTAAGGAAAGGAGAGAAAAGAGAAAAAGGAAGAAGGCAGGAAGGAACACATTGATCTATATGCTGAGGGTTTGCCTTAGTATTTTCTTGTTTAAACCATGTGATGTGTATGTTTGAGCTAATCTTATCTACCCTCTAGGAGTGGCTAACACTTGAGGAGCCCTAACAATGGATACCATTGTGAGGGATACCATTTGAGAAACATAATTAGGAGCCAAAACTGCAATGGTACCCAAGATAAGGAGTCACGTCTCCATCCCTAAATCTACACCTAAAAACTTGTCAAACAGTATGACAAATAGTTTTGCTTAATGAAATGAACAGAATTCTGGACGTATAGATAGGCTGGAAGCATTATGCAGGCATCCACTGCTCTGGAAAATAGTGAAGGCTTAGCAAGCTCCACAGCTTTGCATGCCTTTATTGGTGCCCTACGTTTAGGACTTCCCTTTGAGTCTTAATGTCCTCTCACTTACCAGGGATTGGTGCCTAGTTCCAACAGGAAAATTAGCTAAGCTATGCTCTAAATGGAATGGCAAATCAGCCTTGAGTAACTTTCTCATATAGGAATTGTTAATATTCGGTGTTTTCTGAGACAGGGTGCCCCTATGAAGTTCGCCCTGGCTCCGAGCTTACTTTGTATCCCCAAGGTCTTCATGTGTTCAGAGGTGGGGCATGTGGAAGGAAACGGTGTGTAGTGTGGGACACTAGAGCTGAGTTACTGCTAGAGGGTAGAGCATGGTGGGAGGTGGGTCATGAGGGCATAACCTGAAGTCTCCCTCCTTGGATCCCACCTTCTCGCCCTGCTTCCTGGTGGACACTATGACCTGGGCAACTGTCCTCTACCAGGCCCTTCCACCAGGCCCTCTCTGATTTTCAGCCAGCTGACGATGGGCTGGAACTATGACCCAGCACACACCTCTCTTTAAGTCATGGGTGTTGGGTATTTTCTCCCAGCAGTGCAAGTGGGGCTAAGGTGAGGATCGTTGTGGAAACAAAGATGTGCCTCAGTAGTTCACTGCACAATGCAAAAGTTCATGCACATGCCCAAGAATAACATTTCATCTGCGACACAGAAACCAGTCAGAACAGATTGATTGCATCAGCTCCACCACATCCAGCGATGTGGGGATGAGGACCTTGTTCTCATTGATAGCTCAGTAGTGGGAGCTACTGTGTACCTCATCTCATGGACACAAGAGACATCCTCATCAGGGAAGGGCAGCCTTGGCTGCAGCCTTCTCAGGTTTACTGGGACTAGACTTCTAGTGCAGATCTGTTAAGGGCCTGGGTTTTGCAATGATGTTGATTTAAAACCAAAAGAGGGTAGACACATGGATAAGAGAATAGTGAATCTCCGGACTACTAGTTAGAGTAGCAAAAATAAATATAAAAGGCATCCTCCTTCAAAGAGCCTACCAAAAGCGTACTATAAGAATGACTTGTTCCATGAAATAATGAAACCTTGAGAAATGAAAGAAGATAAGAAAATCACCAGTGGAAGAGACTGATGGCTATTAGGAAAGGCTTGATGGAGCGGATATATTAATGATAGACTTTGAAGAGGGAGTAAGGCCTCAACATAGGATGAAAGGCAGGAACTGGGGAGAAGTCTGGCCATTTTAAGGGTCAGGAAAGGTGATGGGGAAATAGGATAGGTTGTGGTATGTTTCAAAAGTTGTAGAGCAGGGGCTGGCGAAATAGCTCAGTGGACTAAAATGCCTTCTTAGGCAAGCTTAGGCAAGTGCAGGGACCCAGCAATGCATACTGTGCAGGCTCCGGCCCCAGGAGTGCTAAACCGTCAGAGTCCAGGGATGGTGGTTCAGGCCTGTAATCCCAGAGCTGGGGAGGTTGAAAACAGGAGGATAACTAGGAGTCTTAACTGCACAGTGAGACACTGGGCAATCCATTTATTTTATTTTATTTTATTTTATTTTATTTTTTTCTGTATGTTAGGGAAGGGGCTACAGAGTGTTCAGGGTCTTACTACTAGATTGGACTCATCGTGATCCACCTGTTTACAGCCTCCCAAGAGCTGGGATTACAGATGCGCGTCATGGCGCCCAATCTCAATTGCCCTCTCAGTGCACCCCAGAGGTGGGACTGGCACAGCAGGCCTGGGGACCGAGCTCCTGGCCCCGTGACTGCTTGTAGGTGCTTTAATCCACTGACATATTTGGCCAGCCTGAGACCCTGGACAATCACATACCTTTTTTAAAAATTGTAGGGGACTTATACTCTCAAGCATAGTGTAGCTCTTCTCCCTGATTTCTCTATTAGATGATGCCTACCTCTCTCTGATCCCCATTCATGTACAGCTTTGCAGTCTTATTTTATTTTAGTGATGGTGGGTCCCTTGCCTGTTTTTCTTGAGAGTACTTTTGCACCTGTGAATTGGTTATCACTTTTGACCACAAACAGACAAAATAGAACCTCTACATCTCTTTACTGCTTATCTGCAACCTATCTGCATTCATACCTTGTTTCTTTTCTTTGGAGATAATGTCACTGCACTGATCAAAAAATAATCCCAATGCTTTTGGTCTGGATCTCAGTCTCTTCCACTTTCTCAAGGTGTTGTTCCTGCAACTGTATCTTTCTATTCTCATTTTTCATCATGGTATTCCTTCTCTACTAGCTGATCTCTGTTGTCTCACAAATATGCTCATGAATTTCTGGTTATTTTAATAAAAAAGCTGATCTCTTGGTTCCTCCAGCTATCTCTCTCTTTAGCCCCTTCACATCAGCTCTTAAGGTGCTAGTCTCACTTCTCACTGGCATTTGCCTCTCAACCCATCTGGTCAGGCTGTCCTCCCCACCCCTCCTAAGCCCCTGTCAACAAGGACACCTGTGATCTCAGCATTGCCAAATTCGGCGACTACTGTGATGTCCTTATCTGATACACCCTTCCAGCAGCATCAGACCCAGTCAGCCACTACTCCCTAAATCACATGTTAAAATCCACAAGACTCTGTGTCTTTGTTTGTCCCCTTCTCCATCTATCCGTTCCTTAAACTCAAACTCCACTGCTCAGTCTGTAAGTGTGACTGCTCTGTAGGTATAACTTAGGGACCATCTGCTGCAAATGCAAGTCTTTCACCTGTTTTCTGGGACCACTGTGTTCCCAAATCCAACTTGGCTTCGCTACATGGATACCTAGCAATCATCTCAAGCTTATTATGGTCCCATTAGACCATTGTGTTCTCCACTCAGACATCACCCTCACAGTAATGTTCCCAACCCACCCCCCCAGCAAAAAAAAAAAAAAAAAAAAAAAAAACTAAATAATGATAAGAAAACCAAAGAAAAAAATTAGAATAAAAACCAGATAGCTAGTCATGCTACCAGAAGCCTTGTGGACTCTCCCTTGAAGCAATTTGAAAGACCTCAGAGATCTCTAAGACTTCATGTCCGACTCATAACAAAATCTAAACTCCTGACCTAGACTTATTTTTATAAGATTTAGCGCTTCACTTTCCGACCTTTCTAGTATCACTGTGTTGTATGCCCCTTCAGGAGCCATTCATTTGGCAGCTGTGTTGGTCACTTTTCTATTGCTGGGACAGCTCCCATTCCAGCTTCTCCTTTTCTTCTCTGCTTTCTAGCCCCAGTGGGATGAGTGGCTTATCTCCTGTCAGGCTCTTTCACCAACCACTTCATAGCTTGGAGCTAACTATGGAGTGAATCCACAAAAACTATGAGCCAAATAAATCCATCTTCCTATAAGTTGTGTGTGTTGGATCTTTTGTCCCAGCTCTGATTTAGCAAGGGGCTCAAAGA
>NW_004524632.1:3956850-3968831 GCF_000260255.1 Octodon degus
CACACCACAGCAATATATGCACACACATGTCTATAGCACCACAATTTATAATATCTAAGTCTTGGAAACAATTCAGTCAACTGAGGAATGGATTAAAAAAGGTGTATTTTTTAATATAATGGAGTAGTACTCAGCTTTAAATAAGTTTGACACATTTCTAGGTAAATGGATGCCCTTGAGATCATATTCTGAGGGAACTAAATCAGACACACATGTGTAAATATCACATCATTTCTCTGGTATGAAATACCAAATGTGTAAATAAGGACCAAAGTGTGTAAAAGGTATTGTGAAATGGGAAGAATATTTTCAAAACAGGTATTCAAAAAAGAAAGGAGAACTAGGGAGGGGAGGGGAAAAAGAAAGAAGGAAGAAAGTAGAGTTTATAATCTTAAGTGAGATAGATCAGACACATGTTGAAATTTCACATTTTTCGCTAGTGTGAGAAACTGAAAGGGTGAATAAGGACTAAAATGTATAGTAGGTACTGGGAACTAGGAAGGAAGCATTCAGAATGGCAAAGGGAACTAGGGAAGGAGGAGGAGGAAATGAAGGAAAGGAAGAGAGAAAAATGAGTAGGACAAAGGAAACGGGAACAAAGCGTTTGTAAATAAGGAGAACGGAGGTTGAAGGGAAGCAAGGGGATTAGAAATAAAGGGGAAATCAAGGTTGTTTCTGTTTCTCTTTCTTCCAACTTTATATGCATATATCTGGTAATATGAATAACTGATTAGAAGACAACACTATGTATTATGACAAATACTGTGAAATTCATATTACTTTGTTAGGTGAAATTTTGTATCATTTATATTTTTTTCTGTTTTAAATCTAATTTGTGCTCTCTTTAAAAAATAAAAAAGAGGGCCAGGGAGATGGCTCAGTGGAATAAGCGCTTCCCTGGCAAGTGCAAGGGCCTGAGTTCAATCCCCGGTTCCGCAAAAAATAAACAAATAAATAAATAAATAAAAAGAGGCCCAGGGAGATATGTCAGTGGAATAAGTGCTTACCTGGCAAGTGCAAGGTCTTCAGTTCAATCCCTGACAACACATTAATTAATTAATTAATTAATCAATTAATTAAATTGAAAAGGAGTTTGTATAGGCACAAACTCCCTCCAGTAAATGTGATCATTACGCATATCTAAAACATGCCAATAATATCAATAAAGAAATATGATATTTAGCCCCACACCATGGATACCACCTAGCAAACTCTCAAGACCTTCCAAATCATAATCTGTAGTTTGAAAAGATTTTGAACTGTTTCCTATATGCATCAAAGTCTGAGGAGCACTGTGTTTAGACTGTTCCCTCATAGCCCTAACCATCATATCAGACTGTCATGTGAAGAGGGTAAATACTGACTTGGAAAAAAATATATGGAACGGTGAATGTGGCAGAATACAGGTAGCTAGTGAAGAGAGATCTTCCCAGGAGAGGCAATCAAAATATATAATAATCCTGGGACCCACAGAAGAAACAGAGGCCACGTGGGGCCCACGCAGAGGGTCCTAAAGCTCTCACAACACCTCGCCCCCACTGAACTAATATGGAGAGATTGGGCCTGAACCTAGAAGCTGGCCAGAAAGTGGAAGGGAGATACTCAAGGAGCTTGTGACAGTGGTCATTTGCTGCAGACGAAATTTTAAAAACCCTCACTGTCTGAATAAATGGCATACAAAGTGGTAAAATCTCTTAGTGTTATCCTCATTATAGGCTATTTTTTCTTCTGGTGTGTATCGTTATTACTGGCCTTATCAATGTTGTCGCATCTACTAATTTTTTTAAACGTATTTGGTACAGGGTCTCACTACACAGATCAGACTCGTGGTGATCCTCCTGCTTTCAGTCTCCCCAGCACTGGGATTACAGATGTACACTAGCTCAGTAATCTCCTGGGAGTGGGACAGGCGCAGCATGTGGTACCGGGGGTATATACCCTGCACTTGCTTAGTCCACTGAGCTATCTTGCCAGCCCTCCCCTATTAAATTATGCCTCCTTTGTAATATCTTGCTCCTGACTTATTCTGTGTCATCCTGGAAAACAAAATCAATTTACTGGATAGAAGTATCAAGAACCTGTTTCAACTTTAAAGAGGAAACTCCGGCAAATTAAAAAGGTGCAAAATGAATTGAGGTTAGGTGGATGGGGTCAATGTTTCTGGAGCCAGAATTATACAAACATTCTAATAAACTTCTTGATGCATAAGCCATATAAATAGGACCATTTATAGATGAAGAAACTCCTACAGCCACAAATACATGAAAATTTTGCTAAGCCCCACTAGGATTCAGCGGAAATTAAAACTGCAGTGGCATACCATTTCAAACCCATCATATCAACACACATTTTTTTTTTTGAACCGGGGATTGAACTCAGGCCCTTGTGCTTGCCAGGGAAGCGTTAATTCTGCAGAGCCATCTCCTCGGCCAAGCACACATTTTAAAATTGATTACACCAACTATCGGCAAAGGACATGGTGGCGTAAATTGTTACAACCACTTTAGAAAGATCAAATTTATTTCAAGATAGGCATACTCTACAATTCAGCAATTCTGCTTCACAGCATCTATTCTAGATTTTATAGAATGAAGAATTCTAGAGCATGTTTGTGTTGTCTGTTTTTTTAAAAAAAGAGATACCCTAGTGCATAATTAATGAAAATTTCAAAAGGATTTCCTTTGTAGCACAACCTTATTTTTTTATGAGCAGAATATATTTACTGGGGGGAAAGAAAGCTCTTGTCCGAGAGAGGGACAAGAGGTGGGCCCTGAGTGGGTGGTACCCCTGAAGCACAACTTTAAATGGCTATAAATGGAAGGAATCTAACTATTTATTACCTAACAAAAGAAAAATTTGTCATTCAGTTAGGGGTATATACCACTGAGCAATTAAAATGAATGAATTAAATCTGCCTTGTGATAAGAGAGAAACACAAGTAACAAAAGATAAATAGTGTCATATGCCTTTTATATAGCTTAACAATACCCAGACAATGGGAATTGTGCATAGAAACCAAAAGTATGCCTGACAATGATTTGCTCCAAATTTGGAAGTTGGAGAGAGGAGGCAGAGGAGATGAAAGGAGACGTGATGAAAAGGGAAAGTTTAGCCTTACCTATCCTTAGGAAAGGAAATGGAAAGAAGAGGAAGAAAAGGGGCAAAGGGAGGAAGAGGAGAGTGAGGAAGGGAGGGGACAGAGAGAAAAAGAGAGAGAGAGAGAGAGAGAGGCACAGAGAGACAGAAAGACAGAGAGGCAGAACCTAACACATTTCACAAAATGTCAACTTCTCTTCCGGAAGGGTTTGGTGAGATTGGTACCTGTTATATCACTGATAGAATTTTTGTATTATTTTGATATAAAATATTTTTAAAAAATTAAAAAGGGGCTATATATCAGTGACAAAGAAGTTTCCCAGCATGTGTTATGCTGTGATCAACTGCTAACTCTTCCAATAAACAAACAAATAAACAAACGTAGCCAGTTTCCACAGAGGTCAATGACTGTGGGGTATAGAAGATGGATGAAGGGTAGAAGATGATGAAGTGACAGAAGATCACTAATTCTGTGCTCTGAGTCAGTTTCCATCTCTCTCTTCCGGGGTAGGCTGGAACTTCCGCTCTGCAGATGGAGAAAAGAAGGTAGAGCCAAGGTTCTCAATTTCTTTGTCATCATGCAGTAAAGCCTTTCAGGGTGCTTTCATGGAGGTCTTGCTGAGTCCTCCTTCCTGAGAGCAAAACATCTGTGTTCATTAGTGGAGCACCCACCATGCTCCAGAAAGGAAAAGTAGGTTAGGAAGAAAGAGATGAGACAGAACAATGAGATTCCAAGGTGTGCTGAAGACCTTCAGACCTGCTGGTCCCCTGGCCTCGGAGCCAATGGCCCCATACTGGAAGCAGGTGCACCCTACTCCCTTGATGCCCTTACTTTTTACATGCCTTATGTGGGAGAGACAACTCCGTGAGGCAAGTCAGGGTACCCTGCATTAGCAGAGAGAGGCAGAGCTTCCACAGATTAAGGGCTTTGCCAGAGATGGTATGAGTAATAAAGGGATGTCTAGACTTGAGCTCAACATGCGATGCTGAATATTTTTCTCTTTGTAGCACCCCTATTGAACTTCTGTCTTTCCCCTTATGTTAGGAAAGTGTTTACACCTGTCTCCACATAGTTTGGAAGTGCAGAAAAGCATACATAATATTTATCAGATGGAGAAACATTTAACAGATAGGAAACAGAGTTGCAACTTGGGGAGCATAGAGCAGAAAGAGGGAGTATACAAAACCCAGGCCATAGAGATTGGTACTGAATTGATATGTGTTCCCTACTACAGCGGAGACGTGGTACAACATATGGTTGTCAGGAGAGAAATACAATTGCAGGTCCTTAATTATAGAGGGAAAGATCACATAAATTCTTATGCAGGACCCTGGTATAGTTATATTTCCACTCACAGCGCTGTCTTCCTGGGTAGACAGTGCTGTTTGGTTTTTGTTGAAATTAACATCTAAAAGGCATAATCTCAATTGCACAGATTGACTAGTCTGTACATATGCATAAGCCCATGTGAAAACCACCCAGATCAAAATGTAGAACATTTTCAGCTTTTCAGCATGTTTCTCTCTGCCCTTTGTGAGTTAATGACCAACCTGCGATTTTCACTAAACAAAGGAAAAAGAATTTGGACTTATTCTGTTGGTTTTTAAACTTTGTGCATGTGTGCATGCTCACACATGTGTGTACAAAATAACATTGTGAAGAATGCATGCTTCTTGTGCCTGGCTCTTTTTCACTCAACAATTTGTGAGAAATACTTACGTTGTTGGAAGTAGCAATCATTTATTCTTATTAGCCAATATTGCTAAGACCAATTGTTTGTTCTTTTTAGCTGCTGTGTGGTTTATATGTTAACATATGTAAGGTGTAACATTCCTTAAAGACATGCAAACTAAGAATTGAAATCTTGCTTTCAGGTCTCAGCTTCTCTGTTTACCAGACAAATAACCTTGATCAAGTAATTTGCAGCTTCAATTTCCTCATGTATAAATGAGATAAAACCTGCCTAATGAATTTATTGTAAGAATTAACTGAGACATAAATGCCAATTACCCAATACACAAGAGATGCTCAGAAAATTTAGTTATCACTTTTTCCTCTATTCCATGATATACAAGTCATAAATACTGGTATTTGTCTCTTGCTTTCAAAATATTAATAAATTAAACATTTATTTAACATCTATTGTTTGAGGGACTCAGTACAGCTGCAAAGCTAAACCACAATCAGTTCAAGAGACAATGACAAAAGTAAAATAATTATGGGAAAGTTACATGATGATTAAAAACACCATTCACAAAGAATTCATAGAAAAATTGACAAAATAGATGCAAACCATCCTGTAGACATTCAGAGAGAAGCAATTGCTTCAGGCTATAGTAGCCAAGGATGGTTTCCCTGATAGGTGAGGGCTTCTACCAGGACATAAACTGTGTTCTCATTAATTTATTTTATTATTATTATTACTATTTATTTTAGGGAAGGTTCTATAGGGTGTTCAGGGTCTCACTACTAGATCAGACTCATAGTGATCCGCCTGTTTACAGCTTCCCCCAGACCTGGGATTACAAGTGCGTGCCACCACGCCCAGTCTCAATTGCTGTCTCAGTGTGCCCCGGGGTTGGGGCCGGCACAGCAGGCTCAGAGGTCAAACCCCCAGCCTTTGTGCCTGCTTGCAGGCACTTTAATCCTCTGAGCTATTTAACTGCCCCAAAATGGTGTTTTTAAAGAAGGGGGAAATGTCTCAGATGTGGTGTTATGGTTTGTGTACCCCTAAAGCCTCATACAGTCAGGGGAAGGGTTTCTAGAGTTTTTGATTGATTCATGGTCCAATGCTGGAATTATGGCTGTGAGTCCTACACCCACCCCATGGCAGCCAGCCTACATACAGTGTAAGAGAGGGAAAGAGGCTTGGTCACTGTTGCTTGATCTTTCTTACTATTGCTGCCTTTGCTGCTTTCCTCTGCCATGAACTGTTGCCCTCTGCCATGTGCCACTCTAACTTGGAGCCAACAATAAGAAAAAGCAACTAAAACAGCAGTTAGTACCAGAGAAGTGGGGTCATTTCTGTGGTTGTATCTGACTGTGTGTTTCAAGAGCCTTTGGAAACAGCTTGTGGAAAGAATTTTGAAAGTTTTGGAGATGTTGCCTCAAAGTGTAGAGCTGGAATACTTTAAACAGCTCTGTATGGGAAATTCTGGTCAGAGGTCAGAGGACCAGAATGCTGATAGAAATCCTGCCAATAAGTATCAGGCTAAGGAGATTTCTTTCAGGAAGGACTGCATTGTGTTGTAGCTTGGCAGAAAGTTTATCTGAATTTTGCTCATGTCCAGAGAATTTGCCTGAGACTAAGATTAAAAGGGGACAACTGTTTAATCTGGCAAAAGAAATTTCAAGGCAGTTGAATGCTGAGGGGGTGGCATGGCTATCATTGAGGGCTTTTATCTAGACCTATGTTGAGAATCAAGAGTAAAAATCCCATCAGAATGATTTTAAATGTTGTGAGTTTGGCTAGGAAAAAAAGCTTCAGTAAAGCTGAGGACTGCAAAGATAAAGCTGTGGAGATTGTGATTGTTAGAAAGGAACAGGAGAATCTGAAAGTTGGCCTGAGTGATCACAAAAAACAGCAAATTTCCAGCCTTTGCAGTCTCAAACCTGCCAAAGTGAAAGACTTTGTTTTGAGGAGAAAACCACAAAGTGCCACGTTCTAGAATGGCGGCCACCACAGCATATGCCACAATGATGGCAGCATAGAGAATTTGTTCCTGAGAATCAGGTTCAGAATGCTCAGCAATCCAGGCATGCAATCTCTACATCGAAGAGAAAAGAAAGCCCGGCTACTGCTGCAGCTGGCAGCAGACCTTGGCATCCTGTATGTGGTGCTGGGTTTAAGCACATCCAGAGCACAGATTTTTGAGGTTAAGAAGGCTTCCTCCTCGATTGCAGAAGGCCTGGGAGGGCAGGAATTGTGCCCAGTGTGTGAAGCTGTGAGCTTGAAATCACAGGTGCAGTGGAGACTCAAGAAGTTTGGAAAAACCAGGAATGTGGATTGTTTGAGGAAAGTTGCAAGGAGGGAGCAAAGCAAGCCTAAAAGTGAAGCCATAGGAGCTATGACTACCAGAGTGTTGTAGATATGGAGCCATATGGAGCTCACAATTTGCCACAGATTGACTAAGATGTTGAACATGGAACTACAGGACTTGATATTTGCCCACTTGGATTTTGGTCTTGTTTTGGTTCCAAAGCCCCATTTCCCACATGTGTTCATTTTAGAATGCTAATGGTTTCCTTGTGCCATGGAGCGTTGGAAATGTTTAACTTCCAACCTCAGAGGAGACTTGGGACTTGGACTTTTCAACAATTCTGAAACTGTTAGGACTTTGACAACTCTTACATGTGGACTAAATTTTGCATAAGAGGATGTACATGAGTGTTTTGGGTGGCAGGGACAGAATGTTAGGGTTTGTGTCTAGATGTCCCCCCAAAGCCTCATGTAGTCATAGAGTGGGCATCTAGAATTAATTATTGATTAATGGTTGTTATGGTTTGTATCTAGTTATCCCCCCCAAAGCCTCATGCAGTTACAGGGTGGACTTCTAGAATTTGTGATTAATTCATGATCCAAGGCTGGGATTATGGGTGTGAATACTTCCGGGATTATGAGTGTGAGTGCTACACCCAGCCTGGGGCAGATGAGGTGGAGAAAGACTTGCTCTCTGCAGCCATTGTTGCTGCTTCTCCTCCCTTTGTTCTCTGCTCTTTGCTTCCACTATGAAAGGCGGCCCTCTGCCATATACCAGTCTGACTTGGAGCCAGCTGAATAGGGACTGAAACCTCTAGTAACTGTGACTAAATAAACCTTTCCTTCCTTCACTTTGGGGGTCAGATATTTGTCCCAGCAAACAAAAGAAGAGTAACTGAGATGACGGTTCAATGTTGGGATTATGGACATGAGTGGTACACCACCCCTGGTGTGAGCAGCCTACATGCAGTATGAGGGAGAGAAAGACGCTTGAACTCAGCTTCTCCCTTTTCACACTAGTTGTTTTGCTGTTTTCTACTTCCATGAACTGCTTCCGTCTGCCATGTGCCACTCTCTTGAAACCAGCCAAGCATGAACTGAAACCTCCACAAACTGTGAGCTAAATAAATTTTGAACATTAGGTATTTTGTCCCAGCAATGAGAGAAAAGGGTCAGCTAGATGACTCAGCAGGACAGTCCTACTAACCTGTCTCATTGCTACTTCTTTCTCAATAAAATTGATATATAAAAAATAAGATGAAATGATAGCTCAGCAGACTAGGCACCTCCTTAGGCAAGCACAGGGCCCAGAGTTCGATCCCCAACACCACATGCCACATAGGCCCCACCCCCAGGCACACTGAGCAAGCATCTGAATCCAGGTGTGGCGGAGTGGTGGCTCATGCCTGTAATCCCAGTGCTGGGGAAGCTGAAACAGGAGTATCACTATGAGTTTGAGCTGCATAGCAAGATCCGGTACCAAACACAGAAAAAAAAAAGAAACCAACAATGAGAGAAAATTACCTAAGACTTGTGGTTTACTGATGTGAACAAGAAAACATATAGGAGACACTTTGTCTGGTTGTCAAAAAATTGATGAGATGAGGTTTGGACAATAATATCAGAAGTGGGTCAGTTCGTTCATTCTTACAGTGTATATTGAGCAGCGACTGTGTGTCCTGCTCTGTGATCTTTGTTTTCTCAATGTTGTGCTCTCATTTAATCCCCAAATATGCACATATATACATATTTTTCCTTTCTATTCATTTTGCTTTATTATCACTTCAAACTTGCCTTTAATTTTTAAGATAATAAGTAGAACTTGAATGTGATATTGTATTGTACAAGCCAAGGAAAAGGCAACTTCAGAAGTGCCGTTTCCACAAGGCTCAGTCCGCAGAAGGCAGTCACAGTCAGGACAGGATGACGGGCATGAAAGGACCCCCCAGAAAGTTCATTGATATGATTTTAAGGATGAACATAGGTTTGGAGGGCATTTTAAATTGAGAGAGACAGGCAGGAAAGAGCAAGTAGCAGCAAGCTGGGGGCCCTGATCTTAACACCCATGATTGTGTCATAGGCCACGAATTTCCCAGCCTGCAGAATAAGAAGAGTCACCCTGCATCAAAGAGAAGGTGCTCTAAGTGTGTCCCCATACCTAGAAGTTGTCAGTATAGAGGGTGACCATAAGGTCTCATGATAGCTCAGCCACACGCACCCTCAGGAAAGAGCACGGATGCAATTAGCCTTCATTCTATTCTCACCTGGCTCACGGAACTTCCTTAGTGTGCAGACAGTTGGTCACATTTCATTGTGCATCTGATCTGATATCCTAGGAGGGAGACCTCACATCGTGAGAGGGTTCTTGATTCCTTAACTGGCTTTGATATTTCCTGAGAAGTTGACTGCAGGCATATCCAATGAGCCCACTCACCCCCAGAGTGATGTTCATTGTTATTTAGAGCAGCAGAGTGACACTGAGTCCAAGGCGTTATCAAGTTTCCTGAGCTTAGAGCTTAAAGTAGCACTCCAGCTCCCTTCATTAATAATCACCCTGAAGGAGTTTTCTCTGATTTGAAGCTTATTTTATGCATGGGTCAAAACCAGGAACTTAGGAATAGGGGAAAGTGTTTAGGCAGAAGCATACTGAAAAGAATTAGACTCAGGAAATATGAGTGTCCTTCAGGGGTTCTTGCTTCCATCCATAGGGCTGCAAATTAAATGTTAATGTTGAAGACATTCATTATTTTACCACAGAAAAGTTACCAGGATCTTTGGAGAAATCTGGGTCATTGGCTCTGGGAAATCTCACAGAGTAGGAGGTTTTGCCTTTTTAGGTTTTATGTGATGTTTTAGTCTAAATCATAAAAAATAAATACACATTGCAAAAAAAAAGGTTGAAAAACAGCAAAAGGTTAGATGATTAACTTTACTTTGCAGTCTTATCAGCTGGAAAGAATGCCACTTAATGTTGAGTTATATTTCCTTACAGACGAATTTGCTTCTTTTCAAAATTAGGATCATGTTTAGTTGCTATTATTATTGTTATTATTATGATTATGATTATGATTATTATTATTATTATTATTGGTACCAGAAGTTGAACTCAGGACCTTGTGCTTGCCAGACAGGCACCTGTGACACTGACCTATATATCCAGCCCTTATAAACTTTTTTATACATTTTGATGAAGAATGTTGTGTATATCTTTAAATATGCTTCCAAAAATATGATTTCATATCTTTGTGTGGCTGTCCATAATATAGTTAGCTAACACTCTGTTGTTCAGTATTTTATTAGTCATAGGAATCTTTGCAAAAGTATAATCGTCATCTTAGCTATTATAGCTTTATTAAATTTTAATATCAGAATATGTTTTTAAGAAAAATAACAAAATAGTTGTTATTGTATAATGGAAAGATATATTTCTTTGATGCTTTTTTTTTTTTTTTTTTGGTGGAACCGGGGATGGAACGCAGACCCTTGCGCTTGGAGGGAAGTGTTTATTTCACTGAGCCATCTCCCCAGCCCTTTGATGCTTTCTTATTCAATTTATCATCATAGAATACTATTATCATGAATACGCCTACAGATGTTACTGCATCTTCTATTTAGTTCCATTCCTCCACATGTCTACTTTTGTTCCAGATCCATGCTATTTTGATTCCTATAGCTTTGTGGTTTAACTTAGAATCCAGGATTGAGGTGCTTTCTACTTTGTTTTTTTTTTTTTTTTTTTTTTTTTTTTTTTTTTTTTTTTTTTTTTTTTTTTTTTTTTTCCTTTTTTTTTTTGGTTGCTCAGGTTTACTTTTGTCATTCTGGGTCTCTTCTGGTTCCATGTGAATATTAAGATTTGTTCCTCTAGTTCTGTGAAGGGTGGTCTCAATATGTCTCGGGGCTGGGAAGATGGCTCCCCACAGGATGCCATCTCCCCAGGGAGTAGAAGAAGCGCTTCCCTGTTAAGCGCAAGGGCCTGAGTTCAATCCCCGGTTCCGCAAATAAATAAATAAATAAATAAAAATAAATTTAAAAAATATGTTGTATTAAATCTATATAAAAGTTTTTGTACTGTACCCATTTTTGACAATATTTGTTCTGCCTATCCTGGAACAGGCATTATCTTTCCATTTTATAAGGTCCTCTTCCATCTGCTTTTTCAGATTATTATAGTTTTTCTTATAGAGATTTTTCACTTCCTCAGTAAGATCAATTCCTAGATGTTTAATTTTTCTTTGCATTATTATGAAAGGTATTGTTTTCTTGTTTTTTTTCTTTTTTTTAAAAAAGAGAGTACATATTAGAATTAAAACAAAAATTACAAATGATACAGAATTTCACTTAGCAAAGTAATATGAATTTCATAGTACTTACTGTAATGCATGGTGCTGTCTTCCAATCAGTTATTCATATTACCAGATATATGCATGTAAAATTGGAAGAAGAAAGAAAAAATGAGGAAAAGAGATTTATCTATGTATGTAAGCAGGATAGTCTGGACAACTGTACTGTTCATTTCTGCTGGTCTGTGAAAAGGAACAGTTAATGCTTAATTAGTTTTGTTTCATTTTTTCAGTTGCTTGTACTTTTTCTCTTCTTAATGTCTTGGAGTTTTTTTGTTTTTGTTTTTCTTTGTTTGTTTTTGGAGTGAGACCATTGTTGTTGTACAGAAATGCGATAGACTGTTTGTATTAATTTTGTATCCTGGTACTGTTCTGAAATTGTTTCTTAGTTCTTAGCATCTTTGTTGGAACATTTTGGGGCTTTCCTCCGAAGAGTCATTTAGTCTATTATTAAGGACCATTTGAGCGGGCTGGAGAGATGGCTCAGTGGTCTAAAGCACCTACTTAGAACAAGCTTAGCAAAAGCATCAGGGACCATGGTTCAATCCCCCAGCACCACATGCCA
>NW_004524632.1:3968931-3971453 GCF_000260255.1 Octodon degus
TGGCCTCTCTCTCTCTCTCTCTCTCTCTCTCTCTCTCTCTCTCTCTCTCTCTCAAATAAATAAATAAAAATTTTAAAAAAAGGACCATTTGACCTTTTCTTTTCCATACACATCCCTCATTTCTTTCTCTTTCCTGATTATTCCAGCTAGATTTTCAAGAGTGGACAAGCTTGGCTAGTTCCTGATTTTAGAAGGCAACATTTTCATTTTTTCTCCATTTAACATAATGTTGGCACTGAGTTTATCATAAATGGCCTTCATCATATTGTGATAAGGTCCTTTTAGATCTATTTTCTTCAGGCTTTTTATCATGAATGGTTGTTGAATTTTTTCAAAGGCTTTTTCTGTGTCTACTGAGATGATCCTGTGATTTTTTTTTTCTCCACGTTTCTGAGATGTATTACATTTTAAAATTTATGTTTGACAGCATCTTGCTGAAAACTTTGGCTTTATATTCATTAAATAGATTGGCCTATAATTTCTTCTTTTGTTAAATCTTGCCTAATTTTGGTATTTGACAGTGGTAGCTTTCAGAAATGAATTTGGTAGTACTCCTTTTCAATTTCATTGCTGAGAATGAGGAGTACTGGTATTAGATCTTCCCCCCTGAAGTTCTTGTAGAATTTAGTAGTGAATCATATATATTCTGAGCTTTTCTTCGCAGGTTTTTATTACTCCTTGATTTCAGACTATTCAGTATTTTTCTGTCTTTTTATTTCAATTGTAGTAATTCCTATGCAACTCGGTATCTGTCCAAAGCCAGCCCATTAGCTCAGTGGATTAAAGCACCTGCAAACAGACGCAGGAGCCAGGGGTTTAATCCCTGGGCCTGCCATGCTGGCCACACCCCGGGGCACACTGAGATGGCAATTGAGACTTGGCATGGTGGTACGTGCCTGTAATCCCAGCTTTTGGGAAGCTGTAAACAGGAGAATCACTACAAGTCTGGTCTAGTAGTGAGACCCTGAACACCCTGTAGACCCTTCCCTCAAATACTAAACACTAAATAAAATAAAATAAGAAATCTGTCCATTTCTATATAGTTTATTTAAATACAGGTACTCGGCCAGGGAGATAGTTCAATAGAGTAAGCACTTGCCTGGCAAGTGCAGGATCCTGAACTCAATCCCCAGTACTGAAAATAAATAAAAATAAATAAATAAATACAGGTACTCAATGTAGTTACTTATTGTCCTCTGGAGTCTAATGTTTAGATTGTGATATTGCCTTTTTTCATTTCTAATTAATTTGTGCCTGTCTTTTCTTTTCTTTCTTTCTTTCTTTCTTTTTTTTTTTTTTTTTTTTTTTTTTTTTTGGTTCCTTTTTTGTAACTTTGGCAAGATTTGTGTATTTTGTTTATCATTTTGCATAAATGGTTGTTTGATTTATTAATTCCTTGTAATTTTTTAGTCTCAATTTCTCTATTTTTCTCTGATTTTTATAATTTCCTACCTAGTACTATATTTGGATTTGCAATTAGTCAAGTGTACATTGTTCAATCTCCATGTGTTTACATCATTTCCGTGGTTTCTTTTGCCATTGATTTCTAGCTTTATTGTACTATGATCTAATAAAGTCTATAGTTACTTTGTATGTATTCAAGCAATCTTCTTGGCTTACTATGTGATATATGTTGGAGAAATTTTCGTGTGCTGCTGAGGTGTATTCTGTTTTTATTAGGTTGAATACCATATAATCTTTCTATTTCGTGTGTGTGTGTGTGTGTGTGTGTGTGTGTGTGAGTGTACACACACTGAAGGTTAAGGATCCATTGGAGTAAAGACTATCTTGCTAACAAGATGCTTTATAGTGGTTCAATCTTGGCATTAATTGGATTTTGGTATTTGTTTCCTTCTTCATCTATCCAGTTTAATACTATCAGACCCAGTGGCTTTGTGATAAAGAGAAAAATCCCTACAGGTAATATCAATATCAACAGATTAAAATGTACCTTACTCATGTACATTAACAATCCTATCTATGACCCACAAAAACTGTAATAAACTAGTAATGACAGCTAGACTGGGATGTGGTGGGTGGGGGAGGGAAAAGAAAGACAAAAGAAGGAATTAGAAAAGGGGAAAATACAAATCACAATACTTGAGAGAAATAGAGATGCTTAATCTCTGTTGATGCTATTTTAAAACTTGAATAAAGAACTGTGAGTATGTATGGAGAGGAGGTCTGTGAGTATGTTTGTGAAAGAGGAAGAAGGAACACAGAGAGGGAAGTGTAACTGTTGACTGAGAAAAGCTGAGAGAAGACTGAAACTTCAATATGCCGACCTCCAGTTTGTGTTTGGACCCTTGGCATGAAATTTTGGTGAGGCTCACTCTGCCTCTCCTAGGAAAGGTACTATTTAGATTATAGCCCTCCTTAATTCATGCTCTTTGCACATCTCCTGTGACTTCTCAGATATATGCTAGATGAAAATGAAAAAAGGAGAAGAAACATGATAAAGAAAAAAGAAAAAGAGCAACAGAAAGGAAAAAAAAAAGAAAATGAGTAAAAATATTTTAAAA
>NW_004524632.1:3971581-3987427 GCF_000260255.1 Octodon degus
ATGCAGGATCTCACTCCGCAGTTTGGACTCATAGTGGTCCTCCTGTCTCAGCCTCCCTAGTGCTGAGATTACAGGCATGTACCACCACGCCTCGTTCTTGGGTTGGCAGAGTATGCCCAGGGTTCCAGGGCCCGAATGATACTGGGGATCAAACTCTAGACCTTGAATTTACCAGGCGAGCACTTATACCACCAAGCTATCTCCCCAACCCAGTCCTGATTATCTTGCAGCCTGAGTTCAACTACTGAGCTCTCTTCCCACTGTGCACAAGTTGGGGAGCTTTGACCTATATGAATGGGGTACACTGATTTCTGGGTGACTCTTACTGCACCTCTGCTCTGCTAGGAATGTCTCAGGGACCACAAGGTGTTTCCTTTCCTCACTCTGTTAGCATACAGCCAACTCCTCCTGGTTTCCAGGCAGTTCTTTCACTATGATTTGTTCAATTTTCTGTGAGTGCAGAGGTTTACTGAGCCTGAGGGGCTGCTGAGCCCACCCCTCCACTGCACTGAGCAGGATGAGCCAGAGGCCTTTGTCTTTGCCTACAGTGAGAACCCCTCATGTAGGTAAGAGAGGGGAAAATGCAGTGTGATAGACTCAGCTTCCCCTTTTCCCCTGATTTCCCCATGGGTCCTCCCAATCTCCACTTTTTTCTTACACCAAACCTTGCAGTTGCTTCAGTGTTCTTCTTCCAATGAGGCTTCTACAGCACACCTGGGGTCAACCTCTGGCTAGGGCTTCACCTTCCTACATTCCACTCAGAGTGGATGCTCCCTTCCTTGCCATTTTCAAAGAATCAATCTGGGGTCCATGAGCTTGGTGGTGACTCAGGGACCCTGTGTTTGGCAGCCCCCAGATGCGGGGCTTCTGGTGGTTCCTGTGAAAGGATTTGATGGTAGGTAGTGAGCATGACATCTAGTAAACACATCATTTCTGCCCTTGGAGTCTGAGGGCAGAGTGATTGTCCCTGGCCAGTCTGTTTAATAATTTCCCCAAGGTCTTGCCTGTCAAAGTGCTCCTACAACTCCCAAAGCTCTGTGTTTTTTCTGCTTGTTTTCAACTTCTCCCAGGACCTGTCAGTGCTTCCTCAGGATCTTCTCTCAGGCGTTCAGTTTCTTAGAAGCCTGGTCTGTAACTACCTCCTCTGATATGTTCCTGTACCCAGTGGGAGGGCAAGAGGTTTAGGAGCCTCTTCTGCAACCTCTGAAGTGCAGAATTCCTTGCTCATGGCTTTAGATCTTCCCCCAAGATGGCGTCCACACCAGACCTGAAGTGTAAGGGGGCTGTGGTCCAAGGATAGTTCAAAGAACTCCTCTCCAATCCCCTCTGATTTGGGGTTTGGTTCTAATGGGTGTCTCCTTAAGCTTTATTTCTCATATCTGGCTTTCTTTTCCACTCTTTCCGTGTATCTATGTTTGCTGGAGTACATCATTTGGATCCTTCCTTATGTAGTGCTGTCCCTACCTTACCATCACTCAAATATTGTTTTTTATAAACTTTGAGTCAGGGTTTTGCTTAGTCACTGAGTTACCCAGGTTGGGATCAAATATGTAAACCTCCTGCTTCAGCTTCCTAGAGCATTGGGAACACAGATACATGATACATGAACAGGTCACAAGTGTATTATATTTGATGGGCTAAGTAATATTGTACATATATGAAACATTATATAATGTATAGAGAACATATACATTCTATCAATATTTTAAGTGTTTTGCTTATTGTTCTACATAAACTTTGAAAAACTTTAAGCTACAAAATAATCTAAATAGTATTCAACTAGAGCTTCATCAAAATAATACTTGGGAGATTTACATCCATGCAGTCTGCCATTTCTTTAATATCCAGTATCTTCCCAACTCTGACTTACTGACTTATCTTTTTTATTGTCTTCTAAGATCATATTTTTCTCAAGTGACTTTCCCAAACATATACCATTGTTATAGTTTGTGTCCGGTTGTCCCCCAAAGCCTCATGCAGTCATTAGGCAGCTTCTAGAGCTTGCCATTAATTCATGATCCAATGTGGGGATTATGGGTGTGAGTCCTACACCTGTTTTGGGGAGGTTAGTCTGAGTACAATAGAAGGAAGGGAGAGAGAATGACTAGCTGCCACAACTGCTGCTCCTCCCTTTGCTCTTTGCTGTTTTCCACCACTATGAATGGCTGCCCTCTGCCATGTGCCACTCTGTCTTGGAGCCAGGCCAGTATGGACTGAAACCTCTACTATCTGTGAGCTAAATAAACCTTTCCTTCCCTAATTTTTGGGTGTTGGGCATTTTGTCCTAGCCACGAGAGAAAAGTAACTGAGACAACAGTTACCTAACAATATGTTTCATTTATAACCACATCATGCATTTCCTTTTGTCATTATCACATTAGAAGTTGTATTTCATTTAATTTGAGTGTGTGTTGATATTTATAGCTTTAAATTATTTGTTTTAAGCACCTTGTAGCATTTCTGTGCATTTTTCTGAGCAGAATATATTTATTGAGGTAAAGAAAGCTCCTATCTGAGAAAGGGACAAGAAGGGGGCCGGAGCGGATTGTCTCCCAGTATTTCTGTGTACTAATGTGACAATTAATTGGCTCATTTCTACATGAATACTTAAATTATGTCCAACATTTACTTCCAGTCATTTTCTTCCATTCTATTTTAGATGTGCAACATGAAATATCTACCTTTAAAAGATTCGGTGTGAGTGCCTGCATAATATAAATCATGAATTTCATCTGTTTGCATTTATTGTGATGATCAATAAACATTTTTTTAATTTATTTCCCCATCTTATTTTCTGGGTATGTGATTTGCCTTGTTTCTCTCCTCTCTCTCCATATCTTTGCTCTCCTTCTTCATTACTGACTACTAGGTTCAGCTTTCATGTATTGATTTATGAATTTTTCTTTGCTGATCTGAAAAAGTATACATTTTGTTTCATAAGATGTGGCCTAGAACAATAATGATTTTTCTCTACTTTTCCATAGTTATGGTTATTTTTAATTCTCTCACTGTTGAGGGATTCTAGGAAGTTCATATAAAATCTCATAAACTCTAATGTCAAATAAACTTCACCTAAAGTCTGCATCATAGCTTAAGACCTTGGACAACTAATCTAACTGAACCTCATATTCTTATCAAGTAATTAGTTGAATCTTACTCTCCCCAACACTTTCTGTTATATAGATTAGTTTTGCTTGAATGAACTGATACATCTGACACTGCTAGGGGTGTGTGTGTGTTGTTTGAAAGTCATGAAAAACGGTCAGTTTTTACTTTTACTTTAGTTTTAGTCATTTTTTTATTTAATGGGAACTCCCAGTGATTTAAGTTATTCTTTTCCTTTTGCCCAAATAGTTCCACTTCTAATGTGGATCCTAAGGAATTAACCACAGATGCAGCGAAGCTTTATTCATGAGAAGAGCATTCTCAGTAGATATGCTGAAGTGATCTGGTAGAAGAAGGACAGCATCTATAGAAGGATGGTTCAGTCTTTTTTCTAGTGTCTACATGAAACCATGTAGCAATATTCAAACATGATCCAGCCAGCTACAGCTGTCTTCTTGCTTCCCACCTGCTCCTGAATTTTCTTTTCTTTAAAAAAAGAACACTGTTTGAGAAGGATTTTTTTTTTGGCTGGTGCAGGCTGCCTTAAGGGTGGGTCTGCTATGGCATGTGGAGTTGGGGATTGAACTGTGATCCCCATGTCTGACTGGGTTTGCCCACGCAGGCGCCTAAACAACTGAGCTAACTGGCAAGCCCTAAAAAAAGAACACTATTTTTTCAGTCTTGGTGATCTTTTTCTTTTACTGCTATTTTGAGTCCTATATTTATTCCCTGTGATTTAATGAGACTCTTACTTTTGTGTTATATTACAGTTCTGTAATGAAAATCTTGTATCTGTCCTCTGAATTCTAAGAGGGCAGAGGCAGAATGATCAAGTAGGCAGACATAGAAGCCCAGCTACCTGAGCACAAATCTCAGCTCCACCAGATTACTCTGAATTAATTCTTGGTCAAATCACTTAACATCTCTAACATTTGGGGTTTCTTCACTTGTAAGGTGGAGACCATGAAAGTCACACAAATTGATGTTTCGTGAATGGATACACACCAAGTGCTTAGAACAGTGCCAAGCTATAAAAGCTATTTAAATGTTAGCCACTATTACTATTCTATTGGCTGCTAAGAATATCTTCAAATCCTACTCAAGCCCAAAACCTGATGCCAGCCTCCCTGCCCCCCAGCCCCTGGGGTGGAATCTTCACACACCATATGCCCACTATGTTCAGCGTCTTTCAATGTTGTGCATCAGAAGACTAACAACACAAGAACTCACATCAGGTCAGTATTTGTATATGCCATGCAAACTTCTTCATTCATCTAATTCTATCTTTTGGATCTTGAAATCAGAGTACAGAGTTTACATCAGTAGCACACAGGACTTTTTGTATCCTGTTTTGCCTACCTTTTGAAATTCATGATTCCATGGTCTTGTATATTTCAGAGGAAGCAGATTTGTAGAATTGCAGAGCATTAACCTAATAATGATGAAAGAGCACTTGCTTACTTTCTAAACAAAATGTGGTCCAGAGAACTCAGGCCAGGATAATGAAAGCATTTTATTGACCGAGCTCCATATAACCCTCTGTGTATTTTTTCCATTTTTGTACTTGATATTTTTCTGAAAGTGAAGAGTGCTGTAGCTTTCAAGAATGGCATTTGCCATGCTCATGGGATAAAATTATATTTGTGTGTAAGGGCTGTTTCCTTCTTCTCATTTCTTGGTTTCATAATCCTATGCCTACGAGCAACCTTTATGACAGAAATGGGATATTCTTGGCATTCCCAGAAATTTTGCAGAAACTATTGCTTGAGAAAAAAGAATGGTCATTTTCAAGTGCCTTTGTCTCTGTTGATTTGAAATTAAGCTTTGGATGTGGTGTCGGGCAAAGCTGACTAGCCAGCTGCTATTTGCTCTTGCTTTTTCATTTTCAATTACCTGGCTTTGATTCCCATGTGAGCAGACCTTGGGGACACATTACTGAGTTCTGGAAGTAGAAGGTGAGAAGACAAAGGGCTCCTCCCATGACCTACAACTCTGGAACTTGACAAGCTATTCCTCACCTTTACTTTTCTAGAGAGAATGAGTGTATCCTGTGCCACCATCCCTCATTCATTTGCCAGAGACAACATCTAGCTGTTAGATCTTGGGGGGAGTTAGTACAATATGCTGCTAGAAAACATGAAACTTTGATGACTTCTGGATGATGTAACTACCTGAAGTCAGATGCTCTCTTCAGTTAGCAAATGTTCCTTTTTTCATCTATTGCAGAACTTTTGCATGTAGTTACAAAAAGTAGAAGTTTGGTCCACAGAAGTCCTGAGTCACAGTACAGGCTGCTTCTCTTAGTTCTTTGAATGCTTTCACTCATCAAAGTCTTGGTTTCCCCATCTGATAATCAACAGAGAGCCAAACAAGATTTCAAATCTGCCTGTCACATCAAAAACTCATTATTTCACACAACATGCTGGCCCATAACTAGATGAAAATTAAATAGAGTTAAATATTTTCTGTATAAAAGTAAATACATTTTCTGTATTCAATACCTTGAAATACTACTAATTCCAGCAACTTCTTCCCATAAAGAACAGAGGTTCCACAAAGGAGACGGCCTTGTACTGAGCTTTGACTGGGGGACAAAGCTCACGCAGAGAGGAGTGATCCCAGCCACAATCCTCTCCCTAGATCTTAACATTTTTGATGAGCTGATCTCCTATCACTTTTCATCTACCACTTAAATACAAAGAAATGTAGCTAGATCTCTGTGTTTCTAATAATTATGTCTTTTCTACAGCCAATTAAAGTGTCTTTATTGTTCTATCTCCTGGCAAATGAGGTTTTGGATAATATACACATGAGACAAAATATAGGTCCGTCTGTAAATGATCTTACATGAATCTAATTATTCTACAAGTATATTCTTCAAAATGACTAAAGCCAAATGTGCCAAAGACTGCTGTGTGTTTATTTAGGCAAACTTTGAGAGCACCAAAGGGATGTATTTATAATCATGCTGGAAAAGCAAGTGTAAACTGGGATTATTCCAGGCAAATTAGATGTTATAGGCTCCAGCTATGTGTTGCCCAGAACATACACATTCTTAATGGAAAGCTTTCACGTTCTCTGAGGCATCATGTGGCTGGGCAGGATTCTATAAGTCCTACATTAATTCTATCCAGGTGTACACTATTGTGCAGTATGTGGGTTACATTTCTTTTGCATCCTTTGCATTCAGATACATGCAGAAGAAAAAGTTCTAGTCCACACATATGGGGAGGTAATGTGTACGTTTCTAGATTTATTATATCTAGTTATGAAAATCTTATAAGAGACCTCCCATCCTTCTTCCTCTTCTGGCTTGATGACATGCACAGTCTTGTTGCAGGGAGCAGTATCATAAGGCAGAAAGACCCAGACAGGAGAGCTGCACATCAATTTAGAAAAAATGGTTTAGGATTTCACACATGTGAGAAATAAACTTATGCTGTACCAAAAAAATAGTAGAGCTTACCTGTTATGACAAGTAAAGTTATGTATATGCAAGTTATCTTAATTTATGCAGTTGTAAAATAATTGCTTCAAATCTATTATAAGCATTACTTTCTCATTGAGCTTTGGGATTCTTCAGAACAGAGACCCAGAATAGGTATCAAATATATGAAAGACATTTTAAATATTGTGTAGAATGGATTGAGTTGAATCACACTGAATTGGATTGAAATGAAATAAATTATATAGAAAATGGTAAAAAAAAAAAAATCAAAGATGATAAAGCTTTATTCCAGCCACAAAAACCTTGGAAAGGTAGTCTTTGAACTGGTACTTGAAGAAGTAGTTTTACTTTGGATAGGAAGTGATTAAGATTGATGTTCCAGGAAAGCTAAGTGGCATGAACGCATGGAACACGTAACGTGAACGGAGAGCTCTGTCTGATTAGGATGCAGTATCATCGCTTCAGTTCTGACACATTCGCTTGGTAGCATTTTCACAAAAAAGACAAACCAATGATAAGGTGATTTAAGGAAATAATACCAGTGAAGAGGTAAAATACGTGAGAGAGCATATAGTGAAAGATGCCCTAGAAAGGACTGCATTGAGGAGGACTTTGGTGTTTGTTTGATGTTTGGTGTTGGGCATTTCTTGGTTACCTTTCTCTCATTGCTGGGACAAAATACCTGACACTCAAAATTAAGAAGGGAAAGGTTTATTTAGCTCACGGTTAAAGGAGCTTTCAGTCCATACTTCAGTACATCCTAAGCTGGCTCCAAGGCAGAGTAGTGAATTGAAGAGGGCAGCAGTTCACAGTGGTGGAAAACAGTAAAGCCAAGGGAGGAGATGCAGCTGCAGCTCCTTGCAAGCCTCTCTCTTCCCTCCAAGCTGGCTGTGAAGATCAGAGCTCCTCCAAGGAAGTGGATTGCAAGACACCTTCCTCAACTCCCTCTTATATCCTCTTTATACAGAGTCACTCTAGAACTATGCCTCCACACCTTAGGCAGACCCTCCATAGCCTAGGGAGGGCCTTCATGCTCTAGGACGTGGAGTGGCTGAGAAGATCCAGTCATGCTTCCAAATTCTAAATTGACACAATATATCAATCACCCCAGGGATACAGCACAGCTTTCACTTGGTGGCCAAGTGCTCTCCCATAGAAATGCATCCCTACCCCATAGTGGGAGTTTTTAAAAACAGGCAAATGAACCATAGTGTACAGGTGGGTGAAAGCCTCATTGGGAACTTGCGTATTGTTTTCAAACAAATGAGGAGCTATTTAAGGGTTACTGTGGAGAGTCTTGAGTGATAGCCAATGAGTTTTTATGTTCCTTTGTGCAGGGTTGTAAATCACTAAAGAATTTTTATAGAATACAATGAAAGGCATAAGTAGGAGGATTTTTAACAGAGAAATCTTCGTGGTGAGATAGGTGTAAGGAAAACAGCAAAGCAACAAGAAGTTCAGTCATTAAATAGTTAGAAATGCACATTGAAATCATTATTTAATTAATGGGGTTGTGCATTGCACAAACAATGTAAACATATAGTAAAGAAAAGATTATAACTATAGCCAAAATATGATAAATCTCTAAATCCTGTGGATATTGGAGGTATGGATCAGTTAAGAATAGTTTAAGCTGTGAATGACACAAAACTTTAGGTAAGACAGAATGGGGAACTGGTAGAATACAAGTCACTTAGTTTTCTTTTAAAATAAAAGATGTTAATGCAGGAGTTGTTTTTTCTAAACTAAAATCTCAGCATTTATGTTTAATTGCACTGTGATCACATTGCAATCATTAAGTGGGTTTTGGGATGCAGTTTGGGTGTTTTATCTAAAATGTTTGCCATCACTGAAGAGATTTAATTCTCTGTGGTAAATTTAGTCAGTACAGCAATAACAACTTACAACTTGTTTTTGAAGATGAAGCTTTTACCTCATGGTTCAACATGGCTTCTTAAGAGCCAGCACTCACATTCACCTTCCAGTTTGCTATGGTATGAAGAGAAACATATCAGTTCTCTTTAACACTTACTGATAGTCTGAACACTCCCCTAACATCTTGTTTACTAAAATGTAGTCACATGCCTCTGTCTAACTACAAAGAAGGAAGAGAAATGAAGGTTTTATTCTGGACAGTCACGTCCCTTAGAAAACGTGAGGCCTGTCTTAGCCACAAGAACAAAAGACAGTTATAGTGATGATGTTCTGAAAAATGACAACAGATCTTTAGTGGGCTGCAATGAGCAGTTCACATGAGGAATATCCAAGTGAGCCATTCTTATTAAAGTAATGGTGACATGGGTGAAATCATCAGCTCTCCAATTAAAACTCGCCAGAAAATTTGAACTCCAGATTTTTCTTTGGTGTTGGTTGCTTATATAAGGGGACCCTAGGTTGGTTTATCTGGACAATCTAGGCATGCTCATACTCCACCAGCTTCATCACTTACAAGTGTGTGACGGCACCTGTTGTGTATTGCACACTTAGCAAGAACTGATTGCCCCTGAGTTTCAATGAAGGGTGACATGTAATTGAGCTGGTGGTACAAAAAAATACAGGCATAAAACTATCCTGGATTTTCCAGAAGGTTTGTTCATGCTCTTATGTCCCACTATGGCTAGTTGGTTCTCATGTGGAATTTCATCTGTTTTTCCATAGGCCTCAGGCTTTCTCTGGACTTTTTCTGTGCAAAGAGCACAGGGTTCCTTAGTGAATTCTCCGAATCTGTTGCTTTGCTGCTTTCGATCTCACGTTCACAAGCATCTCAAGGGTCATGTTGTCAGTGACCTACCTGGATTCAGACAAGTATGCTCTGAAGCTCTGCAACTCTTCTTCAGTGGACCAGAAATATCTCTTGGGTTTCCCGGAATGTAGAGGGTAGAATGCAACTTTAAGCTAGGATTCTCATTCTTTCTTCTCTCTCCCTCTGTCTCTCCTGCTCATGGTTGGCTTTCCACCAGACTTTTGATTTCTTTCTCTGAGAAAATTTCTACTGTTTTCCTCCTACCAGTTTCCCTTTCTGCCTCTGGTTGTCCTTGCTACTCTCAATGCCACCACCACCACTAGGGAGATACAGCACTTGGTACCTTTCTCATGCGTATTCAGTCCTTTCAGCATCCCTTCAAAGTATTTCCATTTGTATTATTTACATTACTTACATTATTATTTCTATGATTTCCATTTTTAACATAAGAATATTGAAGTGTTTGGCATTTTTAAATGGTATTCTGTTTTCTTATTTTAATCAGACATTCCAATGATGAACTAGTTTGCCCAAAGTGACATAATTCATTTCAAGTTTAGATTCAACTGCAAGTTGCTATCTTTAGTGTTATTTTTCCATTATTTCACACCGTCTATCAAAAAAGACCCACAATTCTGTTTGATTTAATTCCTTTCATTTGATTTAGCCTCACTGAATACAAATTTGAAAAATAATAGAAGGAACTGTTAGCCTCATTGAGATCTGCTAGCTGTAGTCCAAAGTTTTGTGGAATATGCAGTTAATGCCTTCATGGACTAAGTCACTGATTTCAGGAATTATCCATAGCTTTTCTCGACTATAATTTTGAAATGGGTTTGTTATCAGTACCCTTTTCCTATTTTTTAGTACAATGCCCACACATTCACCTTTTGCTATGATTTATAAGAGACTGAGTAAACTTAGCCAAAGGTGGAACTTTTTCAATCAGAAGTTTTATCCATCTGTTTAAAACATTAGCAAACTCTACTGCCAAACTGAGCTGTACTATTTGTGGAGAATACACCCAGGCCTGGCTCCAAAATGATAAATAATAGTAAAAAGATTACAGATGAAATGTGACCTGACTGATGAAATGTTTATCTCATGAATTTTTGACAGAGAAAATCATCCATTAGATAGACTATAATGCTTCTTGATTAGTTGCTTATGTGTTAGAAGCGAAAATTATCTTCTAAATGGATTAGCGTTAATCTATCATTGCTTATTTGCTTTGAGGGGAGCCAACATTTGCCTTTCAGAAATAAAGGAAAAGTACTTGCCTCACTGTGGCACTGCAGAGTGTAAAAATATCTTTTACAAATACAGTGCAGTATTTTAACAAATACACTTGCATACCTTGACCTGTATTTTAGCATCAGGGCTTTAAAGAAAGATTCTTTTTTTTAAGTTAATTTTATTGGGAAGGAAATAGAAATGAGACAGTTTCAAAACAGGTTAGTAGGACAGTTACAATAATTAATATATTGCATATTGTTGTCTTTGTAGTAGCTATTCATAGTACAAGATGCAGACACGATATCTTGTCTAAACACTATTAGTAAAAATCTTTCTTCTCATTGAACTAAGACAAAGTAGCTGTATATCTGTCCTAACTATTTTGTATATACAGACATATATATATATATTTTTTTACTACAAAATGGTCCTTCCTTTATATCCCCTTTTTTGTTTAGTTTTATCAGAGATGGGTATTCCACTGCCATTCAAATATTGTAGATACATGAATTTAGCAAAATAATCCAATATAGTCCAGTAGTCCATAATAGTAGGGGGTTATCCTGCTACAATGTTGTAGATGGTTAGATTTCTAAATTTCTGTATAAAAATGTTTAATTGTTTATTTTTTATTTTTTAAATTTTTTTCACATTCTACAGAGATTTAAAGTTTAGCATATCAACAATTGTTGGAAAATACCTGTTCCATGCTATGTCTAAGGCATTTGATATTGACAGGTACTGATGTTAAGCTCAACTGTCTATGTTGTAGGGTAATAATATCATTATGCTTCTCTTCTGGAGGGTTAACAACTTAAGTCTGAAGACCAAAAACTCAGAGAAAAAGAAGGGCTCCAAGGATAGCCAACATTTTGGTCCTAGCCCTTCAAGGTCAGTGAAGGCTCAGGACATAAGAGAACCTGTACTGTAACAACCTGTAAGTCAGTGGTGTCCCAAATTTTCTGGTCAAGAAGATTATGGGGTTACAGAGGAAAGTGATCAACAATGTAGAGTGTGCCTAAGGAGAGTCACATGGAGAGAAAACATTCTCTCAGGCTTTCACAGAGAGCACATTGGCCACGCAATGGCCGTGACTCATCCACATGGCTGACACTGACAAAGGATATACACACTGATGTACAGAGTTTCAGGGTAAATCCTGAGGGGATTTAACTGACCTTGTCAGACACAAAGTTTCATTTCTTGTTATATAAGTCTTGCTTTATCCAGCAGAAAAGTATAAACATGAGGTATAAAAAGTAAAGCCACATTAATATGTTGAGCTGTAAAAGGCTCAAGCCAGCAACTTCTGACATTGACAATTCTGCAGATAACCCACTAAATAAAGATTCTTAAAAAGGGTCAACAAGAGAAACTTGGGGTTTCAGAAGTTCGTTACAGTAATCAACCAATTGAAGAGAGGAGATAACTGGTAAATTATGACATCTCTGCTAAAAATACCACTATGTGCACAGAGTCATTTGTAGCAATATGGTCGCCCCTGGAGACCAAAATTTTAAGTGAAATAAATCAGACACATGAGCTTAAATACCACATGGCTTCTCTTATATGAGAAACACAAAGCATTATTTATTTTATAAATAAATATAAAACTAAAAGGTACATACAAGGAAATAGGGAAATAGGTCTCTTCCAAATGGAAAGAGAATGAAGAGCTTAAGGGAAGAACAAGAGAGGGAAAGGAGAAGGGATAAAAGTCAGAACTGAGAAGAGTTATGTGCATAGGCCAACCCCACACAAGGAATGTAATTATTACACAATACAAGCACATACTAATAAAAAATAAAATCTCAAAACAAGAATAGGCATAATCTCTTTTGTTTATTAAGAGAAACAAAAAAATAAAATTATACACTATTGCAATTAAGTAGATTAGATATAATGTTTTCATCTAGTTTCCATCATATCCCACTAATGTTGTTTGATTTACACACCTGCAAAATCCTAAGGACTTTTTATCATGACAATTAAATGAGGTCGAAAGTGGAGAGTAGGCTGAGGGTGGGTACATCCATAAGATGTGGAGTTTTATGTCTTTCTACCCTAATTTTATTAAAAATATTTATTGGGAACTGGTGCATCTATTACATCTATTGCATTGTGCTACAGTTTTAAGTTAGTCTGCAAGCAAGCTACAAAGAAAAATCAAATTAAACATACATGAGGGAATTGTTGTAGCCATGCAAGCTGACCATAATGTGGAATCCCTTTATGGACTCCTAGAACAGAAATAAGACCTTAAGTTTAAAACACAGGAAATAGGAATGAAGTGGGGACTTAAATTAATAATAGCATATCTGTATTGGTTCGTTAAGTGTGTTACATATACCATCCTAATATAGGGTGTCAATAATAGGGGAGTTATCCATGGAACTCTTTACTAACTTTGCAATTTTTGTATAAATGTTCTAAGTACAACATGTGTGTAGGGACAGCGAGAGACAGACAAAAACAATGAAAGAAATGGAGAGAAAGAGAAGTAAAGAATAACAAAATAAGAAATGGTACCAGACAACTATTTTTCTGCTTTTTTTTATTAGTACATGTTTGTAGTACATAATGATTACAATTATTGTGAGCTGTTACATAATATATTTTAATTCTTTTTTTCCCCTCTCTTTTTAATTCCCTAACTTTACCTTCTATTTGCTCCCTCCAATTATTGGTCCATTTCCCATTTACAAAAAATCCTGTTTTCATTTTTCTCTTTAGTGCAATTCTCTCTTTTTTAAAAAACCCCATTTCCCTCCCCTCCATCTCTTGTTCCCCCATCTCTTTGAAAAAGATCTTCCTGCTCCCAATTTACCTATTTTCTGTTTTATTCACCATTCTTACTGGCCTGTTTCTCTTAGCTACATTTTTGTCTTACCTTCTCTGTTCAACCACTAAATGTTGAATATCTGAGAGCTAGATTCCGGGTCTCTTTTGTTTCCTTTTAAAGACCATCTTCTTGATGCTTCTTCTAGATTCGTAGTTTTGTGAATCATCTATCTATGCATCAGAGAATGATAGATATTTATTTATCACATCATGACTTCTCAAAACCCCTTTAGCATCCACTGAACACTTCCTCCTCATATGATTGTTCATTGTCATTTCAGATGGACCTCTTAGCTTCATTGTCTGCTTCAAAGTCACCTGCCTGGTCTCTTTAGTCACTGTAACAGCCCTCAACACATGGTCACCTATAGGCTAAACAGGTAAAGGTTATCACTGAGGCAACATCTTTCACTACCTTTCGACACTAGACCCGTTATGTGGAAGACAGTTTTGCCCCAGACATTGGGACACGACATGGTTTGGGGATAATTCACACCCACTATATTTGTTGGGCATTTTATTTCTACTATTATTGTGGTATAATATATAAATAAATAAGTGTACAACTCGCCAAAATGTAGAATCATGAACAAATGTAGTCTTGCTTTCCTACAACTCTGTGGTTCCTTCTGGGGTGATGGAAGACAGTGCCATTGAAAGTGTGTTGCATAAGTCTGGTTACTTCATTCTCTCTTCTTGTTTGCTGTTACTGCAAAGAACTCTGCCTCACAAGAACAGAATTTTGCTTTTGTGGCAACGGGGATATTCTACCTTGTCTTTAATCCAGACTGCATGAAAATTGAAATTGTTGCAAATACTTCTTGAGGCCACCATCATGTTTAGTCTTTAGCAGTTGATCCTCTTCTAGCATGAACAGTCACTTCAACTAGCTGATTGGCAAATGTGTAACAAATCCATTCATTCTTAGTTCAGGGATCTTATGTGATTGTGAAATAGCCCTCAGATTCCTTAGAAAACTTGTGTAGATGACCATCCACTAGCTGACAGAAAGTATACCACGGCTTATTCTCTTTCAAAATGTTTGCTACTATGTTAAACACATCAGTAATCCCAACATTCACTCATCATCCTCGTAATTCGAGTTTGGCTTTCAATGCAGTCACTTTAACCGCTTACTTGAACACAGTTGTCATTCTCCTCTAAAGTAACAGATTGAGCTCATTGAGCAGGTTGAACATTTCACACACACACACACACACACACACACACACACACATTTTGTGATCCATTCTGTGTGTCACTTAAATGTGCTGCCAGTGGGAATTTTTCAAAAGAAAACTCTGGTACAGCTCTTGAAACTTAAAAATACTGGAAAATAATTTACCTCAGTAAACTACCTCCTTTCTTTTTTTTTCAATTTTTAAATTTTTTTTATTGAGAAATAAATATGAATGAGACAATTTCATAGCTGATTGATAGGACAGTTTTGATAATCAATACATTGTACATTGTTATCTTCCTAGTGGTTATCCATAGTACAAGAAGCAGACAGGATATTCTGTCCAAACACTGTTAGTGCACCTCTTTCCTCTCTTTGAATTAAGCGAAAGTAGCTGTAAATTTATCCTAACTACTTTGTATATATAAATACAAAATGATCATTCCTTTGCATCATTTTTTTATTGTCTGTCAGAGGTGAATACTCTATTGGAATCTAAATGCTATAGGTGTTTGAATTCAATTAAACAATCTAACACTGTCTAACAGTCTATAATTTTAGTGGGTTATCCTCAGGATTTATTGACTTGAGCCTTTTACAGCTCATTGTATTAATGTGGCTTTACTTTATGTACCTCGTTTTTACACTTTTCTGCTGGATGGTTAAGACCAAGATATAGCAAGACCTATATAACAAGAAATGTAACTTTTGGTCAGCTAAGTACTCTCAGGATTTATCCTGTAGTACTGTACTGCCCTTTGTACATCCTTTTGTCAGTGTCAGACATGTGGATGTGTCACGGCCATTGCTTGACCAATTTGTTCCCTGTGAAAGCCTGAGAAAATGTTTTTTCTCTCCATGTGACTCTCCCCAGGCACACTACACATCATTGAAAACATTCCTCTGTGACTCCACAATCTTCTTGATCTGAATATTTGGAGCACAACTGAGTTACATGTTGTTACAGTACAGGTTCTCCTATGTCCTGAGTCTACACTCCCACCAACAGTCGAGAAGGGTTCCCCTTTCCCCACAGCCTCTCCAACATTTGTTGTTGGTTGATCTCTTTATGATAGCCAATCTTTCTGGGGTGAGATGATATCTCAGCGTTGTTTTAATTTGCATTTCACGGATGGCTAGTGATGTGGAACATTTTTTCTAATATTTATTCGCTTCTTTAATTTCGTCCTCTGAGAAGTATGTGTTCATCTCGGTTGCCCATTCCTGGATTGGGTCTTTAAATTTAGGGGCCCTAATGTTCTTTAGTTCTTTATATATTCTAGAGAGCAGACC
>NW_004524632.1:3989365-3995986 GCF_000260255.1 Octodon degus
AACTGTTTTCTTCATCTCAATTGAATTAATTTCCACTCTAATCTTCATGATTTCTTCCCAACTTTGGGCTCTGGGTTTGGTTTGCTCTTCCTTTTCTAGATGTCAAAGGTGCAACATTAGGGTATTTATTTGTTCCTGTTCTGTTTTCCTAATGTGTGAGTTCACAGCTATGAATTTCCCTCTGAGAACAGTTTTCATAGCATTCCATAAATTCTGATAAGTTGTGGATGAATTTTCATTGAATTATAGATATTGTTGAATTTCTTGTTTAATTTCATCTGTAACCCATTGATTGCTGAGTAGGGTGTTATTTAATTTCCATGTATTTAGCAGGTTTTTCTGGTTTCTTTTGTCATTTATTTCCAGTTTCATTGCACTGTGGTCACATAATATGCATGGGATAATTTCTGTTTTCTTGCATATACTTAAGCATGACCTATGTACTAGTATGTGATCTAGTTTAGAAAATGATCCATGTGCAACTGAAAAAAATGTGTGTTCCACTGTGTTTGGGTGGAACACTCTGTATATGTCTACCAAGTCCATTTGTTCCAAGCTCTGGTTCAGTTGTGCTACTTCTTTGCTAATTTTTTGTATGGTTGATCTATCTTTTGGGGATAAGGGAGTGTTAAGGTCTCCTGTTAAGACTGTTGTACTGGATATTAGATTTTTCTCGTCTATTAAGGTTTGCCTTATATCGTTGGGTGCTCTCGTGTTTGGTGCATACATATTTATGATTGTTATTTCTTCCTCTTGAATTTTTCCTCTAACTAGTATATAGTGGCCTTCTTTATTTTGTTTGATCATTCTTGTTTTGAAGTTGAGACTGTCCGAGATCAAGATTCCTACCCCTGCTGTCTTCTGAAGTGCTGGGTCATGTAGTATTGTTCTCCATCCTTTGACTTTCAGCCTGTGAGTTTCTTTATGAGTTAAATGTGTTTCTTGTATACAACATATTGTTGGGTTTTGTTTCCTAATCCACCGTGCCAATCTATTTCTCTTAACTGGTGAATTGAGTCCATTTACATTGATGGTTATAATTGAGATGTGTTGACTTACGATTGACATGTTATTTGAATGCTGTTTTGTAACTGTTTTTTCTCCTGTGTTTAATTGTTTGTCTTATTTAGTGGGTTTCCTCTGTTCTTTCTTGTGGAGTTCTGATCATTCTTGTCCCTCTCTAGACCAATTTTCAGTAGTCTGTGTAGGGTTGCTTTTGCCATCGTGAAATTCTTTAGTTGTTCTTTGTCATCCTCATTTCTATGTGGATGACAGAAGACATGTACTTTGCGTCCATCTGCCCACAGAGCTGAGCAAAGAAATGTGCATTCAGTGCACAAATTTAATATGGTTGATAAATTTAATCACAGCCTGCAACATGTTATGAAGTTCAGAGACAACTTGGACTAGCCATCATTTCTCAGTGTATGACCCAGTGTGTAGACGGATAGTCTAATGTCACCCTTTTGACCCAAGTTATGAAACCAGAAAAGTCTCCATTGAGGCATGTAGTTCAGTCATGCAGACACCACACAAAATGATAGATTCAGTTTTTTTTTAAAATATGTAATCTTTCAATGACTTGTATAGGTCTTTATCTGTCATGTTGTCTGGCAACAAAAGTACATGTAACACACCTGCTGCACATCTTCCTGAAGAAGCACATCATACAAAAGAAATATTGTCTCATTCTCAACATTATTGAACTCAGCCAGTAACATTTTTCTCTCATTTTTTGTTAGAATTATCTTGTAGGATTACCAAAACGGATGGAGACAAATGTGTAGTGCAGGAAAGAAGTAGGGAGGAAAGTAGTAAATAAAATAATGGACAGGCCTTGCATAGACCAAAATAAGCATAAGATTCTGACTTAAAGTTATTACCAGCTTCATGTGTACAATTGAAGTATACCATTGTACCTGCTACTTGCACCCGATGCAACTTTATTATCACTTAACACTCACTCACAGTTTTCTCATATGTATGAAAATGCAGTTCAATTATTATGGTCTCTGTGAAGTCAAACCTCTGTGCTAAAGTTAATCGGTATCGGCAGCCACTCCCCAGTGCTAGTGTCACTACCTCAGCTCCACCTTAGATCTTCAGGCATCACAATCTCAACAAATGTGCAATCCAAAGCTCTCACATGTGCAGATCACAGGAGGATTCATGTTCCTGTGAGAAACTAATGCCTCCCGTGAATCTGACAGAAGGTGCGGCTCAGGTAGTGATACCTTAAATGGGGACTATCTACAAATATAGATAAAGTTTCACTTGCTTATCCATCGCTTGCCTCCTGACATATTATCTGGTTCCTAACAGGCCACACGCTGGTACTAGTCCACAGCCAAATGTTTAGGAAGCCCCATTCTATAATATATGGTGCTCAATCTTCATTAACACCACCCTAATTGAAACCACCATCATCTTTCTGCTAGTGACTATCTTCATGGTCATATCTCAACTAGAATCTCTCCCTGCATACATCATCTATAATTTCCACTTTTGTATTACTAGGAAAATCCGAACTCCTTCCTGCCTACCTTCTTGCCATCTTTGCAACCACTTTAAATACTGTCACTGTTTGTTGTCATGAGTCCAGATATTTTGACATTTACATCTGTGATTGTGTCACAGTCTCAATAACATAAATGCAACAATGTGATGCATCTTTCCAATCACTCTCTTCCTAGTATCGCCTTGGTCTCCTCATATGCATTGCAGATTATTTTCTGCATGAAATATTTTCTTTGCATTTGAATTCTAGGTTGCTTTGCATCTGTCTCCTCCACTAGAATGTAACTTCTTGGAAAGCACGGACTTTGTTCATGTCCTCAGAGTTTAGGACACTACCTGCCAATCTCAGTACTCCGTGAAGGCTGAAGTAATGAGAATGGCAGGAGAGGAAGATGAAGAGACACTATTCCTCTATTTCTTAAAATTTAGGAAAGAGAGAGATTGCAGTAGATCTGGAATGAGTAACGGAAGTTCCTTGAAAGGCATGGAAATTACTGAGGCTCTGAGAATTGACTAAGACAAGTCAAGAGGTGACTTGACTTGTAAAGAGGTGATTCCAAAAAGGAAAGACAACTCAAGCTGTGAGAGAGTAAGAAATATGGCACGTGTGAAGGCAATGCCAGGCAGAAAAACCAAATTTTCAAAGCCTGCAAAATTATGAGAAATTAGATTGGAATGTGTAGTACATCCAAATTTCAGAGATTTTATATTTGTATTTTTTAAAGAGAGTTCAATGTAGCATTAAAACAGAAAAATTAGGGGGCCAGGGAGATGGCTCAGTGGAATAAAAGTGCTTCCCTGGCAAGCACAAGGGCCTGAGTTCAATCCCCAGTTCTGAAAAAAAAAAAAAGCAACAGAAAAATTACAAATGATACAGAATTTCACGAGATGAAATAATCTGAATTTAAGTGTTTGCTGCATTGCACAGAAGTTTTAGCTTACTAAGTTACTAATAGGTCATATTACAAGTTTGCCTGGTGTTGATTTTCATCTACAGTTGCCTTAGAGCCTCTTCACCACAACCTCATGCTAAGCTTTGAAGGTGAAGTAAGGCAGGCTGCCTTCCTGCCAATCTTCTAAGTATAATTTTGACCTCAACTTGCTTGAATCTGGTCCAATATGCCAGGTGATTCCAGCTCACCCATCTTTTCTGTTTGGAGAAATCATTTTGTCACAAAGTCTGTCCAGGCCTTGATGAGGGTTCTGTCTAGATTTTATGATAAAGAGAGGTCATAAAGGGTCAAGGAATAGAAATGAGTTTCATCCTTGTCTTGCCAATTTAGGAAAAGAGTGGCAAAGATGTGAACAGTCTCAAGTATGGCATTTTCCTTCTTTCAGTTTTTAATAAAACACATTGCATGGAATAAAAGTGAGTTTGCCATGACTTTGATTCCCCCAGGCAGGTTGTCAGCTCCTGGTGCTTCCCCATCTGTCAAGCAAGGTGGGTTATCAACCAACTTGAAAACACTTTCGTACACATTTCCACTGGCCACAAACACAGGCGTCATACCAACAAGATGAAACTCTCCAAGGATGGTGAAAGCTGGACTCTAAGTGCATGTTGTGGACAACTTCACTGAAGCTCCACTCATGTATTGATCTGAATGTTACTGGGCATTTCTGTACCAAGCTTTGCATAGGTACGATTATTATTTTGTATTTTTTAAAATTTTTGTATTTTAGGGAAGGGTTTACAGGGTGTTCAGGGTCTCACTACTAGATCAGACTCATAGTGATTCTCCTGTTTATAGCCTCCCAAGTGCTGGGATTATAGGCGCACACCACCACACCCAGT
The DNA here is from genome assembly GCF_000260255.1 of Octodon degus. Classification (NCBI taxonomy): domain Eukaryota; kingdom Metazoa; phylum Chordata; class Mammalia; order Rodentia; family Octodontidae; genus Octodon; species Octodon degus. The sequence goes on from NW_004524632.1 coordinate 3,993,678, forward strand.
CTCAATCGCTGTCTCAGCACACCCTGGGGGTGGGGCTGGCATGGCAGGCCTGGGGATCGAATCCCCAGTCCCTGTGCCTGCTTACAGGCACTTTAATCCACTGAGCTATTTGGCTGGTCCTTAGATAGGATTTTTAAATGAGATACATTCTGTGGCCTTAAGAAGGTTAGAATTTAATCTGAAAGAATAATATAGAAACAGATAAAATGTGGGGCACTATCAAAATATTAAAACATAGATGAGTGTGTCATCTTGAATATGCACAGAGAAAAGAAAGACCTAGCAGGTCATGTAAAAGCCAAGTGCCTGGGGAAAGGCATTCTCCCTGGCAGTCCAGAGGGTGCCATATGGAGCACTGGGGCAGTCATTGCGCTTCCTGTGGTGACCCAAGCTCTTCTCACCACTCCTGCAGTGCACTTAGGAGACCATTAAAGTGAAAACTGTGATGTCCTGGGGGTGTCTCTCTTTGCTTCACACATCGGGGTTAACATTTTTCTCTTACCTTCCAACATCTGCTTTTCTGCTACTCAGTAGACTCAGTGAATGCTTCTTTGAATTAACTCTTGCAGAAAAGAAGAGCAATTTCTTAAGCCAACAACTCTGCAGAGGACTTACTACTACACTAAAACCGAGCAACCATAGCAATGGGTGCCTGGTGCACATATTTGACTCCATCTCTCCTTGTCTAGAGCCATCCCACACAGGAGTAATTGCACTGGCCTAGACCTTCAGCTTGTGAATGCTTAGGGCTTGGTATGTTTTAATTGAAGTTGGAGTTTTGATAAAAGCAACCTGTGCTCCTTCACTGATCCTTTTGTGAGGGCCCCTTTATTTTCCTTTTATCTCAATACTGGGGATTGAGTCCAACACCTTCCCACTGAGCTGTATGCCCAGCCCTTTTTATATTTTATATGTTTTAATACATGATCTCTGAATCACTAAGTTGACAAGGGTAGGCTTGAACTCATGACCCTCCTACCTCAGCCTCCCAGAGGTCTGGGATTGCAGATGCAAGCTACCCCCTGGATCCTCTCCTCAGTCTTACACCATTTCTTTCCCCATTATGCCTATGTATTCTCCTGGATTGCATTTGAGTTTTGTCTTCCAATTAGATTCCACAGGGAAGCATTTTACAACTGTGTTTTATCTGAGCCTCAGTTAAATTGCTTCCTCCATCTACAACTAATGATAGACATTGAAAAGTGAATGTTTAAATAGAGAAGAGTTGTAAAATTCAATCTCATAATGGTGTGAAAGCATTCATATGTGAAAATAAAATTACTGTATTTAGGGAACATGTGAGACTCCAGAGTTATCCAGAAATATGTTTTATACCTTTGTGGAAAGAATAGAAAGAGCTCAAGGAATCATTCAAATCCCTTTTGACTGCTTTAGAAAACACAGCTTAGGACTGGGGGAGGGGAGCATTTTTTATATAACATTCTTCAACTTCGCTAGTTTTGCCTGATGGAAACCAGGTGGGGAAGAGGACACTGAATCTGGTGTCCTCATGTCCAGGTTCTGCAAAAGGTTTAGCATGACTCTGATTTCTGCCGTGCATGTTGACCAGATATCATATACATGGATGTGAGGGCGATCTGGCTGCGACATCTGTCACCCCATTGATTGCCAGGGTTGATTCGGCTGATCTGGCTGGCTAGGCAGGTATCCCCTTCCTCCCTCAACGATCCATGTGCATCCCTCCCTAAGCTGCACGCTCGGTCGAAGAAGACGACTACCCCCGATAGAGGAGGACCGTTCCTCGGTCAAGGGTATATGAATAGCTGTGCTCCCTTGCTAGAACCTCCAAACAAGCTCTCAAGATATCATATACATACATTCCAAAACTCTGATTTTTCCCTTAGTAGCTCACTTCTAAACATGTAAGAAGCAGAGCTATGAAACAAAAACTCTTTGTCAGTCTACAGCAGGAGTCATGCCCAGTCTGCAGGCCAAATTCAGCCTTCAGCATGATTTTGTAAATAAAAATCACCTGGGCACAGAGCCACCCAGCATTTGCCCATGGCATGAAGTGCTTTTATACCACAACAGCAAAGCTGAACAGTTGGCACAGAGGTGGCATGACTTTCAGAGCCTAAAATGTTTAGTATTTGAACTTCTACACCAAAGATTTGCCGATTCCTATTGTGAGATTTCATCTTTTTGGTGACCGGGGAGATAGTTCAGCAGTCTAACTGCCTGCCAGGCAAGAGTAAGGACTCGGATTTGATCCCTGGTACTGTAGCATGCCAAGCTGGCCCCGGAACCCCAGGCATGCCATGCCAGTCACCAAAACCAGGCATGGTGGT
>NW_004524632.1:3996124-4001286 GCF_000260255.1 Octodon degus
AAAAGAAAGAAAGAAAGAAAGAAAGAAAGAAAGAAAGAAAGAAAGAAAGAAAGAAAGAAAGAAAGAAAGAAAGAAAGAAAGTTCATCTTTTTTAAATCAGTGTCCTCCTTTCTCTGTGGCCATTTTCTCATCTGTACCAAAAGAGATTAGAGCCAGGGACTCACATCTCTTTCTCAGTCCTGAGCTTCTGAGTCTTTTGAGACCCCCTAAGCACCCAAACTTCCACAATGAAAAGGGAGGATGATATTGAAATGTTTTCTCTTACTAAGTATATCCCCTCATCCAGCAGTGATGACAGCTTTTTTGATTAGACACCTGCATTTTTTTTCCCAGGGGCTGTTTACACATCAAATAAAGAAATTCCAACACTGAAGCAAAGAGAAGCAGAGAACACTATGGAAACTAAGGCTGCTCTCTGTTCACCTGTTTGCTCTCAGGAATTCTCAATCAGCTCTTTCCTTACTGGAAATCAAATGTAAACAACAACAAAATGACAGGAGGATCCAGCCAAGGGCATCACATTTGGAGTCCTGCAACCTAAGTGCTCCATCGAAATCAGTCTCTTACAGCGCTGTGACAGAACTTTAAAGAACATATCTTTTAAATGCGCTGTCCTGTCTTTCTAAATGCCGAACAGTGTGAATCCAGACTGGGCAGCCAGGAACCCTGGGAAATGTAATACATAAAACACCTCCACTTCCTTCCATGTTGGCCTGCAGCTTTCATGGCTTGTACCTGGTAGACATCAGGGGGGCTTTTCTCCTACTGATTGACTTTGAGGAGGTGAATTTGGCCCTTCATGATGCACACAGAAAGGTAACAGGAGCCCTGCTGCTTTACCCTCGCCACAGGCTTTGTTCAGGTCATCTGATTGTCTTGTCACCTGCTAGTCTTCTATCATTGCATTTCTTATTGCCAAAGCTAAGCAGCAATTGGAGATGGCTTAAATGAAAAGGTTTCCAACTTTCTGTGTGCATCGAAGCTTTCAGTCATCTGTTTTTCCACTTGCGACACTCTTAACTATCTAAGGGCTTCTTTTTCTTCTTCTTTTAAATGTCTCTTAAACTGATGTCTTAGTCAGACTGATAGAGCTTCCTTATAGAATGTGTGTGTGTTTGTGTGTGTGTGTGTGTGTGTGTGTGTGTGTGTGTGTGTGTGTGTACACATGTGCATGCAGGTGTCTAGTTGTACATGTGTGTGTGCCTATGCAAAAGACAAAGGTTATAAGTGCATCTAAAACTCTGAAAGCCTATTCACTTCACTCAGGACTTTATTAACGTGAGTGCTCCTGTGTCCTCTTGCCTGTTACCTTCACTTTCTCCTTTTTCCTCACTGTATCGCCCTTTTATCTGTTTCCAACCTCTCCATTCCACCTTCTAGTGCATCATACCCACTGACATGTTGACATCGATGTTTTATGGTAAATGTTTCTGTGGATCAGTTTGAAAGCAGTGAGGCCTTTTGACATCATTAGGATGAAAGATCAAATTAAGACCAACTAAAGGGGACAGAGATGCTTCACACTCTGTGATGTATCAGACAACTCCCAAAGATGACAAATCATCCTACATCCTAGCAAACATTCAAGTGAATGAAAAACCATTTTATCTACCTGCCCCTACGAGCTACGCTTTGCCTACAAGCATGAAGCATCACTTACAAAGTTTTAATATGCCCTGTTCTTCAGCAATCCAAATACTGCATAAATCAAGAGGTGGGAGTGTTTTATTTTGTTCCGAACTTTAACAACAGCTGCTTACTGTTTTGGAAAATCACACCGCTGAGAGCATTACTACTCACTGATTTTGAAATCTCCAGGATAATATAATGGTGTTATTTGTACCTGTTTCAATCAAGTTTCTCATGTCCTCATTTCATCTCCTAATGCATTGTGCCCACTGATATGTTGCTGTACATATTTTATTGTAAATTGTATTCTTGACATCTCTCCTTTCTATTACAGCGAAGGCATTACATTCATTTCATTGGTCTTTTCTTATGTGTCTAAATTTGCAGTCAACAACTTTTTCTTCAGTAAAGATAAGACCAGAGAGCAAACATTTTAAGCTCTGTGGACCAAATGGCTTTTGGTGCACCTATTTGGCTCTGCCATCATCATATGAAGTCATCTGTAGGCAATATATTTTTTAAAGGGGCATATATACCAAGAAAAGTTTTTATTTATAGGGCCTGTCTGTAATCCTGGCACTCTGGAAGTCTGAGAGAGGAGAGTTAACTCCAAGCCCAGTGTAGCCAACTTAGCCAGACTCTGTCTCAACATAAAAAAGACCTGGATATAATTTGATGTGAATGCAATGAATTCAATACCGAACAATGCAAAAATAAAAATGTGTACATGAAAATTTGAATTTCATATGGTTTTCACATGTCACAGGATATTATTATTCTTTGATTCTTTTTTCAACCATATCGAAATATGAAGCTCTTTCTAGTTCTGAGGTTATATAAAGCTAGGTAATAGGTCATATTTGGTTAGACCAGGCACTAATTTACTAATCTCTGTTCTAGCATATCATGCTCAAGTTTCACACATTGAACTATGTATTATTTCAAATTTCATGTATTTAATCCTTTAAATTCTATGTGATGCACTAATTTGAATTTTTCAAATAACGTTTGTAAATGCTATAAACAATTTTTGTTAGGCAATTTGCTAAAAGATTTTACATTAAATTAATTTTTCAAGCCCTGATGCATAGGTACTTAATAAGAAAGAACAAAAGTATGTAGTTTTCAACAACTGGCCCTGAGAATAGAGCTAACGTTATATTTATTGTCAGTTTTATTCAGTGCCTGGCAGCAATCCTGTTTGATTAAAATTGGGTGGGTTGTGATAAAATTACGAAGTTCCTGTGTTATGGAATATGAATCCTGGTTTCTCTCTGATATATCTCTGTGGTGCTATTGCCAGTTCAGCGTTTTCAGGCCAATAGAATTGCCCCGTCTCTCCTGGAAGGTAACATGTTCCATGACCAGCAGCTGAACTCAAGTTCATCTCAGTGAAAGATCTGCATTCAGTTTTGATTTGTGTCGTTTGGGGTAGGTTGTACTGTCTGGGAATCCAGTGTGAGTCAGGGTGAGTATTACAGAGTGTTTCGGAGGAGGGTCCTTAGGTCTGAGCACAGGGATTTCTAAGCCCCGTCACCTCTTGCTGCTCTGGGCATGACCCTCTGGTGAGCCCAGAAGGAGGAAAAGCAAGGTGAATCACGCAGTGTCAGAGCATAGAGAAAGCATTCCAAACCTGTTGTGAACTCTGGGTGATTTCATTCAACCTCAGAGAGATGTCCTTCCTTCAGTCACCTGATGAACCCTGCAACCGCGTAATCTTTGATCTTCTTCATCACCTTGGCCATACCTGAAGGGCTCCTGACTGATTTCACATTTCCATGTCTTTGTCTGTTACTATAAGTCCCAAGAGTCTCAACTGAACCCTCCCGCTGGCTCCTGGCTGGGCAGAACCATTGCAGACTCTGTTTTGCTGTCATCTCCTCTTTTGCCTGCTGCCCCAGAGCATATGCACTGGCATTCAACTGTGCTATCTCAGGGACTCCTTCAAGGACAGTAGAAACAGCTCAACTCTCTCCTTACAACACAGGAAGTCAGAATACTAGGAAATTCAATGTCTTTTAATGCATCCATTACCTAGCTTTGTGGTGGACATCTTGAAAGGTGATAGCTTTGGAGACAAAGCTACTCCTCTTCTACTTGTGTCTGAAGGTCCCTACCCCAGTCTTCAGTTTCTGACTTCCTTTTTATTCATGTTATGTCACAAACTTTTCTCCAATGACACAGCCATAAGCAAAGGGGTGTTAGTGTCATAGGCTGAGGAAGAATATCTTCTCGACACTAAGGGACAACACTAAAGCTAAGCAATGTGAGCTCAACTAGAAACTCAGGTCATTTAGCAAATTCTATGTCTACACAAATCCTTCCATCCTGTGCCTATCATTTTGTACTCACTCTCTAAACCAGAAAGATGAGTTTCCTAGCTAGGACTTTGAACAGAATGCTTAAAGAAACTTGTAAGCTCCTTTTTAGAGAAGGAACTTTAGTGAAGGTATGTTTGTCTAGTTTCTCACTGCAGAGATACAATACCTGACACCCACAGCTTGAAGGAATGAGGTTACTCTGACTCATAATTTCAAGTAATTCAGGATACAGCCAGCAGGTTCTGAGGCTGGAACATCAGAACAGAAGAATACAATGGGACAAAACTGTTTAATTTATGGAGGCCAGGAAGCCAACAGGGACACAGCACCAGACAGGAAAAAGCAAGGAACCACAGATAGTATCCAAGGTCACACCTTTCTGTCCCTCCCAGACATATACAGGAGTGTGGTTTCCTACTCTGCTAGATGTTTCTTAATCCAGCAAATGTATCATATCAGGATTAATGCCCAAAGAAGATTTCAATTCGCTATCTACACGCCAAAGTACAAGTATGGTTGAATCTACTTTATTTTCCTCCGATGTGACTGTGAACAGAATTATGAGTGCAACTTAATTAAAAAAGACATAAACACAATTTTACATGTCACTTATACTTTGGACTATATATCCAGCTGTACTGATGGGAAATTTTGAAGTCATGTCCATCTGACCTCACAGATCACTATGATATTTCACAGCTTCTTGAGTTCTCAGTCTCTCTCTCTCTCTCTCTCTCTCTCTCTCTCTCTCTCTCTCTTTCTCTAGTATTTTAGGGAAGGGTCTGCAGGGTGTTCAGGGTCTCACTACTAGATCAGACTTGTAGTGATCCGCCTGTTTACAGCCTCCCAAGAGCTAGGATTACAAACATGCGCCACCACACCCAGTCTCAATTGCTGTTTCAATGTGCCCCGGATGTGGAGCCAGCACAGCAGTTCTGGGGATCAAACCCCTGGCCCCTGCACCTGTTTACTCTCTATTCCTATGCTATAAAAAAAGTCCCACCATACTTACTTATGTTCTTGTTTTTATTTTTCTCATACCTGAATAAAGGTGCACCTTTCATCCTTGTAGATTGGCTCCTTGAACAAATTCTAAATACAAGGGCTCTGTGCCAAACAAGGTTTTCACCTGGTAGACTGCCTTTTCTTTCCAAATCCAGTGGAATGCATGGGTGTGTGCATATGAGCATGTGTGCATGTGTGTGCACCTAT